>NW_024749794.1:0-93236 GCF_018991925.1 Homarus americanus | reverse complement strand
TTTGTGTTAAGATTAGACGAATTACATAGCCATAATTGTTATGTAAATATATATTGGATTAAACATTTATGTAAGAGTGCCTATGTATGACTTACTTGAAATACTAAATGAATTGTATTCAACAGGTTTGACCGAATTATAATGTTCGTGTACGACGTGAGAAGTATCATTCACCCTCTAACCGTCTGATTGGCGGTTACAGTATCTTAGTAAACACACACACAAACTTACACGGAAATATTGGACATTAGTTGTGTTGATCTGCACTATCATAGTGGTGGAAGGTTCGTCCAGGACGTCCCGGAGAGTCTGGAATGGCTGCCTGATGTATTGTACAGCCAGTACAGACATGAGGTTACCAGCGTAGCTCCTGATCAACACCAACGCTCCAACCATCCACCCGGCCACCACCACCCGTCTCCACCACCAGTTGTCTGGCACCGCAGTGTCTGTGGAGGTGGATAAAGTGAAACGAATTTTGAAGAGTTTATGTAGAATCTTCCTATACCCTATTATGGATTTTGTAACCCTTAAATGGTAACCCTCCTAGTCCGGAACAACTAAGGTACTGTAGGGTTACGTGATATTATGTTGTCTAGCACTCAGGATGGATGGATGGAAACTCTAAGGTGGTGGTTTTCTTATATAATATAAATTATATGAAAGACAGTCTGGTGCTGGAGATGCCTTGTGGTGAGGAGCTGCTCAGTAGACATGTTCGGTGAGTAGCGTGCTGAAGGAGGTAGATGTGCAGGAGCTTCGTTAGAGGAGATGTCGCCTGTTGCTGGCCTCCAGGTTGAATGAGAGCTGGACAGCGAGGAGCTTGCTTGGAGGAGGTGTTGCGTGTTCAGGGACCGAGGCCAGAATGAATCTTAATGGAGAGACAGAGCTTATATACATAGCAGCCGGAAGTAAACCCGTGGGAACTCACCGGTTTCTTGACTCCGTTGCTAGGGAAGACGTAGCAGGTGGCTGATTGCTAGGATACTGTGGCATTGGAATGCCGATACGCAGTTGTAGGGGAGATGTCCACTACAGTACCATGGGGTCGATCAGACCCCAAATGGAAAAAAAGACTCTTAAATTCATTGAGACTGAGATTACACAACATATTCAATGTGTTTATTTATTGATTCAAATTTAAACCTAAATTTATGAAAAATGAATAGCATATAGTTTTTAAATGACATTAGTATATATATATATATATATATATATATATATATATATATATATATATATATATATATATATATATATATATATATCTATATATATATTGTTACGACCGTGTCGTATTTTTCTATTATTTTTTATAGCATGCTTCAATGTTGTTCCATATTATTCCTGTAATGATGTGTTATATTTACTATTATATAATCTAGTCACCTTTCCCTGTGCTGTTAAGGTTTTACCTCTTATTATTTGTTCAAGCCCATCTTATTTCTTCATTTAGTATTGTAACAATCATTTTTTGTTTCTCTAACGACCATCTGCTTTGTTAAACGACCCATGTTTCATCAGCTTGTCCCACTGACTGGAGCCGACCCTATATATATAGTACTCCACCAGCACACGGAATTCAGTCCAGTCCTCTTGTCCTTCAGTTCACCTTCTTTTGAGTGACACCCGTCACCTGTTACTTATACTTTATTTTATTTCTGTGTTGTTTCTGTCGCCACCAATGTGGTATATCTATGTAAGTACCTATTCATGTCTCTTCTGTGTCCATCAGTGCTTGCTTAGTTACATTTAAGTAATTCAGTGTTGTTTCACTATAGTTAATTTCAGTGTTAGTTATTTTATATGTTTATGCAGTGTTAACGTAATTTTTGATGTTTCGATGTTTTAGTATCATTTGTGTCTTAAAAGTTTCGATAGTGAATCAATTTGTTGTGACAGCCTACGAGGCTCTTTATTGTGTTAACATTTAATTTAATTAAATTCTTAAAGGTTTACTTTATTTTTATTCCCTTTTGATTTACTTCACTTTTTTTGTTTGGTTACGCCTAGAACCTGGATATTAAAGTACTTTAAGAGACGGCATAACAATATATATATATATATATATATATATATATATATATATATATATATATATATATATATATATATATATATATATATATATATATATATATATATATATGAGAACATAAACATGGAGGAAACTGCAGCGGGCCTATTGGCCCATACTGGACAATCCTATTTACACCCAACCCCCATTGTTCATATATCCATCCATCCTATGTTTGAAGCTATCCAGCGTATTCGAGTTAATGAAGATATCTGGTAACTTGTTCCACTCATCCACTACTCTATTTCTAAACCAATGTTTACCCATTTCGCGCCTAAATCTAAATTTCTCTAATTTAAAACCATTGTTACGAGTTCGCTTCTGGTTGGATAGTTTGAGTACCTTTGTAATGTCCCCTTTATTCAGCCCTGACTTCCATTTATACACCTCTATCATATCGCCCTTCATTCTACATCTCTCGAGGGAGTGCAAATTAAGATGCATTAACCTGTCTCTGTACTCAAGGTTCCTAATGCCCGGATTAGTCTTGTCATTCTCCTCTGGATTCTTTCCAATGATTCTTTATCCATTCTGTAATACTGTGACCAGAAGTGAACTGCGTAATCCAGGTGAGGTCTCACAAGCGCAAGATATAATCTTAAGATGACCTCGCTAGTCCTGTAACTAACACTCCTTTGTATGAACCCAAGAACTTTATTAGCCTTGTTACGAGCAAAAACACATTGTTTACTTGGCTTTAGATTCCCACTTATAAATACTCATACTCTCTCGCATTCGGATTTCACAATGGCATCGTTGTTCATTTGGTAACTGGTTTCCTTGTTTAGATCTCCTATACTGAGTACTTTACATTAGTCCACATTAAATTTCATCTGCCATTTTTCAGACCATTCGAATTTTTTTTTTAGATCTTCCTGTAGTTTTGCGAAGTCCTTGTCAGATTTAATTACACGTCCTATTTTAGTGTCATCAGCAAATTTACTTATGTTGCTGTCTATGCCGATAACTATGTCGTTTATGTATATAATAAATAATATTGGTACAAGTACTGAGCCTTGGGGAACTCCACTAGTGACGTTGCTCCAATGGGATTTAGTGCCATTAATGCTCACTCGCTCTTTCCTGTCTTGTAACCACGCCCTAATCCATTTTAGAATATTACCTCTAATGCCAAGTGCGTCTACCTTTCTTATTCGTCTTTCTCAGGGGACTCTGTCGAAGACTTTGCTAAAGTCGAGATATACCACATCATAATAGTGCCCCTCGTCCACTGATTCGAAAACTGAAGAAAAGAATGTTAATAGATTAGTTAGACATGAACGCCCTCTTGGGAATCATTGATCAATTTGTGCTTCTCCAGGTGGTTTCGAATAAAGTTTGAAATGATTGCTTCCAGTAATTTGCCTACAATTGATGCTAGGCTGATTGGACGGTAGTTAGAGGATAGTGATCTATCCCCCTTCTTGAAAATCGGTATTACATTCGCTATCCTCCAGGATTCTGGTACTACACCTGTTTTTAAGGACATGTTAAACAACTTTGCTAAGGGCATACTAAGCTCTTCCTTACATTCCTTTAAGACTCTGGCAAATATCTCATTGGGACCAGGTGACTTATTAGGCTTCAGTTTGTCTATTTGCTTACTAACATCATTACTAGTCACTACTATCTCGCTTAATTTGTTTGCTTCACTATCTCTGAATAGAGCCGGTGCCTCGGGTATCATGTTTAAATTTTCGGTGGTGAAAACTCTTGAAAAATACTTATTCAGATTATTACTCATTTCTCCATCGTTATCAGTGAGCTCACCGGTATCTGACCGTATTGGTCCAATCTTTTCTCGTGTTTTGGTTTGATACATTTGATAGATTACCTTGGGGTTTGTCTTTCCCTTTGCCATCCTCAGCTCATTAGTCCTCTTTGCTTTCCTTATCTCGGTCTAAACCCTACCGGCCAATACCTTATGTCTTGAATAAAGTCTACAGCTAAGGTGCTCCAGTGTTTCCTTTTTCCCTGTGTGATTTTATCAATATATATATATATATATATATATATATATATATATATATATATATATATATATATATATATATATATATATATATATATATATATATATGCAAGTAAATCACTGTAGGTGTGCGTGGTCTAGGTATATGCTGATAACCACGAGGAAAGAAGAAAACACGAAGGTCCCAAGTGCTTTCGTGTAATTCACATCTTCAGGGGTGAGTACAGACTAGAGAGAGAAATACAAACCAAGGTGCATATATACAGAGGAGGGTGAGACCAGGTCCACATTGGTCAGGTATTAGGTAATGACCCTACTAATCTTTAAATAGCACACAATGGTTGGTGGTCAGGTCAGATGGTCAGGTGACCCGGCCTTCTCACCTGGTTACAAATCTTCTTAATTACAAAATTGTCCAGCTTGTGCATGCCGTTACTCAAATTCATGTTGAATGCTTCGGTATGTTTAATAAGACTAGATTCTATGATGTTCCTACTACACTGGTCAACATAAAAAAAAAATTCTCATCTTTCTGGATCAAAACAGTCTGATTCTAGTGTAATTGTATGTGCTGAACTCAATTATGACATTCGTATAGCTGTATCAGGCTCAGTTTTCCAGAACCAGCATATCTATATATTTAGTGTACCATGTTGTTCATACATTAATTTATATGCTCATTGGCTCCACTTATGCAATTATTTTGTCCCGATTTGTGCTTTTTTGTTTGTTTCAGTTTGCTGATTCATGATATTGCATATCTACACCTGCATGATTTGTAATTACTCTGAAATTAACAAAACATGGAACGTCGCAAGTGTGTGAACGGTGCTGACAGTTTTTGCTACATATGTGGTGCCTTCACTCCTGGTAGGCTCAAGAAACCAATCACAAAAGCTGTTCGACTGAACTACAAAAGTTACTTCCAATGTCATTTGGGTGACCAAGACAAGAAATGGGCACCTCATGTAGCCTGTAAGTCTTGTGTTAACCACCTGAGCGAGTGGATGTGTGGTAAACGAAGTTCAGGAATGCCGTTTGCTGTACTAATGATATGGCGTGAACCTAAAGACCACAGTAGTGACTGCTACTTCTGTCTCACAAATATTAAGGGAATAAAAATCAAGACACGAGGCAAGGTACAGTACCCCAATATTGCTTCTGCAATCCGACCAGTACCGCACAGTGCTGAACTTCCAGTCCCAAATCCACCGACTGAACAAGAATTGAGTGATTCCGATTCTACCTCTACCTCAATGGAAAACGACTACCAGGATGACTCTGAAAATACCAGGCCTAAACTATTTACTCAAGAAGCGCTTCATGATCTCATCAGGGACCTAAACTTGTCAAAAGAAAAGGCTGAAGTTTTGGGATCCAGACTAAAGCAGCGTAACCTGCTAGAAGATGGAGTGCATATCACTACAGCGCGTTACCGACATAGACAGCTGTCTGCATTTTTCAAGATGGCAAACAACCTTTGTTATTGCGAGGACGCAGTATCTCTCATGCAACAACTCTGCAAGTCTGAAATATACAAGACAGAGGATTGGAGGCTGTTTATAGACTCAGGAAAAGACTCTCTGAAAGCTGTTCTTTTACACAATGACAATCGGCTTCCATCTGTCCCAATAGCACACGCAACAAAAATGACTGAGAGCTATGAAACAATGAAAATTCTGTTGGCCGCTATAGAGTATGAGAAACACCAGTGGAAGATATGTGGCGATCTCAAAGTCATCAGTTTACTACTGGGCCTTCAGAGTGGCTACACAAAGCACATGTGCTTTTTGTGCTTGTGGAACAGCAGAGCTGATGCAGAGCACTATGTGAGAAAGGATGGGCCGACAAGACCAAGAGATGCGCCTGGAAGGTTTAACTGTGCTCACAATCCGCTTGTAGATCCAGAAAAGATATTTTTGCCTCCACTGCATCTAAAGCTCGGTTTGGCTAAAAATTTCATCAAAGCTATGGATCAATTCGGTGCTGGGACTCTATACTTATCTCAGAAACTAGGTGGTGTGGTTTCCGAAGCCAAGTTGAAAGCAGGTGTCTTGAATGGACCACAAATTCGTATACTAGTTAATGATAGCGAATTCACCAAAACATTGAACCCACTGGAGAAAAAAGCATGGGAATCATTTGTCAATGTGTCAAAGAATTTTCTTGAAAACTATCGTGCTGACAACTACAAAGAAATCGTAACAACCATGCTTCAGAATTATCATGCATTGGGAGCAAGGATGTCCTTGAAATTGCATTTTTTCCACTCTCATATTGAATTTTTCCCAGGTAACCTTGGAGACGTTAGTGATGAACACGGCGAAAGATTTCATCAAGATATCGCCATAATAGAGAGCAGATATCAGGGACAATTCAGTCCTAACATGATGGGCGACTATTGCTGGACACTGCAACGAGAAGAGAGCAAGCTGTACAAGAGAAAGAGTAAAGTTCAGAAGCACTTTTAGAACTTCATATTTTGTCATTATAAAGGATTTGAACTTATGTTTTTTGGTACAATTTTTTATGAGCTTATCTGTGATAGGTTTAAAATTGTATCTTGCATGACGCGATAATGTTACTATATTTACTATTTTTTTTATTCTTTAAGAAAGTAGGTCTGATGGTAGAATGAAACATCCAATTAATATTCGTTAATATGAAATTAGTCATGAAAGCACAGTCGCATGAGATAATCTCATCTTTTGCACGACACGTGATGGAATATTAAATATTTGTACCTATTGATTTTTTTATAAAACCTGGTCTGATAGAACAAAACAAATATCAGACTCGAATTCAGCAATATGAAATTAGTTGTGAGCATGATCTCATATGTGAACCATTTTGGCTGTTGACCAGTGCTATCAATTGAATTACATGGTAATATTGAGGAGGCATTATCCCAGTCAATGCAATGTTTGTTATCCCTCAAATGAACAAACAGAGCATGGGATTCCTGGCCTGTCCTAACACTGTATTTGTGTTGTTTAATTCTAGTTGCAAGATCTTTACCTGTCTGGCCTAAGTAAAACATATTACATTCCTTGCAAGGAACTTTATGAATGCAACCAATTGTGTTGTTGGGAGAGTTCTTGATTAACATTTGTTTAACAGTGCATGATTTTTTAAATGTCATATTGACGTTCCAGGTTTTTAGTTGTGAAGGAATGTGTGAGAAATTTTTGTGAAATGGTAATATTAAGATATTCTTATGGTCATGGGTGGGCTTGGGATCAGCTCTATAAAAAGTTCTCTTAGTAATGTTTAGGCATTTGTCTATGAAAGATCTGTGGTATTTAAGGTTTGAGCCAATATTATATATATATTTGTATTCCTCATCAATGAATTCCGGACTGCAAATTCTCAAGGCACGTAAAAACATTGTTGAAAATACTGACTGTTTGACTTTATTATGGTGGGCAGAATAATAATGAATGTATGAACACACATTAGTTGGTTTTCTATAAATACTGAACTTGAAAGTGTTACCTATTCTGTGTATCAGACAAGTCTAGGAATGGCAATTTACAATCTTGCTCTAATTCCACAGTGAATTTGATCGAGGGGGCTAAGTTGTTAAGTTGTGGCAGGAAAGCTTTTAGGTCCTCATTACATGGTCAGAGACTTAATACATCATCAACATATCTAAACCAGACTGCTGAAGGTGGTAAAATATTAATTAATAGTTTCTTTTCAAAGAATTCCATATATAGGTTGCTTAATACAGGTGAGAGTGGATTACCCATTGCCATACCAAATTTGTTAGCATAATATTCTCCATTGAATTCGAATTTGCAATCCTTAATACATAGTTTGATGAGTTCGATGAAGTTGTCTTTCGAGACGGGCAGTGAAATATCATCCAGGGAATCTATGAGGAACTCCAGTAAATTATCAACTGGGACCTTTGTAAAGAGTGATGTTACATCAAAACTGACCAGTTTAAAATCATAATTAATGTGTAAGTTATTGAGTTTATCAACCAGATCCATATTATTCTTGATATTGGAGTTAGAAATGTTGCCAACTAGGGGATTTAGTAAAGAAACTAACCATTTAGATAGTTAATAAGGGATTGACCCAACTGAGCTAATGATGGGTCTAGCTGGGTTATTGGGCTTGTGGGTCTTGATTACACCGTACATGTATGGCAGTGGAGGGGACGTTGAAGTAAGATGTTTAATGAGAGTAGCTTTGCCTCTCAATAGGGACTTCAGTTTTTTGTTGAACTGGGTGTTGACAGTGTTGAGAGGATTATTTATGAGTTTAGAATATGTTGTAGTATCACATAAAAGGTCATTCATTTTAGAGATATAGTCATCTTTGTTTAAAATCACTATTGTGTTGGCTTTATCTGCTTTAGTGACATGTAGATCCTTATTTTTCTTAAGGGCTTGGATTGCTTTGGTGAATCTTTCTGGACAGTTTGGAATACAAAGCTTGGACAAAGATGCATACACAACACCTTTACACATATTCACTTCTTCACTTGTCAAATTACTGAATTTCTCAAAATTGCAAAATGCTCTGGCTATGTCAACACTGTCGACTCCCTTGTTAGAACCATCAAAACTTAAACCATAGCCGAGGGCACACAAGGTATCATTGTCTAGTTGTTTAGAGGAGAGATTCACTACACAGTTGTGATTGGCATCCTTAGTCCAGTCACTATTTCTAATAAGGAGTGCCAATTTGTGGTCTATCTTAGCTTGAAGATCAGAACGCTCACGTCTCAGGTTATCAAAGCAGTAGTCCAACATGAACTTTTTCCAATAACTCGGTATGGACATATTAAAAGCACGCTTTTTTTGTCTTACAATACGGAAGGCTTCATCCACTTCAATTTTCTTTATTTCAAAATGTTTCTTAAGGATGATTTCTTGGAACTCATCAAAGGGGCGGTCAGACATCTTCAGGACACGTTGTGGGAGGATTGATCTAGGCATAACTTTTTCACTGAGGCCTGTCTGGAGAAATTTCAAAAGTATTTTCAATTTGTGGGCCTTGATCATCGAACAGGAATATTCAGTAACGAAAGGAGACAGTCCAGGACAGCTTGTAGAGAGGATGAAGAAGTGGCGCGTGGAATCCATTTATGCAAGTAAATCACTGTAGGTGCGCGTGATCTAGGTACATATATATGTGTATATATATATATATATATATATATATATATATATATATATATATATATATATATATATATATATATATATATATATATATATATATATATATATATATATATATATATATGCAAGTAAATCACTGTAGGTGCGCGTGATCCAGGTATATGCTGATAACCACAAGGAAAAAGAAAACACAAAGTTCCCAAGCGCTTTTGTGTAATTCACATCTTCAGGGGTGAGAACAGACTAAGGAGAAGTACATAACAAGGTATATATATACAGAGGAGGGTGAGATCAAGTCCACAATGGTCAGGTATTAGGTAATGACCCTACTAATCTTCAAAAAGCACCGCAGCAGTCGGTAGTCAAGTCAGAGGGTAAGATGACCCAACCTTCTCACCTGGCTACAAATCTTCTAAATTACGAAATTATCCAGTTTGTACATGCCATTACTCAAATTCAAGTTGACGGATTCGGTATGTTTAATGAGACTGGATTCTATAATGTTCCTACTGTCAATTGAATTACAAGGTAATATTGAGGAGGCATTATCCCAGTCAATGCAATGCTTATTATCCCTCAAATGAACAAACAGAGCATTGGATTCCTGGCCTGTTCTAACACTATATTTATGTTGTTTAAGTCTAGTTATAAGATCCTTACCTGTCTGGCCTAAGTAAAACATATTACATTCCTTGCAAGGAGCCTTATAAATGCAGCCACCTGCATGAGTTTTTAAATGCCACATTGACATTCCAGGTTTTTAGTTGTAAAGGAATTTGAGATAAATTTTTGTGAAATGTTAATACTAAGAGGTTCTTATGGTCATGTGTGGGCTTGGGATCGGTTCTATAAAACGATTTCTTAGTAATGTTCAGGCATTTGTCTATGAAAGATCTAGGGTATTTAAGGTTCAAGCTAATATTATAGTTATATTTATATTCCTCATCAATGAATTCCGGGCTGCAAAGTCTCAAAGCACGTAAAAACATTGATGAAAATACTGACTGTTTGACTCTATTATGGTGGGCAGAATAATAATGAATGTATGAACACACATTAGTAGGTTTTCTATAAATACTGAACTTAAAGGTGTTACCTATTCTGTGGATCAGACAGTCTAGGAATGGCAATTTACAGTCATGCTCTAATTCCACAGTGAATTTGATCGAGAGGGCTAAGTTATTAAGTTGTGGCAGGAAAGCTTTTAGGTCCTCATTACTCTGGGCTAATGAAATATATATGGATCCTCGTGTTTCGAAGCCGGATTTGGTAAAACGTTGCTCTGATCAGTTAAGAGGCACGGGTGGTCCCCATTTGAGGTTTACGGCTTCCATAAGCTCGTTGAACAGGCTTTGTGTGAAATATAACAGAGTCTAGGACTGCTTTTAGGGTCCTGGTGGCCTAGAGGTAGCGTTCCCCGGTCACAAGTGATAGTGGGCCCTTCTTGCCCGGTGGTGAGTCCGGTGATGCAGTTTACCAAGGCGTGAAAGTTCGAGCGCTCGTGCTTGGCTATCGCGCAACCGCCGTCTGTCTGACAAAGTACAGCGGCATCGTTTTCCAGCATAAATATAATGGTTAATTAATGCCTTCCTAAAGAAACCATCGACATGGGACCAGGTTTGTTCCACTCTACGATTTTTTTTGCGATTTTCCCACCAAGTTTGATGAAAAAGAGTGTGTCGTTTCGGCTGCCCAGAACAGACACACACACAGACACACGGCTATTCCTATAGTATATGAGATAGATGGTCGTGGTTGTTATAATCGTGGTCGTGGTTGTTATAATCATGGTTGTGGTTGGTATAATCATGGTCGTGGTTGTTAAAATCATGGTCGTGGTTGTTATAATCATGGTCTTGGTTGTTATAATCATGGTTGTGGTTGGTATAATCATGGTTGTGGTTGTTATAATCATAGTCGTGGTTGAAATAATCATGGTCGTGGTTCAAATAATCATGGTCGTAGTTGTTATAATCATGGTCGTGGTTGTTATGATCATAGTCGTAGGTGTTCTAATCATAGTCGTGGTTGTTATAATCATGGTCGTGGATGTTGTAATCATGGTCGTGGTTGTTATAATCATGGTCGCGGTGGTTATAATAATGGTCGTAGTTGTTATAATCATGGTCGTGGATGTTGCAATCATGGTCGTGGTTGTTATGATCATAGTCGTGGTTGGTCGTGTTATAATCATAGTGGACGTGGTTGTTATACATCATGGTCGTGGTTGTTATAATCATAGTCGTGGTTGTTATAATCATGGTTATGGTTGTTATAATCATGGTCGTGGTTGTTATAATCATAGTCGTGGTTGTTGTAATCATGGTCGTGGTTGTTATAATCATGGTCGTGGTTGTTATGATCATAGTCGTGGTTGTTCTAATCATAGTCGTGGTTGTTGTAATCATGGTCGTGGTTGTTATAATCATGGTCGTGGTTGTTATGATCATGGTCGTGGTTGTTATAATCATGGTCGCGGTGGTTATAATAATGGTCGTAGTTGTTATAATCATGGTCGTGGATGTTGTAATCATGGTCGTGGTTGTTATGATCATAGTCGTGGTTGCTATAATCATATGAAATAATCATGGTCATCAGTCGTGGTTGTTATAATCATGGTCGTGTTGTTATGATCATAGTCGTGGTTGTTATAATCATAGTCGTGGTTGAAAAAATCATGGTCGTGGTTGTTGATCATGGTCGTGGTTGTTATTGTCGTGGTTGTTATAATCATAGTCGTGGTTGAAATAATCATGGTCGTGGTTGAAATGATCATGGTCGTGGTTGTTATAATCATGGTCGTGATTGTTATGATCATAGTCGTGGTTGTTATAATCATAGTCGTGGTTGTTATAATCATGGTTATGGTTGTTATAATCATGGTCGTGGTTGTTCTAATCATAGTCGTGGTTGTTGTAATCATGGTCGTGGTTGTTATAATCATGGTCGTGGTTGTTATGATCATAGTCGTGGTTGTTCTAATCATAGTCGTGGTTGTTGTAATCATGGTCGTGGTTGTTATAATCATGGTCGTGGTTGTTATGATCATGGTCGTGGTTGTTATAATCATGGTCGCGGTGGTTATAATAATGGTCGTAGTTGTTATAATCATGGTCGTGGATGTTGTAATCATGGTCGTGGTTGTTATGATCATAGTCGTGGTTGCTATAATCATAGTTGTGGTTGAAATAATCATGGTCGTGGTTGAAATGATCATGGTCGTGGTTGTTATAATCATGGTCGTGATTGTTATGATCATAGTCGTGGTTGTTATAATCATAGTCGTGGTTGAAAAAATCATGGTCGTGGTTGAAATGATCATGGTCGTGGTTGTTATAATCATGGTCGTGATTGTTATGATCATAGTCGTGGTTGTTATAATCAATGTCGTGGTTGTTATAATCATGGTTATGGTTGTTATGATCATAGTCGTGGTTGTTATAATCATAGCCGTGGTTGAAAAAATCATGGTCGTGGTTGAAATGATCATGGTCGTGGTTGTTATAATCATGGCCGTGATTGTTATGATCATAGTCGTGGTTGTTATAATCATGGTCGTGGTTGTTATAATCATGGTCGTGGTTGTTGTAATCATAGTCGTGGTTGTTATAATCATAGTCGTGGTTGTTATAATCATGGTTGTTATAATCATGGTCGTGGTTGTTGTATTCATAGTCGTGGTTGTTATAATCTTGGTCGTGGTTGTTGTAATCATAGTCGTGGTTGTTATAATCATAGTCGTGGTTGTTATAATCTTGGTCGTGGTTGTTATAATCATGGTCGTGATTGATATAATCATAGTCGTGGTTGTTATAATCATAGTCGTGGTTGTTATAATCATGGTCGTGGTTGTTGTAATCATAGTCGTGGTTGTTATAATCATAGTCTTGGTTGTTATAATCATAGTCGTGGTTGTTATAATCATGGTCGTGGTTGTTGTAATCATAGTCGTGGTTGTTGTAATCATAGTCATGGTTGTTATAATCATAGTCGTGGTTGAAAAAATCATGGTCGTGGTTGAAATGATCATGGTCGTGGTTGTTATAATCATGGTGGAGTGGTTGTTATAATCATGGTCAGCGATTGGTTATAATAATGGTCATTAGTTGTTATAATCATGGTGGTGGATGTTGTAATCATGGTCGTGGTTGTTATGATCATAGTCGTGGTTGTTATAATCATGGTCGTGGTTATAATGGTCGTAGTTGTTATAATCATGGTCGTGGATATTTGCAATCATGGTCGTGGTTGTTGATGATCATAGTGCGTGGTTGTTTATAATCATAGTCGTGGTTGAAATAATCATGGTCGTGGTTGGAAATGATCATGGTCGTGGTTGTTATAATCATGGTCGTGATTGTTATGATCATAGTCGTGGTTGTTATAATCATAGTCGTGAAGTTTGTTATAATCATGGTTATGGTTGTTATAATCATGAAGTCGTGAGTTTGTTCTAATCATAGTCTCTGTTATTTGCTTAATCATGGTCGTGGTTGTTATAATCATGAATTAGGTAGTTTGTTATGATCATAGTCGTGGTTGTTCTAATCATAGTCGTGGTTCTTGTTGTAATCATGGTCGTGGTTGTTATAATCATGGTCGTGAAGTTTGTTATGATCATGGTGCGTGGTTGTTATAATCATGTAGTGCGGTGGTTTGCCGTAAATGAGGTAAGTAGTTGCTATAATCATGGTGAGTGGATGTTGTAATCATGGTGCATTGGTTGTTATGATCATAGTCGTGGTTGCTATAATAATCATAATTAGGTAGTTGGAAATAATCATGGTCGTGGTTGGAAATGATCATGGTCGTGGTTGTTATAGAAATCATGGTCGTGATTGTTATGATCATAGTCGTGGTTGTTATAATCATAGTCGTGGTTAGAAAAAATCGTAATTAGTGGTTGAAATGATGTAGTGGTAGTTTGTTATAATCATGGTGGAAGTGATTGTTATGATCATAGTAGGTGATTTGCGACATAATCATAGTCGTTGTTGTTATAATCATGTGGTTATGGTTGTTATGATCATAGTCGTGGTTGTTATAATCATAGCCGTGGTTGAAAAATCATGGTCGTGGTTGAAATGATCATGGTCGTAGTTGTTATAATCATGGCCGTGATTGTTATGATCATAGTCGTGGTTGTTATAATCATGGTCGTGGTTTGTTATAATCATGGTGGTCGTGGTTGTTTGTAATCATGAACGTGGTTGATCATAGTCGTGGTTGTTATAATCATAGTTTATTTATGATCATGGTCGTGGTTGTTGTATTCATTAGTCGTGGTTGTTATAATCTTGGTCGTGGTTGTTGTAATCATAGTCGTGGTTGTTATAATCATAGTCGTGGTTGTTATAATCTTGGTCGTGGTTGTTATAATCATGGTCGTGATTGATATAATCATAGTCGTGGTTGTTATAATCATAGTTGTGGTTGTTATAATCATGGTCGTGGTTGTTTGTAATCATAGTCGTGGTTGTTATAATCATAGTCTTGGTTGTTATAATCATAGTCGTGGTTGTTATAATCATGGTCGTGGTTGTTGTAATCATAGTCGTGGTTGTTGTAATCATAGTCATGGTTGTTATAATCATAGTCGTGGTTGAAAAAATCATGGTCGTGGTTGAAATGATCATGGTCGTGGTTGTTATAATCATGGTCGTTATTGTTATGATCATAGTTGTAATGCTACAAAATATTCACAAAAAGAAGATTACATATAGGTAGAATATTGATAGTATAAGAGTATAAAGAGAGGAAGATTTTGGTAGCGTGGCCGTGATAGTTATTTACACTTATCGTATCTTATACGTCAATACACATCTATTACGTCTTAAGGGCGACTTCTCAAACACCACTTCGTTACAACTCTTTATTATTTACGAACATGACATGGACACATTAATAACACCTTCTATTGAAGTTACTAGGACATTATATTTACGTTACTAGGACATCATATTACGTGACTAGACACTCTGATTCTCGGACACGAACATGAAATGAATACACTTCCCATGTAGGTAACTCATCCCATGGAAAGCTCTGACAAAAACTCACGTGACCTGGGGAAGGCCTAGCAGGAGACTGCTTAGCTGGAACACTGGTGTCGGGAGAGCGACTGCTTAGCTGGGACACTGGTGTCGGGAGGGCGACTGCTTAGCTGGGACACGGAGGAAGTCGGGGAGGAAGTCTGCATGACTCTCCTCCCGTGGCCGGGACTCGGCTGTGGTGGACCTCCTCCTCCGATCCTGTGTGTCTCTCTGTCTGACTCTCCCTGAGGAGGACTAGGACGTCCTATATATTGGGAGGCGAGCCGTCAGGTTGAGCTGGTCGGGGGGCGGCGGCGGGGTCTCCTTACATTTGCCCTCGCTAATGTAGGGTCAGGTCTGGACCTTTTCAGAGACTATAAGTTGTATCTTCTGGAGAAGTCATCAGGTGGGGCCGTGTGTATATTGGGAGAGAGCCGGCCGGTGCCCCTTACATGTGTGACATGGGAGGCCTGGCTGATTTATAACCTTTGGTCAGCCGTGAGGTTACCTATACTTGACCCCCTAATGTCGGGTCAAGACTGGCCCTCCTCTCTTGTGTAGGATATTGTGTATATTGGGAGAGAGTCGGCTGGTGCCTTCTTACATGTTTGTTGGCCGTGTGACATGGGAAGGGGAGCTAGTTGATTTGTAACACCCTTGAGCACCCGCTGGGGATACCCTTACACTTGACCCCTAAAGATTGTCATACGGAGGCGAATTTTTTTTTTTTGAGTTTGAAAAATCGGCCCATGGTATTAATGATGTAGTTCTATGTGCAGAATCATGTGATATCTTCAGATTTGAAAAGTTTTTATTTTTTGCTAGGTAAATTTTAACTTGAAATCTTATATGAAAATTCAGTATTCCCGCCCTTTTACTGCTTACCACTAAATAGCTTATTTAAAGTAAAAGTAAATGTATCAGGTTAATTTATTATGATGAAAATGATCCAGAATAGTAAAACGAATGATCTTGACATTTTATGAAATTTAATATTCCTTTAGAAAACAAAATCATCAAATACAAAAATACGGTTTTACTACTACGACACGAGTGTTGCTGCACACCATAGAGAACATGTCTTTCTTGCTTCTGTTTCTACTCATACCTCCCTGCTGACCACCCTGGGCTCGGATGTAGCCTTCCCTCCTCTCCTGGTTGTACACGTGACTGCTGGCCTCGCTCACTTGCTGTACACAACTCTATACTCTGTGTGGGGCCCAGGCAGGAGGACAGCATGCATGGGGTGCAATCAGAAAGCTCTGACAGACATTGGTGAGGCTG
The DNA here is from genome assembly GCF_018991925.1 of Homarus americanus. Classification (NCBI taxonomy): domain Eukaryota; kingdom Metazoa; phylum Arthropoda; class Malacostraca; order Decapoda; family Nephropidae; genus Homarus; species Homarus americanus. Next base: position 76,733 of record NW_024749794.1, on the reverse strand, counting down.
CAGGTAGAGGGGGCTCACTGCCAGCCTGGATGTTATCCAGATCTATGAGATCAGTGAGGTCTTGGCACCTGGAATTGACAGGAGTCTTCCTGACCTGAAGGTCGTCTTAACTGATTCATCATGCTTAGATCTCTCATAAGTCTCATATCCAAGATCTTTTTGACTGCCACTCTTCTCTCCTCCTCATCTCCTTACTGCAGAGCATTGTCTGCAGAACTGCCTCCCAGAGATGAGCATACCAGGAAAGATCTCTCACAGTCTGCTCCTGTCTGAACAACCTTCCTTGGCTGACTCCTCAGGAGCTCAAGCTGGAAGAGAACATGCCTCGGACCTTCGGAGAACTGTTGAAGCAGCCTTAGTGTTGAACCAATTTGCTTAAGTAGGCACTTTCCGATGAATTGGACAATAAGTCTCAGGTTGTGAAGCTGGTTCCTTTCAGTTTATGATGACGACACAAATTCTGCAGAACCTGAGAGCCGTTGTGAAACCACCTAGAATGTAGACTGGACCTATCTCCAGGTAAAAGCAAGTCTATCAGGCATGACCCCAGTTTGATGGCACTGCAAATCATGTAACCATAGTACTAGTCCCAGTACTCGGGTCGTCAATGACAGTATGTGCAAGCTCAACGAGTGGAGGGCCAACTGTGATTTTTCAAAGCTCGGATTTATTTCTAACTCAGTGGCAGAGTCCAGCATGCTTGCCAAGAGGACCAAACCATCTGTTGTTTGAAGAGTCTTGCCATCAGCTCCTGGATCAGATGTCTGAGTGGCAACTCGTTGGTGTGGAGGTCACAAACAATCAGACCAGCTTCCTCCCCAATCTTCCGCTCTATCCACTGTATGACCCCCCCTTGCCACCCTGTGTTCGTGTTGGTGCTGTCCCTCAATGGCCTGCAGGGGGTCTGGTCTACGTTCCTCTCTAGGCAGTTCACAATGTTATCTGCCACTATCTCAGCTGGTTTCCTGATGTCATCTTTTCTCTGGTGAAATGCCACCAAATACTTCCCTCCTGGTTCACTGCAGCAGGAGTAGTGTTCCTCCTTCACGCGGGAACAACTTGTCCAGAATCCAACTTTCATAGACACTTTTAGTGTCATCCCTTCTCCCATCAAAAGAACAAACAATTGATTCCATTTCTCTTATCCTTATCAAACTCCTCTTCTGGAGTTACTGACAAGTTTCTCCTGAGCTCTACTTACTTTGTTATGATCTATCACCAGGTGAACATCATCAGTATCAAACCACCGTCAATCCAGGCAGCTGTTGCTTTATCTCTGCAGTTTCTCTGAGACCAGTGTGGTGTCGCATACTGTGAAGCTATGCTCGGGATATGTTTCCTATTTCGAATGTTATGCCTGGAAGGTTTGGGATCATTATTTTTCTGGGTTAGGGACAAAGTCACCATTCTCCTGGTCAGCACTCGGATCAGCCATGGGAAGTCATTAAACTCTGGTTAGCTTGACTCCAATCATCGGCCTTTTTACCTCACCTAGGCCTTCTCAAGTCTCTCTTTTTCCTCAGCAACTCTTCTCCTCTTCTGTCTCTGTGGCAGCCTCCTGTCTCTTGGACTCCGGAATATCTTGGCTAGAAGTCACTTAGGAGCTATACTCTTCAGTCTTCTCTCTCTGTGCTTTGACAAATGCTGAGTTCGATCACAGGAATCTTCAGTTCACGCTTGCACATACAGGAGATGTGGGCCTCGGATTTACAGTCTGATCCCATCAAACTCAGGACAGAGAACAATTGGGCACTTGCAAGTAATTATGTCAAATAACTGGTCAGTTAGCCTTAAAGCTGTCATATATGCAAGTTTTCCTCTCCCAAAGAGATATCCTACTTGCCTTTTCCCAACTAGCTAGCAGTCTCTCACTAATCTTCTTCTGACTTGTTATGACTGGAGGCTTGAACTGAGGCGTTAGCCAGAGTGTACTGTGCCAAGACAGCTTTGAGGTCATATCACTGGCAATGTCTTTGTTTGTGTAAGTTCTATGGTTCTTTTCACTGATTTGCCTGATTAAAAACACCGTATCTCAAAGCATCTCTTAATGTAGGCAACTCCGACTTCAGGAGCTCTCCCAGACCCAAGATAGTAATGACTGAGATGGCTGGATTTTTGGTTCCTCGTCCTGGCACAAGCAGCCATCGCAAATATTATCAACTTATAAATGCATCAGAATCTGAAACAGAAAAAAATATTGTTAGTTGGGTTGTTAAGAATGAAGTCAAGAAAACTTAATGTTCACTATTTAATTGTAATGCACCTAATAATGCAGCTGTACGTTAGATTTTCGATAAATTTCACGCTAAAAGAATTTACCTAGCAAAAGGTTGCAAATATTTGAAACTGAAATTATTTTCTGTTTATATACTAAAATCTACCAAAAAAAGTGATGGGCCATTAGTTTTAGCTGATCTTCCCTCCTATGACACACCCCTACCCCTAATGTCGGGTCAAGTCTGGCTTTCCTTGCGATGTAAGCTGTGGTCTGACAACCCATCACTACACCTCCCGCCAAGACCAAAGCTTTCATGCTCAGAGCACTGATGACACATTTAAAGTAGACAGTAACATCATGTGCAGTATCTAATATAGTCCCTGAGGCGATAATGCATCCTTACATTTTACAAATTATAACCCTAGAGATGTATGTATTTCTACTGGCATAGTTTGATCTGACAAAGCTTACTATACCTCCCGCCAAGATTAAAGCTTCTATGACAGGAGAAAAAAATAAAATACATACACAGTAAGTGAACATAGAGTGATCTAAAGATCCTTCATAACTAGCATAGTGTCCGAGGCAAACTTGCAAATCACATTCTACCAACAAAATCAGGTGTTACATTGCCTAACCAGGCCGTGTCAAAATAAGAATTCGTCCCACTCAGTAGTATGTCTACAACATTGCATTTGGTAATACAAAACATTGATCAAATGAACTCATAGAAAAAGTGACTAATCTTTTAAAAAAATATTCTTTGTAGTACATGTTAACAAAAATCAGAGAATTAAATACAAAATACAAAATGCTCCTACTTCACATGTTAGGGTGTTATTTCTTTTTATTACACATCAGCAACATCAACAACATCAGTACATTTGTTGGGTTCAGCATGGCTCAAGTCCTCCATCCAGCTGGTATCTGAAAATAAGGAATGCCGGCAACACAACAGCGGTAGTCGATTGGTCCTTCTGATGATCCACCTTGTCATCGTCGACTTCCTTCTGATGTCAGCACAGCGTCTCTTGTCTTCACATAGCACGTTTTTCTTTCTTCAATACCGCACTTTGTAGGTCGTGTCACCACATCGACCTCTTCTCACTTCCTCCTGGTTTCTATAATATTCCAGATGATTTTTCTGTTCATCTGCGTTTCTTTATACATCTTCATTTTCATATTCCAGACGATTTTTCTGTTCATCTGCGTTTCTTTATACATCTTCATTTTCATATTCCAGACGATTTTTCTGTTCGTCTGCGTTTCTTTATACATCTTCGTTTTCCGTTATATTCCAGATGAATTTTTCTGCTCCATCTGCATTTCTTCTCTGCAACATCATCATTTTCAACATATTCCAGACGATTTTCTGTTCATCTGCCGTCGGCCCCCTCCGGCCAGGATGAAAAGCAGTCCACTACTTGGAGCTGTCGTCTCCTTAGATGATGGCTATAAGGCAGGTTCCGCGGAACAGGGCTCGCCCTCCGTACGTGAGGTGTCAGCGGGACAAGACCGTCCTGTCTTACACCTTCCACAGTGGGTGAATCCTGCCTGGCTGGGCTCACCAGGGTTCGTTGTGTGTCTGCATTCCACACTCCTTAACTTCCTACAGTAGAAAAATATAAAAATCTTCTTAATCCTAGACCAGTTAGGACTTGAAAGAAGTGGGGTGGTGCGTGGCGGGTGTGGTTGCTGCATTCATCACATGCATTCCTCACGCTGCTTCTTCTCTTCTTATATGTGCTGTGGTCAGTTCGGCTAGCCATGGGGCAGTACTGTGTGTGACATTTGACAGGAAACAATCGAAAGGGATGATGGATTAGTTGGAGAATGTATCCGTAAAGAAAAAAGCAAATATTTGCTATACATTACGTCAATGTTTTTGGCAACTAATAGTTTTTCTATCCGCGACAATATTCTCATTAGGCTGGGTCGGGAGTGGCCTCTGCGCCACTACGATGAATATTGCTTCACTCACGCGTCAAAATTACAAATCATACTTAGCATAAAAATCACACTGGTGAAGCTCTGTAATTATCGCAATATTAAGTAGCACTAACCACCGATTTCGAAGCTTCATAACTCACAGGACCAAAACATATGGGGATTGGTGGTCACACTGGGCGGTCTGAGAAGCGGGTGGAAGCGAGGCGGCGGGCACAGCCTGGCCAGGCCATGTGAGCGAGGTGGGGCAGACGTGGCGGGTGAGGTGGGGGCAGGCGTGGTTGATCAGGCCAGGCCGGGAGCTTTGCAGGGCCTGGAACAGCAGGGGCAGGGCAGGGCAGGGCGCACAGAACAGCAGGAGCAGGAGCAGGACAGCGGGGCGGGGCACGGAACGGGGCAGGGCAGGGCAGGGCAGGGATGGGAGGAAGGAGTAAGGAGGGTGAAGTGGGATTAGGACAGGGAGGAGGATGTGGGTTAAAAGACATGTTAAGTTATAACAGTTAATTAAGACACCGCTCATAGCACAGGAAACAATTTCTCGTTCAACACTGACCAACCTCAAGCTGCACTTGGGCTACTGGGAATGTCACAGATCGCGGGGGACACTGAGAAATCACGTTAAACTGAACATATTTCTGAAAAAAATTCGCGCATACCACGACGAGACATTTACTTGAGCTGTAACGGTGACACACTGAGACGCTTTTCCCCTACGACGCTACGACACAGGAATTACTTATTACACAATTGTAGACAATATTTAGACTGAATCAAATGAAGGATAAGACGAATGATGTTGTGGCTAACCGAGGAAGGCGTGAGTTTACTTTTAAGTTCGCTGCCACCATTGTAATGAAACTATATCTTGCAAGAAAGAAGATTACACATATACGTATAGGAAGAATATTTAGTAAGAGGTAAAGAGGAAGATTTTGGTAAGCGTGGCCGTGATAGTTATTTACACTTATATTATCTTATACGTCAATTCATCTATTATTACGTCTTAAAATGACTTCTCAAGCACCACTTCATTACAACTCTTTGGCAAGTTACGAAAATGACATGGTCACAGTGTAATAACACCTTCTATTGAAGTTACTAGGACGTTATATTTACGTTAGGACATCATATTACGTTACTAGACACTCTGATTCTCGGACCTGCCTTTACATAAATGAATACACTTCCCACATGTGGTAACTCATCCCATGGAAGCTCTGACAAAACTCACGTGGCCGACCTGGGAAGGCCTAGCAGAGACTGCTAGCTGGAACACTGGTGTCAGGAGAGCGACTGCTCGCTTCTGGGACACTGGTGTCAGGAGGGCGACTGCTTAGCTGGGACACGGAGGGGGCGGGGAGGAGGCATGACTCTCCTCCCGTGGCGGGACTCGGCTGTGGTGGACCTCCTCCTCCGATCCCTGTGTGTCTCTCTGCCTGACTCTCCCTGGGGGAGGACTAGGACGTCCTATATATGTGGGGAGGCGAGCCGTCCAGGTTGTGAGCTGGTCTAGGGGGCAGCGAAGAGATGCTCCTTATATTGCCTTTAATGTAGGGTCAGGTCTGGACCTTTTTCAGAGACTATAAAGTTGTATCTTCAGGAGGAGTCATCAGGTGGGGCCGTGTGTATATTGGGAGGCGCCGGCCGGTGCCCCTATGTGTGACATGGGAGGGAGCCTGGCTGATATATAACCTTTGGTCAGCCGTATGAGTTGCCTACATGACCCCTAATGTCGGGTCAAGACCCAGCCCTCTGCGGTGTAGGATGTGTGTATATTGGGAGAGTGGCTGGTGCTGCTCTTACATGTTTGTTGGCCGTGTGGATTGATATAATCATGGTCGTGGTTATTATAATCATAGTCATGGTTGTTATAATCATGGTCGTAGTTGTTATAATCATAGTCGTGGTTGTTATAATCATGGACGTGGTTGTTGTAATCATAGTCGTGGTTGTTATAATCATAGTCGTGGTTGTTATAATCATGGTTGTTATAATCATGGTCGTGGTTGTTGTATTCATAGTCGCGGTTGTTATAATCATAGTCGTGGTTGTTATAATCTTGGTCGTGGTTGTTATAATCTTGGTCGTGGTTGTTGTAATCATAGTCGTGGTTGTTATAATCATGGTCGTGGTTGTTGTAATCATAGTCGTGGTTGTTGTAATCATAGTCGTGGTTGTTATAATCATAGTCGTGGTTGTATAATCATAGTCGTGGTTGTTATAATCATAGTCGTGGTTTTTATAATCATGGGCGTCGTTGTTATAATCATGTGTCGTTTGCTGTAATCATAGTCGTGGTTGTTATAATCATAGTCGTGGTTGTTATAATCTTGGTCGTGGTTGTTGTAATCATAGTCGTGGTTGTTATAATCATGGTCGTGGTTGTTGTAATCATAGTCGTGGTTGTTATAATCATAGTCGTGGTTGTTATAATCATGGTCGTGGTTGTTGTAATCATGGTCGTGGTTGTTATAATCATGGTCGTGGTTGTTGTAATCATAGTCGTGGTTGTTATAATCATGGTCGTGGTTGTTATAATCATAGTCGTGGTTGTTATAATTATAGTCGTGGTTGTTATAATCATGGTCGTGGTTGTTTATTCATAGTCGTGGTTGTTATAATCATGGTCGTGGTTGTTATAATCATAGTCGTGGTTGTCATAATCATAGTCGTGGTTGTTATAATCATAGTCGTGGTTGTTATAATCATGGTCGTGGCTGTGATCATAGTCGTGGTTGTTATAATCTAGTCGTGGTTGTTATAATCTTGGTTGTGGTTGTTGTAATCATAGTCGTGGTTGTTATAATCATGGTCGTGGTTGTTGTAATCATAGTCGTGGTTGTTATAATCATAGTCGTGGTTGTTATAATCATGGTCGTGGTTGTTATAATCATGGTCGTTGTTGTTGTAATCATAGTCGTGTTTGTTGTAATCATAGTCGTGGTTGTTATAATCATAGTCGTGGTTGTTATAATCATAGTCGTGGTTGTTATAATCATGGTCGTGGTTGTTGTAATCATAGTCGTGATTGATATAATCATGGTCGTGGTTATTATAATCATAGTCATGGTTGTTATAATCATGGTCGTAGTTGTTATAATCATAGTCGTGGTTGTTATAATCATGGTCGTGGTTTTTTGTAATCATAGTCGTGGTTGTTGTAATCATAGTCGTGGTTGTCATAATCATAGTCGTGGTTGTCATAATCATAGTCGTGGTTGTTATAATCATAGTCGTGGTTGTTATAATCATGGTCGTGGCTGCTGTAATCATAGTCGTGGTTGTTATAATCATAGTCGTGGTTGTTATAATCTTGGTCGTGGTTGTTGTAATCATAGTCGTGGTTGTTATAATCATGGTCGTGGTTGTTGTAATCATAGTCGTGGTTGTTATAATCATAGTCGTGGTTGTTATAATCATGGTCGTGGTTGTTATAACTCGGTCGTTGTTGTTGTAATCATAGTCGTGTTTGTTGTAATCATAGTCGTGGTTGTTATAATCATAGTCGTGGTTGTTATAATCATAGTCGTGGTTGTTATAATCATGGTCGTGGTTGTTGTAATCATAGTCGTGGTTGTTGTAATCATAGTCGTGATTGATATAATCATGGTCGTGGTTATTATAATCATAGTCATGGTTGTTATAATCATGGTCGTAGTTGTTATAATCATAGTCGTGGTTGTTATAATCATGGACGTGGTTGTGTAATCATAGTCGTGGTTGTTATAATCATAGTCGGTTGTTATAATCATGGTTGTTATAATCATGGTCGTGGTTGTTGTATTCATACCGCGGTTGTTATAATCATAGTCGTGGTTGTTATAATCTTGGTCGTGGTTGTTATAATCTTGGTCGTGGTTGTTGTAATCATAGTCGTGGTTGTTATAACTGGCGGTCGTGGTTGTTGTAATCATAGTCGTGGTGTTGTAATCATAGTCGGTTGTTATAATCATAGTCGTGGTTGTTATAATCATAGTCGTGGTTGTTATAATCATAGTCGTGGGTTTTATTATCATGGTCGCCGTTGTTATAATCATGGTCGCGGGTTGCTGTAATCATAGTCGTGTTGTTATAATCATAGTCGGGTTGTTATAATCTTGGTCGGTTGTTGTAATCATAGTCGTGTTGTTATAATCATGGTCGGGTTGTTGTAATCATAGTCGGGTTGTTATAATCATAGTCGTGGTTGTTATAATCATGGTCGTGGTTGTTGTAATCATGGTCGTGGGTTGTTATAATCATGGTCGTGGTTGTTGTAATCATAGTCGTGGTTGTTATAATCATGGTCGTGGTTGTTATAATCATAGTCGTGGTTGTTATAATTATAGTCGTGGTTGTTTTAATCATGGTCGGGTTGTTGTAATCATAGTCGTGGTTGTTATAATCATGGTCGTGGTGTTATAATCATAGTCGGTTGTTATAATCATGGTCGTGGTTGTTATAATCATAGTCGTGGTTGTTATAATCATGGTCGTGGTTGTTATAATCATGGTCGGGTGTTATAATCATGGTCGTGGGTGTTATAATCATGGTCATGGTTGTTATAATCATGGTCGTTGGTGTTATAATCATGGTCGTGGGTGTTATAACATGGTCGGGGTGTTATAATCATGGTCGTGGGTGTTATAATCATGGTCGTGGGTGTTGTAATTGTAATGAGACAAAACTCACCAGAAGAGGATATTACATATAGGTAGAATATTTATAGTAGGAGGATGGTAGCGTGTCTCGAGGGTGGGTGGTAACTACGTATATTAACACAAGCTTAGTAATAATTGTAGTATGTAAAACACAACTGCGTGTTACAGCTTCATTTTACAAGTTGCTAAGGGGGAATTAATGGTCACTTCACTAAGTCGATAGTTGGAAGGTTCGGGATCACTGCACTTCTACCGCCTACTGTACACTTACTGTTATACGTTGAATTGATAGCACTCTGTCGATGGACCCGGCGGATCCTCGTTGCCTTTAGTGATGGACGTCTTTGATGAGCGGGACAGGGGACGTGGTTATCAGACTCTGGGTGAGAGGAGCTCCAGCCCCTATATATTGGAGGAGCCGGAGGGTGACCTCTCCGACTTAAGTGGGTGTGTCGTGACCGGGTTGTTGGGTTGGGTAATAGGGGTGCTGGCAGATTAGTGGGTCCTTGATCTCCCTTGGATCAGGTCTGGACAAGTGATTGCCCAGGTGAGGTCAAGTCGCAGGACAATAGTGCTTTGTTATTATTACCGCCCGGGTGGGTCTTGGCTTGGTGTGGTTTCCTTAACACGGTTATATCGTAGGGTTACGCAAGTACTTAGGCCGGGGTCAGGTCTTGACCTGCGGTGTGTGTCAACCTGTGGTGTTAGGGTACCACGCGGTTCGTACTGTACTTGCTGTTATGTGTGATGTAATTCTGGGCTGTTAGCTTTGGTCTGATATTCAATCATTACACATCCCGCCAAGACCAAAGCTTCCATCACAGAGAACTGATAGCACACATAGACAGCAATATCAAGTGTAGTATCTAAGATAGTCCCTGAGGCGATTAATACAATCTCACAATCTGGCTTAGTTTGATCTGACAAAGCTTTACTATACCTCCCGCCAAGATCAAAGCTTCTATGCCAGAAGTACTCGATGTCTACAGTAGATGACAATAGCGAGTGCACATCCCTAGAAAAAATAGCTACTGAGGTGCATAGTCTGATCAAATTTAAAAAATTAAGCGGCTAACTAAAGATATGGAAAAAGAAAGATGGATGAAGATGAGGAGGGGAAAGAGAGCGCGTAACATAAGAACATAAGAACATAAGAAAGTGGGATACTGCAGGAGGCCGACTGGCCCATACAGGGCAGATCCCTTTCACACCCATCCCAGCACTTCCATGTGCCTATCCAACTTCGTCTTGAAGCTCCCTAGCGTCCCCGATCCTACTATAGCACTCGGTAGCCTATTCCACACATCCACAACTTTATTACCAAACCAGTGCTTGCCTATATCCTTTCTGAATCGGAATTTATCTAATCTAAAGCCAATTGTTCTAAAGTTATTTCGTTGGTTACTGAGCTCAGAACATTTCCATTTTACTCCTTGTTAATCCCACTTACCCACTTCTGTACACCTCATCATATCTCCCTAATCCCCTCTACGCCTCTAATGAATGTAGGCCTAAGCTTTTCAGTCTTTTTCTTCATACATGGAAGGTTTCTTTAATATTATGGATCATTTTTTGTCATTCTTCTTTTTGTACTCTCTCCAAAGAATCTATGTCCATTCTATAATAAGGACACCAGAACTGAACCGCATAATCCATGTGTATCTTCACTAATGCTAGGTAAAGTTTCAAAGAATCCTTGTTTTGTTATGAACGCTAATACATTGTTTTCTAGGTTTCGTAAAATCGTTGCTAACAACACACTCCAGATCTTTTTTCACAACTGAGCTTATTTCCGTGTTACCTAGTTTATACTTAACGTTTGTATTCGTCTTCTCCCTATCTGTGTACCTTGTATTTATCAGTATTAAAATTCATTTGCCAGTCTACTGACCACTATGGGTATCTAGATCTCTTTTGAAGGTGTTCAAAGTCACTGTTCGAATTTATCACTCTTCCCATTTTGGTATCATCTGCAAATTCACTAATCCTACTAGTTATGCCTAAATCAAGATCATTACTTAGAATATAACAAACAGCAGAGGGCTCATTACAGATCCCTGGGGAACTCCGCTTTTGACCGCACCCCAGTCTGACTTTAATCCATTTGTTTAATTTTTGTTTCTACCGTTAAACTAAGACTCAATCCATTTTAATACTGATCCACCTATTCTCCTCATGAGGACTCTATCGAATGCTTTTTTCGAAATCTAAATAAATTATACTGCGGCGACTTAATGGCCCACCGCTTCAAATACTTCTGAGAAAAAGCTACAAATTCTAGGAGACAAGAACGTCCTCAAGAACCCAAAAGGAGAAGGAATGAATTGTTGAATGTTTCAAGGTGGCTTCTGATTTTTGTAGCACAATTGACTCCAGTAACTTGCCTATGATTGACGCGGAGACTAATGGAACGGTAATTTCCATTGCTATTGATTTATCAAATTTTTGAAAATCGGAACCACATTTGCAAGTTTCAAGCTTCTGGCACTAGGGCCCGATTCTAATGAACTTGCCACAAAACTGCTAATGGATTACTCAACTCATCTCTACATTCTTTTTAATATTCTAGCATATACCCCGTCTGGACCAGGCGATTTTATGATTTATTGTTAATTACTTTAAGCACATCGTTACTAGTAATATTGATATTCATCAACATATTTATACTGTCGTTATATACCTTACGAACTTGAAACTGTGCTAGGTTTTCATTTGTGAATACAGGAGCTTAAAAATGGACTATTTTAACGATTTCATACACATTTCTAACTCATCATCAAATATTTCTCCTGTCGTAGTTTTAAGGACCTATTGTATCTCTAACCTTGATTTATACAGTTGATAAAAAAAGCCAAAGGCTTTTCGATTCGTTTATACCTTGATTTCATAATTCTCTTTTGCTTTCCCACTTCTTGTTTTGCCTGTCTTGTTAGGTTCTGATAGTAACCAAGTAAGTGATTTTCGCCTTCTTAACTTCTTTCTACATACTCCTTTCTTTTTCCCTAGAAGATCTAAGAGTCTATTATTCATCCATTTGGCTGGTTCCGTGATCGATCTGAATTTTCTTTTAGGGATGTTTATTTTGGGCATTATTGATTGTCTAATAAATTGTTCATAAGTAGCTGCTAAATTAAATTCGGGGTTATCCTGCCCTAAGTTGACAGTTTCCGGAGGTGTGGGGGATTAATCTTTGACCATAGTCATCCCTTAGGTCTCTCCTGTTACCGTAATTAGCCTTCCTAAAAAATCCGGGATCAAGGCCAATTTTCCTTCTTCCTGCCATCCCATATTATGTTAAAAATATATTTTATGATCACTGTTTCAGTTCTCTCAATCCCAACATTCACTAGATTTTCATTATTACTGAGAACCAAATCGAGGATATTATTTCCTCTAGTGGGCGAGTTTATGAATTGATATAAAAATAATTATCTTTGTACTACTTTCTAGAAAATCTTCAGATGCATTATCGCTTAAGTTGATTTTTTCCAATCTATGCCTGAAAAGCGAAATCGCCTAGAATACATACATTGTTTCTATCAGATGCCTTCTTTATTTCCTTCCATAGCAATTTACCATCGTTCCTACTCAAATTAGGTGGTCTATATATAACACCAATGACTACGGATTCACTGCCCTCACCAATCTCTACCCAAATACTTTCATTGTCGCTATTTGTTTTAATGTTTGATTTATTGCAGCTTTTTAATGACACCCTGATATACACTGCTACACCGCCACCTCTCCTTCCTACTCTGTCAAATTTAAATAGGTTATATCCTGGAATATGAAATTCTGCTAAAAATGCTTGCTGTTTGAATTTATCCATGTTTCCGTTATTGCAATTATATCTATGTTCTCTTTACTAACAATGGCCCTGAGCTGGTCCATTTTGTTACACAGGCTTCTACTATTAGTATAATAAACACTCAATATATTTCTTCCGTTCCTATCTGTTTTACATTTATTACTTTGATGTTTGTTATTATGACTAACTATATTTTCAGCATTATCTACTTCTGTTTCACTACTTCCCAGGACCTGCTTGTTTTTTGACTCCCATTTTCCCCGACCCCTCTCTACTGGCGAAACCCCCCTTCGGAGTGACAATTTCACGCTCCAGGGATGCAGACAACGTCTTTACCCCCTCACGAGACAAGTGTACTCCGTCGCGACAGTACAGGTAGTCGTTGCCATAAAATCGTTGCCAGTCATCAATGAATGCCCAGCCATTGTTTGCACAATGTTTTTCCAGTCGGCAATTAATAGCAATTGCCCTGGACAGCCATTCACGACCAACCCCTCTTCTAGGCAAGACACCACATACTATCAGGATCCCTCCCCTATCTCTAATCTTCCCCAGCGCCTCCCTATACCTCTTGAAAAGTTCCTCACTCCTAACCTTACCTATGTCGTTTCCTCCCACACTAAGACACACTACTGGATTGGTACTCTCCCCTGACAAAACTCTGTCTAACCTCTCGGCTACATGCCCTATCCCAGCCCCAGGAAAACATACCCTAGTCCTACGTTTCCTATCTCTCGCACAAAAAGCCCTATCCATAAACCTCACCTGGCTGTCACCAACTACCACGACCTTACCTGTGGGCAGGGTTTGTACAACTGCCCTTTCCTCTCCTTGATCCATACCGTCCTGCCTCTTCTCTTCCTCTCCAGCTTCCTGCAGCACCTGGTAAGGGTTACTGCACTCCACACCCTGGTCAGCTTTCCTAAGCCTGACCCTAGTCCCCTTGGAGACAACCACTCTCCACGCCTGCTCCTCCTTCGCAGGTGTCCTGCTAGGCAGGACACCTACCTGAAGGAGTTCCGTCCTGAGGGCTTCATTTTCCCCCTTTAGAGTGTCAACCTCACTCCTCAACTGCCCCAGCTGCCTTAACAGCGTGGCAAGGAGGTCGTCCTTCCCCACCCTCCCCTCCTCTTCCCCCACGGCACAACGATCCAAAGCGGCCATTTTCCTTGGTCTCTAGCGGGAGCATGATCAGCACGACCTTCTCCAAGCTGGGTCAGAGGTCAACTCTAGCAGGTGCTTGTCGGAGAGTGTAACCTCAGGAAGTTAGATGAGAGCACACAGTCAGAGGTTTGAAAGGTTATGTAATGGTGTTGCTTGCCCTGGCGTATTTCTGCTTAGGTTCCCTAGCGTTAGTATCTTTAAGCCTGGAACAGATTACATACTCGTTGCTTCAGCTGTTAAACTATTGCCCAGGGCAGCACACACAACATATATAATAATGAGGTACATGGCCGCAGAAAAAACAGGGGGATTCGGATACAATACAGCTGTGAACAGAAAAACGGGAATAAATTATTTATACATACTAAAAAAGGCAGCAGAAATTATTAACAAGATACAATAGCAAAAAAAAAAAAACTCGCAGCATTCGTCGAGGTCCAAGGTGGTGCATGGTCCATCACCACCTCCACCAGTCGTTGTCCGGCATCAGGGTGGGCGACGCAGTAGATACAGTGGTTGGCGTTTCCCGTCCCGTCCGGTGGTCTGCCACGGTGTGTCTCGCTTGCCCCACTTCCTCCACTTGAACTTCTTCTGTGTGGAGAGGCAATTCCTGACGTGTTCCAGATAATTTTTTTTTTCAGTCCCATCTGAGTTTCCGCCCTTCCGGCCGGGATTAAAGCCGGTCCACTGCTTGGGGTGTCATCTCTCTGGATGGCTTGTGGGGCAGGGTCCGTGGACGAGGGCTCGCCCTCCGTATGTGAGTGTCGGCGAGACCCTTGACCGTCCTGTCCCACGCCCTCGCAGTGGTGGATCCCTCCCTGGGTGGGCTCACCAGGGTTTGTTTGTCTTTTCCTCTGCTTGTAGTCAGGTCAATTTTGTTGCGTTCCCAATGGTGTGGTAAACACGGGCGAGGTAGATCCCGGGTGGGGCCGGGGTCGGCCATTGCTTGTCCGGTACCTAGTGGTTTCATTCCAGGAGTGGAAGTGAGTGGGACCAGTTGACGGGTCCTGGAACGTAGGGAGCTGTCGTCTGCATCGCCGCTTGGACCTCTAGTTGATTGTTGCTACTGTAGTTGCAGGCCGGGGTTTCGGGGCTCGCTCCCGGGTTCCAAGGGGGCGACCTGATTTCCTGCCTGGAGCTAGTTGCTGCGCTGGTCCTGCATGGCGTGGCTGCTCAGGGTGATGGTACCCGTCGATGTTGTCTGTCGGTATAGTGGGCTGTAAGACTGTAGCCTCGGTGCGTGTCTCGTCGCTCTGCAGGCGAGGGACGAGACTCAGCCCAGTGTCTCCAACCGGAAGAGGGCCAGCAGTAAACAAGGCGTAACCCATATCCGCCGCGGGGTTGACCGCTGCGTGTCCCGCTCGCGTCGGGCATCCATTATGAGTAAGGATGCGTTGGTCTCAGCTCGTCTGGTGGGGGGTCAGCTGCGGTTGTAGTGGTGTCATCTCTGAATTTGTGTGGTCAGAGAAACCTCGCCCAGGCTCGTGAAGAGCAAGGGCAGTGCTGACTCTGTAACTTGGCAGAAGGCCAAGATCCCGGGATGGAGAATCAACAATTAGAAGGGCCTCTTAAACTCGTTACTTTGAATTATGTTCTGTGATCTAGTGTTATATCTATGAACCCTTATCTGATCAGGTATTACTGGTACAAGTGGGGTAGTGGGTTGGGGAATTATCTGATTATTACTTGGGGTGTGAGGCCCCTCATTGTTCTGAGGGGGATGGTCAGCTGCTGGTGGAGGGATAAGGTGTTGGGAGGGGAATGTTACTCCTAGAGGGGGCTGGTTGGTGAGGCCTAATTTGTTTAATACGTCATCGTCGACGGTTGCCAGCTTCAATCTATTCACATGCACAGTTTCCTGGCGTCCCCCCTGGCAAAGCGGGGAAATAGTGAAGTTTACTTTGCTGGGTTGGGCGGTTACTCTATATGGGCCTTGCCATTTTTGTTGCAACTTAGAGGGGGTGTCGGGGGTGGATGATTCGTTAGTTAGGAATACCAGGGCGCCTATAGTAATGTTGGGAGGGGTGACTCTGAGGTTATAGTAGGTGGCGTTGTGTAAGTGACCTTTCCTGTTTAGTTCCTGAACCTGAGTAAAGACCGTTTGTAACATGTTTTGCAAGATAGAAGGGTAGGCCTTGCCATAGCATAGGGGTGGGGGGTTGATGACACTAGCAGGGAGATTTGGGTCCCTACCAAAGTGAAGAAAGTAAGGAGTGTTATGCAGGGTGGTATTAATTGCGGTGTTCAGGGCCAGTTGTGCAAGAGGTAGCTGATCGTCCCATCCGCCGCACTGGAAATTTACCAAAAACGACAAGTGGTCTTTCAATGTGCGGTGGGAACGCTCAACCATGGCATTAGCTTGTGGGTGGTAACTAGTGGTGAGATTTGACTTAGCCCGCAGCAAGTCGCATGCCTTCTGAAAGATGCTAGATGTAAACTCTGTCCCTCGATCACTGACGATGACCCGGGGACATCCATGAGTACCAACGTATTGTAATAGGGCTTCACACACTGTCTCTGCGCGTTTATCGGGGATGGGTATATAGGTCGCAAAACGTGAATTGTGATCGACGATGGAAACAACGTATCTGTTTCCCCGATGTGAACGTATTGTCATGTCAGTTAGATCGATCGATACCCGTTCCAAGGGCCGAGAGGCTGGTGGGAACTCCTGCAGCTCTCCCTGTCTCTTTGGGGTACCCTTCCTTAACTGACATGGCAGACATCCTTTGACAAATGACCCAACTTTCCGCGCTAGATTAGGCATGAAAAACATAGAGCGTGCACGTGCATATGTGCGACATTCACCCGGGTGGGCTGCGAATTGGGAAGAGTGAGCTGCTTCTAGGGCCGAGTTTTCCAAGGATACGGAGACGACTACGAGTTCTGTGGGTTGCTCGTCATCGTGTCTCGTAGAAACAAGATACAGGACTCCGTTTAAAAGACTGAAATCACAAAGTGAAGCTTTGTTGACCTTCTTGGGGAGCGGACCCCCCTTAAGGAACACAATGACCGGACCCCACTGTGGGTCTTCAAGTTGACGTTGGCGCACCTGATTAGGTGAGAGGTCACCAAAAATGGGTTGAGTAATGCTGCTAGGATTCCCGACATCATTTATAGGTAATACATTACGGCTCAGTGCGTCTGGCACGACGTGGTTCTTGCCTGGCTTATGCAAAATGGAGAAGTAATATGCATTTAAAAAGACTGCCCAGCGTGCTACCCGTGCATTAGGAGTTTTACCTTGGAATATATACATTAAAGGACGGTGATCAGTGATGACATAGAAGTGTCTACCAAATAGGTAAGCATCAAAGGAACTTACGGCCTTGACAATAGCCAAGGCTTCTTTCTCAGTTGTGGAGTAGCGGAGGGAAGCTCCACTCAATTTCTGTGAAAAATAAGCAATAGGGGTGGGGTTATCTTCACCACCTTGCATTAGACAGGCTCCCAGTGCTTCGTCAGAAGCGTCAGTGTGCACGTAAAACGGCTGCGTGAAGTCTGGCAGTAACAACATTGTTGCCGACTTCAATCGGTCCTTGAGATGGTTAAAAGCTTTATCTGCCTCCCCCGACCATTTAAACTGAACCGACTTCTTCGTAAGTTTCGTAAGGGGAAGGGCCACCTCAGAAAAGTGAGGGATGTGACGTCTGAAAAAGTTGACGGCGCCGAGGAACTGTTTCACACCCCTGGCTGTGGTGGGAGGTGGCATCTCTGAGATCGCTTTCACTTTCACCGGGTCAGGTCTAACACTTTTTTAGGAAAGTCTTCGAGGTAGTAGATAATGACGAAAATTACGATGTTATTTACTTAGACTTTAACAAAGCATTTGACAGAGTACCGCATCAGAGGCCTCTGAGAAAAATTAAGGCTCATGGTATCGAGGGGAAAGTTTTAAATTTAATAAAATCATGGCTCACCGATAGAACATAGAGGGTCAGCGTAGATGGTGTTAAATCTGAGTGGGGCCGTGTAACCAGTGGGGGTTCCCCAGGGGTCAGTACTAGGCCCACTCTTGTTCATAATCTGCATAAACGATCTAGATACTAGGATCAGCAGTGACATAAGCAAGTTTGCGGATGACACCAAAATAGGGCGGCAGATTAATTCAGGGCAGGATGCAAATGCATTACAGGAGGATCTAAATAAACTGCAGGGGTGGTCTGAAAAATGGCAAATGAAATTCAACACCAGCAAGTGCAGCGTACTTAATATTGGAAGAACAAATACTGTCAATGTATACAGCCTTAACAACATCAATCTAGAGAAGTGAACTTGTGAAAGAGACCTAGGGGTACTTGTAAGCCCGAACCTACGGCCTAGAAAACAGTGCGTTAATGTTCGAAATAAGGCAAACAGAGTATTGGGTTTTATATCTGGAAGTGTAAGTAATAAGAGTGCAGACGTCTTATTGCAACTATATCTTGCGCTAGTCAGGCCGCACCTCGATTATGCGGTTCAATTCTGGTGCCCTTATCATAGAATGGATATCAATTCACTAGAGTCGGTGCAGCGACGAATGACGAAAATGATTCCGGGACTTAGAAACCTTCCATATCAGGACAGGTTAAAGAAACTAAACTTGCACTCCCTAGAAAGACGAAGAATGCGGGGAGATATGATAGAAGTATTGAAGTGGGTGAAAGGAATCAATAAAGGGGATATATATAAAGTTCTTATAATATCCGAGCAGGATAGGGCTCGGAGCAACGGATTTAAGTTGGATAAGTTTAGGTTTAGGAGAGAGATAAGAAGGAACTGGGTCACAAATAGGGTGGTGGACGAGTGGAACAAGCTTAGCAACTTTGTAGTAAGTGCTGGAACGCTGGAAAGTTTCAAAAGGAGACTGGATAGATACATGGATGATAGAGAGTGGTAGTAACTCTCAACAGGAGCTGCCATGCACAGGCAAACTGGCCTATTGCAGACTCCTTACTTTCTTATGTTCTTATGTTCTTATCACTACATACAACATCATTTATCATCACTACATATAACACCACCCATCATCACTACATATAACACCAACCATCATCACTACATATAACACCATCCATTATCACTACATATAACACCATCTATCATCACTACAGATCGGTAAAGTAGTTTCTGAGATTCTCGTGTGGACACACAGACAAACAGACAGACTTCTTTGTTTTATATTGATATAGATCATCACTACAAATAACACCACCCATCATCACTACATATAACACCATCCATCATCACTACATATAACACCACCCATCATCACTACATATAACAACATTCATCATCAATACATATAACACCATCCATCATCACTGCATATAACACCACCCATCATCACTACATATAACATCATCCATCATCACTACATATAACATCATCCATCATCACTACATATAACATCATCCATCATCACTACATATAACATCATCCATCATCACTACATATAACATCATCCATCATCACTACATATAACACCATCCATCATCATCACTACAGATCGGTAAAGTAGTTTCCGAGATTCTAGTGAGGACACACAAACACACATACTTCTTTGTTATATATATATATATATATATATATATATATATATATATATATATATATATATATATATATATATATATATATATATATATATATATATATATATATATATAGATAGATAGATAGATAGATTGATTGCTAGATAGATAGATATATAGTTTTTTGGTTTAACTAACCTTGTTGTAATAATATGCGGAGCAAGGTGAAGCCATCCGTCACCCATAGCCATTGGTCAGTATCTTTCATAGAGCAACACAAAGACAAGATGAACATGGCCGCAGGCAGCAGCAGTAACGACGCCAGGATGAACGCCCACACCAGTGGTGCCAGGGGCAGCAGGAAGCCCCATGGGTCCAGCTCTGGCCGTCCGAGTCCAGCTACGATTCTTGAGTACGATATAGATACTGGCCAGGTGAAGTCCACTACCTCAGCCCGGCTGGCTGATAGACTGAAAGGTCCAGTCGAGAAGTCTGCCTCCTGTGATAGAAACCCATCAATTACTAGCAGTAAAAAAATAAATTATAATATATATATATATATATATATATATATATATATATATATATATATATATATATATATATATATATATATATATATATATATATATATATATATAGAAAAGTTGGAGATATGATGAGGTGTACAAGTGGGAAAGTGGGATTAACAAGGGTAAAATGGAAGATGTTCTGAGCTCAGTAATAACGAAATAACTAGAACAAATGGCTTTAAATTAGATAAATTCCGATTCAGAAAGGATATGAGGCAAGCACTGGTTTGGTAATAGAGTTGTGGATATGTGGAATAGGCTACCGAGTGCTATAGTAGGATCGGGGACGCTAGGGAGCTTCAAGACGAAGTTGGATAGGCACATGGAAGTGGGATATTATATATATATATATATATATATATATATATATATATATATATATATATATATATATATATATATATATATATATATATATATATATATATATATATATATATATATATTCCCAGCTTTCGGGAGGCAGCTTTAACAATGTTTTGGATGTGTGACTTCCATGACATATGAGAGAAGTGGTGAGGCCTAGCATATCTAATTTAGAATTTGGCAAAATGATTGAGTCCTGAAATGTGATTGGTGGGAGATCTACCGTATGTAATTATATAAAAATATGAAGAGTTTCAAATATAAGGATAATGAAACGTATCATAACACATTTGTCTTATATTAGCCACCACCATCGACATCCATTTTTACCAATCTTTTGACATTGTAATAATAAGAATGCAATAACAGTAGAGTAAGAATGCATAATCAAATAAGATTATGTAATGAGTTATATAGGGAGACGTGCGTGTTCCAACTTCCCACGGCCTTGCATCACTTAAACCTCTCACACCACCCTGCAACTGCTAGCTAACCACCAGCCGAACTTCACCAACTAAACCCACTTTTTACTGTTCTCATGACATTAAACAATGCGAATTTAAATATTAGTACAATGTATAATAGAATAATGTAGACGTGGATATGAGTGATTCAGGAAGAGGTGAATCGGTATCATCCCTTTGGCAGTGCGTCACTTGTCACGTCTCGACCCATGTTCAAGGCTCCCGTTGACTGGCGCAAGCTATTGTTTTTTTTTTTACTGCAACAGGACTTGTTAATTTTCATAGCATTAGGGGTGTAACTCACTGAGCAATGGCTCAACAGTACCCCGCTCTTACAGTGATGGGAGACAAGCTTAGAACGATATCAAAGAGTACAGCTCGCTCACAAGCATCAAAACGCCTTGAAATCTCTTATTTAGTATCCAAGGTAACTATTTTCTGGTTTCCTTTGTACTAGGCACTGCACTGTCACTTTTTAGGTGTTTTGGAATCATGATGTTAGGGTTATAGTAATAAGTTGCGGGCTACAACACCGTGACTACACTGAGGAAGGAATGCGACTTGGGTACTCTGTGCTGCTATGTGATCTTCCACCACACAGCGTAGTTAAGCGGAAACATATGATGGCCAACGACACTTTAGCCAAGCATAGCGGTATTAAGCATACACTTTCCCGAATTTATTAAGGAAAGACGAAACATCGATGAACGGGGAGACGGTAAGTGGAGACTTTTTAGTACCGTTTTTTTTCTTTCTTTTCTTTTTATGGGGAATAGCCCACCGGGCACAGGTCATCGACCCACATCACGGCCTGGGGGACCGAAAAAAAAAATAAAATAAAAAATATAAAAGGAAAAGGTTATAATAATCTACACCACGAAGATGCCAGAAAACCATCTTTTTAAAGTGAGACAGATTGTATAAGTATGGAAACACAGAAGAAAGCAGAGCATTCCACAGTTTGGCTGTGTGAGGAAAGAAGGATGTACTATAACGGGTTATTCTTCTATGACCGACATCCACAGAGAAATGGTGGGCACCGCGGGCAAGACGTGTGTTACGAGCCCACGGCCTTGCTGGCGGTACACAAGATGCCAAAGCCACCGAACATTGTCCGTTAAAGTACCTGTAAAATAGAGAGAGTGAAGCAACATTGCGGGAAGAGAAAGGGAAGAGTGATTATCAACTAAAGGAGGAGAGTTCAAATAACGAAATGATTTTGATTCACCCTATCTAACAGTTGGCCAGAAGACGAACCACCCCACATATGAGAGCAGTACTCCAAGTTAGGGCGAATGAATCCATTATATAATTGAAGCAACTGCTCAGGATTGAAGTAGCTACGGCATCTGTACAACATTCCCAGCTTTTGGGAGGTAGCTTTAGCAATGTTGTGGATGTGTTGCTTCCATGACATATTAGAGGAAATGGTGAGGCCTAGCATATCTATTTTAGAATTTGGCAAAATGATTGCGTCCTGAAATGTGATTGATGGGAGATCATCAAATTTGGAATGTATAATTGGTAAATACTGAGTTTTATTACTATTGAATTTAACCAAGTTTCTGCCTCCCCATTCGGAGATGCTGCACACATCTGCATTGATAGGTGTAATGATATCAGCACTAGACACAGATCTAGTTTGAGAGTTAGGGGTAAGGGAAAATGTGGAGGAGAGTCAAGATAGTTTCGAAAATCTTAGAGAGGGATGAAGTCAGGGCAATGAGGCGATAGTTAGAGGGATTAGAATGGTCGCCCTTCTTCGGGATGGGCTGAACCGAGGCATGCTTCCAAGAAGAAGAAAAAGTTTGGGTTGTGAGGCAAAGGCGAAAGAGGCGAGCAAGCACAAGGGCCAGAACTTCAGCCTATTCTCTCAGAACACGAGGGGGTATTCCGTCCGGTCCATGTGCCTTACTCACATCCAAAATTCATAACACACCAGCAACCCTAAGAGTGGGAATTATAGGAAAGTGCATTGGTTCAGTAGGAGGTGCAGGAGTAGGAGGAATAGAGTTGGAATCGTCTAAGGTGGAGTTAGAGGAGAGTCAGGTGACAAAGAGTTAGCTATAGATTTATCAGGTCGGAAGAGAGGAGGAAAAGAGGGAGTGTAGAAGTTATTACAGATGATTTTGGTTAAAGACCAGAAGGAATTACTATAGGAAGAATTAGTCAGTACATCGGTACTTCTGTTTTATAAAATTCCGCTTGGCCCGACGAAGAACAGCCTTACAACGATTCCTAAAAGTTATCAACTAGCTCATAACCTGATCACCAAACATACGAGCATACCCGGCAAGAAACTCTCACCTTGTTTACTGTTGACGCTTCATACCACTTACCTCTCTGCTCACCATGCCTACCATTCCCGACCACGACCCGTCATCTTGTTCAGAACCAAACGTCCCATCAGCAGGGTGCACGTACTTGTACCTACGGTAGGGAAATGATGCTTCTTTTGAACAAATTCACAGATGATATGCAAAAATGGCTTGAACACAAGATCAATATTGAGTATTAAAGTAAAAGCCTATCTATATCTAGAGTGTACTATTGTCGACTAACTAGGGGTAATTCATTCATTGAGATCCACCCGTCCTCACTCTCTACTCACCACTCTCCACTCACCACTCTCTACTCAGCACTCTCTACTCAGCACTCTCCACTCAGCACTCTCCACTCAGCACTCTCCACTCAGCACTCTCTACTCAGCACTCTCCACTCAGCACTCTCCACTCAGCACTCTCCACTCAGCATTCTCCACTCAGCACTCTCCACTCAGCACTCTCCACTCAGCATTCTCCACTCAGCACTCTCCACTCAGCACTCTCTATTCAGCACTCTCCACTCAACACTTTCTATCCAGCACTTTCCACCCAGGATTCTCAACCCAAGATTCCCATCAAATATTTTCCACCCAACATTCTCTACATAGCGTTCTCTACCCGGCATTTTCCTCCATCAATCCAGCTCTCTGAATTCATCAGTCAGGCAATCTTCAACTACTACTCTTCACACATAGTTGCGATATCCATCAATTCAGCACTACCCACTTAGCACTCAACAACCTTCAAAACGATATCCATCAATCCAATAGCCTCCACCCAGAACTTTCCACGTGTCATCTGCTACCTATCGCTCTCCACCCATAACTCACCACCCATACCTTCCCACTCCCTCACCCATCAGCCATAACACTCCAGCACTCTCTACCCATAACTTCTACAACCATTAACTCTCAGCTCACGTAAAATTAAGGCCTTGTGATAGGTACTCCAGGAAGTTACTCTTGCGACCATTAGCATTTCTCTGGACGTGGACCTCCTCTGTTGCCACGACAAGCGTTGGTCGGTTAAGGAATCTACAGAGAAGGGTGAGAGAGTGTAATGTAACTGATTTAGTTTTAATTAAATTAATAACAAAAGTGAATTTTCTTGATGAAATAAAACTATGTAACGAACTAATTTAGTTACCTCTTTGTAAATATTAGTAAGTGGAGAGAGAATGGGAAGAAGGCTGAAATCAGCATTTATTTGTAACAACATATCAAAATATTGTGAATGATGAAGTTATTTTGAAATGTTAACTAACCTAAAGTATTGTAACTATGAACCAGTAGAATGGTTATTAAGCCCTGTGAAATAGTTTGGAAGTCTTAAATCACTGTAACTTACCCCATAACACTGAAATGTAATAACCACGTAAATTTCCCAGTAAATTGATATTGTTATAATTTCCAATATACTGTATAGTAGATGAATGATTAATGATTATAGATTAAGAAAAAGTAAAAGACAAAATTTCATTTGTTAGAACTATCAAATGAATTAAAGTAGATCCAGAATAGTGATATAGCACATTGGCTCTCTTGTATCGATTTGAAGAGATCAGGTGAGGCAGTCCCAATCCACAGGGCTGCAGAACAATAGTCACCGGGCGTCAAAAATTATCACCCCGCAAAAAAAAAAAAAAAAAAAAAAAAAAAAAATATATATATATATATATATATATATATATATATATATATATATATATATATATATATATATATATATATATATATATATATATATATATATATATAATTCCGACAGCCTAGTCATAAAGTCTATCTAATCTAGTAATACCCTAGTAATACCCCTTCCCCTCAAATATTAATGTATACCCTCTCACACATCCACTTGCTACAGTCAGCGTTGTCATTCCTAGTCTCGGAGTCGTGAACCACGAGAGTATCAATCCACGTCCGAAATATTCACTCCCTCAATTTATAGGGTGTTTTACCCAGATATGGACTCTCAAATATCTATAATATAGTTCCTTTACATTATTGTTATTAGGTATTTGTCCTGAATGTAGTAGATTCACGACCCAAATGTCAATGTTTCCTGTTGTCAATCCTAATCTCCGAGAGTTGTGAACCACGGGAGTATGAACCCTCATCCGAAGCAGTCACTCGTGACGTGGAGTGGCGGACCGGGGGCCGGTGTGTGAGGAGGGTGACGGGCTAGTGGACGGGGGGGAGGGTCGGAGTGGAAGGTTAGCATAGGGATGGGAGGGGGCGAGGTAAAGCGTCTCCAGCTACACCCCAGCATTTATTAAGCAAACTATCAATACGTAATAAAGAGAATAATGTAGTATCGGAAATTAGTAAGTGTGTGCCTGTTAGTGGTGTGGTTAATTATACCTATATTATCATGTATTACTGACCAAATGTTGTGAGACAATAAATAAATAATCAAAATATTACAGTGTTCCCTCTCCTACCCCCCCCCCGTCTCCGATGGGTTGACTTTCCTCACACACTAAGTAACAGATACATTTTATTACAGCTATAAGTAATGTAATATTAATGTAATGTAACACTAGAGCAATCCAAAATTGCCAAGCACATAATTATAAAATAACACAAAAAATATGATTGCTAAGCAGTTCCACATATTGGATGGATGTTTATATTAGAGCTTACAACAACACGAAACACAGCTTCAGTTGTTTATATATTCTGTCTACTGGACGATAGCACTCTTATGAGATGATGTGGAGTGAGCAGGAAGAGGGAAGGGAGAGCATCAGAGCACCAGTATGCTGTCTCGTGTAATAAGGAATACTCAGTATGTGGGTATAATTATACTAGTTTAGGTTGGGATAAACCAAACACACAGTATTGCATCCCATTCGAAGTAATGTTTACTCATATACTCTTGTTAGCTTTGGCCAACCTGGGACATGTGTGTCGTTGCGTGGGGGAGACACGCTATAAGAACATGTAAGCTACTTTATCCACGTAGGGATTCAATGATATGCTAGTATGGACCAGAGGTTACGCATGATAGTCGCCAGTCAACAAAGGCTTAAGTGCTGAAATAGGTAGACAATATAAAATCACCAGGCCGACAGGATATTGCCCAAGACTAGGAGACATTAAGTTTTACTTTTAATTAAGATGCTATTGTTGACGCTGGGAGATATTCCACTGGGTGTTTCTATGCTCACCTCCATTCGACCTAGTGAAGATATCTGTAATCTTATCAGCTAATATCACGTTCGATATCTGTATGATTCATTCATGAGATCTCTGAGTTGACATTCGTCATGGTGTTTGACCATTACAAAACCTTACACAAAACATAATCACACCACACTCATTAAAAAGGCTAGCATTATCCACAATTTGGTCAACGTAATTACAATAAATGTTCACCGAAGTCGACATCACAAACTCTCAATTACAGGAACCATTGACATTTGGTTAGTGAATCTACCATATTCAGGACATATAATTAATAACAATATTGTAAAGGAACTATAATTGATAAACCATATCTAAGTAAAACACCCTATAACCTAGAGGAGACAGTCCCCACGTGATGTGGGTAAAACATCCTATAACCTGGAGGAGACAGTCCCACGTGATGTGGGTAAAACATCCTATAACCTGGAGGAGACAGTCCACACGTGATGTGGATAAAACATCCTATAACCTAGAGGAGACAATCCCAACGTGATGTGGGTAAAACATCCTATAACCTAGAGGAGACAGTCCCCACGTGATGTGGGTAAAACATACTATAACCTGGAGGAGACAATCCCCACGTGATGTGGGAAAAACATCTTTTAACCTGGAGGAGACAGTCCCCACGTGATGTGGGTAAAACATCCTTTAACCTAGAGGAGATAGTCCCCACGTGATGTGGGTAAAACATCCTATAACCTGGAGGAGACAGTCCCCACGTGATGTGCTAAAACATCCTATAACCTGGAGGAGACAGTCCACACGTGATGTGGGTAAAACACCCTATAACCTAGAGGAGACAGTCCCCACGTGATGTGGGTAAAACATCCTATAACCTAGAGGAGACAGTCCCCACGTGATGTGGGTAAAACATCCTATAACCTAGAGGAGACAGTCCCCACGTGATGTGGGTAAAACATCCTATAAAATGGAGGAGACAGTCCCCACGTGATGTGTTAAAACATCCTATAACCTGGAGGAGACAGTCCACACGTGATGTGGGTAAAACACCCTATAACCTAGAGGAGACAGTCCCCACGTGATGTGGGTAAAACATCCTATAATCTGGAGGAGACAGTCCACACGTGATGTGGGTAAAACATCCTATAACCTGGAGGAGACAGTCCCCACGTGATGTGTTAAAACATCCTATAACCTGGAGGAGACAGTCCACACGTGATGTGGGTAAAACACCCTATAACCTAGAGGAGACAGTCCCCACGTGATGTGGGTAAAACATCCTATAACCTGGAGGAGACAGTCCACACGTGATGTGGGAAAAACATCCTTTAACCTGGAGGAGACAGTCCCCACGTGATGTGGGTAAAACATCCTTTAACCTAGAGGAGACAGTCCCCACGTGATGTGGGTAAAACATCCTATAACCTGGAGGAGACAGTCCCCACGTGATGTGGGTAAAACATCCTATAACCTGGAGGAGACAGTCCCCACGTGATGTGGGTAAGACATCCTATAACCTGGAGGAGACAATCCCCACGTGATGTGGGTAAAACATCCTATAACTTGGAGGAGACAGTCCCCACGTGATGTGGGTAAAACATCCTTTAACCTAGAGGAGATAGTCCCCACATGATGTGGGTAAAACATCCTATAACCTGGAGGAGACAGTCCCCACGTGATGTGGGTAAAACATCCTATAACCTGGAGGAGACAGTCCCCACGTGATGTGGGTATAACATCCTATAACGTGGAGGAGACAGTCCCCACGTGATGTGGGTAAAACATCCTATAACCTGGAGGAGACAGTCCCCACGTGATGTGGGGAAAACATCAATAACCTGGAGTACGTGATGTGGGTAAACATCCTATAACCTGGAGGAGACACTCCCCACGTGATGTGGGTAGAACATCCTTTAACCTGGAGGAGACAGTCCTCACGTGATGTGGGTAGAACATCATTTAACCTGGAGGAGACAGTCCCCACGTGATAGGGTAGAACATCCTTTAACCTGGAGGAGACAGTCCTCACGTGATGTGGGTAAAACATCCTTTAACCTGGTGGAGACAGTCCCCACATGATGTGGGTAAAACATCCTATAACCTGGAGGAGACAGTCCCCACGTGATGTGGGTAAAAAATCCTGTAACCTGGAGGAGACAGTCCACACGTGATGTGGGTAAAACATCCTATAACCTGGAGGAGACAGTCCCCACGTGATGTGGGTAGAACATCCTTTAACCTGGAGGAGACAGTCCTCACGTGATGTGGGTAAAACATCCTATAACCTGGAGGAGACAGTCCCCACGTGATGCGGGTAAAACATCCTTTAACCTGGAGGAGACAGTCCACACACGTGATGTGGGTAAAACATCCTATAACCTGGAGGAGACAGTCCCCACGTGATGTGGGTAGAACATCCTTTAACCTGGAGGAGACAGTCCTCACGTGATGTGGGTAGAACATCCAACCTGGAGGAGACAGTCCCGTGATGTGGAGTAAAACATCCTTCCTAGAGACAGTCCCCACGTGATGTGGGTAAAACATCCTATAACCTGGAGGAGACAGTCCCCACGTGATGTGGGTAAAACATCCTATAACCTGGAGGACAGTCCCACGTGATGTGGGTAAGACATCCTATAACCTGGAGGAGACAATCCCCACGTGATATGGGTAAAACATCCTATAACCTGGAGGAGACAGTCCCCACGTGATGTGGGTAAAACATCCTTTAACCTAGAGGAGATAGTCCCCACATGATGTGGGTAAAACATCCTATAACCTGGAGGAGACAGTCCCCACGTGATGTGGGTAAAACATCCTATAACCTGGAGGAGACAGTCCCCACGTGATGTGGGTATAACATCTTATAACGTGGAGGAGACAGTCCCCACGTGATGTGGGTAAAACATCCTATAACCTGGAGGAGACAGTCCCCACGTGATGTGGGAAAAACATCCTATAACCTGGAGGAGACAGTCACCACGTGATGTGGGTAAAACATCCTATAACCTGGAGGAGACAGTCCCCACGTGATGTGGGTAGAACATCCTTTAACCTGGAGGAGACAGTCCTCACGTGATGTTGGTAGAACATCCTTTAACTTGCAGGAGACAGTCCCCACGTGATAGGGTAGAACATCCTTTAACCTGGAGGAGACAGTCCTCACGTGATGTGGGTAAAACATCCTTTAACCTGGAGGAGACAGTCCCCACGTGATGTGGGTAAAACATCCTATAACCTGGAGGAGACAGTCCCCACGTGATGTGGGTAAAACATCCTTTAACCTGGAGGAGACAGTCCACACGTGATGTGGGTAAAACATCCTATAACCTGGAGGAGACAGTCCCCACGTGATGTGGGTAGAACATCCTTTAACCTGGAGGAGACAGTCCTCACGTGATGTGGGTAGAACATCCTTTAACCTGGAGGAGACAGTCCCCACGTGATGTGGGTAGAACATCCTTTAACCTGGAGGAGACAGTCCTCACGTGATGTGGGTAAAACATCCTTTAACCTGGAGGAGACAGTCCCCACGTGATGTGGGTAAAACATCCTTTAACCTGGGGAGACAGTCCCCACATGATGTGGGTAAAACATCCTATAACCTGGAGGAGACAGTCCCCACGTGATGCGGGTAAAACATCCTATAGCCTGGAGGAGACAGTCCGTACGTGATGTGGGTAAAAAATCCTTTAACCTGGAGGAGACAGTCCACACGTGATGTGGGTAAAACATCCTATAACCTGGAGGAGACAGTCCCCACGTGATGTGGGTAGAACATCCTTTAACCTGGAGGAGACAGTCCTCACGTGATGTGGGTAGAACATCCTTTAACCTGGAGGAGACAGTCCCCACGTGATGTGGGTAGAACATCCTTTAACCTGGAGGAGACAGTCCTCACGTGATGTGGGTAGAACATCCTTTAACCTGGAGGAGACAGTCCCCACGTGATGTGGGTAGAACATCCTTTAACCTGGAGGAGACAGTCCTCACGTGATGTGGGTAAAACATCCTTTAACCTGGAGGAGACAGTCCCCACGTGATGTTAGATTTTTACCCTCCTCTCTATACCCCAACTAGGTTTTCCCGGAAAGCCAATCACGGATAACAGAGGTGTAGTCCTGGCTTCCAGAGTAGTAGTGTTGCCAACCGTAGGGTAATTCAGCCTCATTTCCTGGTCTGTAGGGCGGTAGGGTATTTTTGCAAAATTAGAGCAAACCGTAGGGTAATTACGAATTTTTCACATAAGTAATATCTATTTTGCAGCAAAAGATAAATGATGTATACGGAAAGGGACATGTCCAAAAAGGGTAATCCATTTTTTTTATTATCTATTGCCCTCTACTCTGTCAAAAGGAGAACTTTGCCTCGACGATAACTAATTATAGTCACCCGTCATTACATAAAATGCTTCTCGTGAATTTGGCAGCTGACAGCGCATCATCTGTGTAAACATAAACATGAGTCGGACAGGGCTAGATGTGAGCACGCTGCCATCTTCCTTGGTAATTGGACTGTATTAACAATATTATGCCTGTGCGAGTGGAACAAGCTTAGCAACTTTGTAGTAAGTGCTGGAGCGCTGAAAAGTTTCAAAAGGAGACTGGATAGATTCATTGATGATGGAGAGTGGTAGTAACTCTCGACAGAAGCTGCCATGCACAGGCCAACCGGCCTATTGCAGACTCCTTATTTTCTTATGTTCTTATGTCCTGTGTTACCCCTTTATTTAGGACTGTGTTAACGGGACAACATAGTGGCAGCATGACTGATTCCCCCTCTACACCCAAAAAGAAAAGACGTTACCGTCGGGAGCTTGATAAAGAAGAAAAGGAAACTCCCAGGAAACAAAGGTTTAGAGATGTATGGCTGCAGGTAAGAACAGCAAGCTATTTTAAACATATTTTTCTTATGATTCATTTAGGGTCCATTATGCTTCAACAGTCTTCTCATGTCCAAAATGATGTTGTTACTCAGTTGCTGGCAGTTATTTCACATGATGCACGAGATTGTTCCTCAGAGTCAGTTGCAAATGAAGTCAGAAAATGATTTGAGGAGAAAGACATTCCCCTACACAATATGATAGGAATGGCTGCTGATAATGCTAGTGTCATGATAGGAGAACAGAATTCTTTAATGACAAAATTAAGACAGGAAGCTGATAGAAGTTTCCCACTGTTGAGGTGTATTTGTCATTGTATGTACATTGCTGCAAGTAAAGCAGCTCTCAAGCTACCTACCAGTGTGGAAGCTTTCATTGGGAATATTTCCAGCTATATTTGGCATAGCATAAAACTGCAGGCGCTGCTTGTAGAATTACAGACATTTATGAATGCTGAAAGGCAACACATTCTGAGACCATCTGATACACTGTGGCTTGCCATGCAGCATTGCATATCTCGCATTCTTGATCAGTGGGAAGTATTAAAATTGCTGTTCTTTCAAGCACAAATTGAGGATAGAAATCTTTCAGCTGAACACATAATGCATGAATTTAACAACCCCTTCACAAAGGCATATTTAGAATTCATGAGGTTTATTCTGGGATACTTTAATTCTCTCAATGCTCTCTTTCAGAGAAAAAAGAATCGGGTTGGTGTACTACAGAAAGAGAGCCAAAGAACTGCAAGACTTCTTAGTCAGAACTTCATAAAGCCACAATATTTGTGTGATGTATCCAAGATTGAGCCTTTAAATTTGGATCACCCTCTACCTCTATCTGAAATCCACCTCGGGCAAAAGTGTGAAGATCTACTTAAACAAGAAAACCTTAAAGCTTGTGATATCACTGAGTTCAAAACTAGATGTTTGTCTTTTTATCAGACAGCTTTTCAGGAGATAAAGAAAAGGTTGCCATTAAATGATCATTTCTTTCTAGAAGTAGAGTTTATTCAACCATCAGTTACACTTGATTTGCAAAGTAGAAGCAGAATTCCCTCTCATAGTCTCCATAAAATTTCTCTTAGACTAATCTTTAAAACCCAGAGTTCAATTAAAAAATTCTTTAAAATTAAAGACACCATACCCACACACCTGCAATCCTCAGTTGTTTATCAATTTACGTGTGCTAGCTGTAGGGCAGCATACTGTATATAGGTAAAGCTAAAAGACATTTGATAACTTGCATCCATGAACACTTGGGCCGTTCCGTTCGAACAGGCCATTTAATAACACAACCACCACATTCAGCTATTCGTAACCACGCCCACCAACATGACCACCCGTTTTCATAAGAACATAAGAACATAAGAAAGTGGGATACTGCAGGAGGCCGACTGGCCCATACAGGGCAGATCCCTTTCACACCCATCCCAGCACTTCCATGTGCCTATCCAACTTCGTTCTTGGCAAGAGCGACTGTGAGACGGACCTCCTCATTATGGAAGCCTTGCACCAATATAAAGAAAAGCCATCCATTTGTGATATGGCTTCCTGTGAATTGTTGTGTTTTTCGCACTAAGGCTCGTCTGAATTAAGGTAATCCCCCCCCCCACGTATATTTTATTTCACACTTTTTATTCCTGATTTTAGCTTTGTATGTAGGTCTCTTGTCATTTTCGTCGGTTTTAAATTGGATTGCTATTTTTTTTTTATTTTATTGAAGGTAAATTTTCGTATAAATGTTATATTTTGATTGTATATCACCTGTATTTTTTAAACTTTTTCAAAACTTTTGTTTTCTAGGCTCTTATGATGGAAAATGATTTTTCCGAAACGTTAGCGATTAAAAGAAGCCCAACTTAGTCAAGATGTTTGTGTTTTCCCTGGTTCTCCACTTCGTTATGAAACTACGCTTTCCACGTAACAAGTCCATTGCTGAAGTTATATATATATATATATATATATATATATATATATATATATATATATATATATATATATATATATATATATATATATATATATATGTAACCGGTCGGAATTTGCTGGACTTTAATTTCTCACTTGACTTGGGGTTTATTAAAATTTAATAGATGGTAAAGGCAGTGGAAGCGCCCCTTTGAGAAAAATCCCGAACCAGCACAAGAACACTTAAATCTACTACACAAAATGAACTGTCCGTGACCCGTGGAAGGATAGCGTCTGTGACTGGGATGAATGAGACACACTGTAAAATTTAGACACTTATATTCCCTCCAACACTACAAACACAATCAAATAATGGTACACCAATATGCGCACCTCTTAACTTAAACTTTAACCACTACTCTGGGGAATAAAAGTTATACATGACATAGAAATTATTAGAAACACAGGCAACAATAAATTTAAAGTATCAAGAAATGTTAATTGCACATATGAACAGGCCTTAAGGGCTTTCACAAAATAATATCAGTCACTTAGGAAATGGTACTAAAAAATAAGAAATTAAATACTCCACAATGAATAGGCCTTAAGGGTCTTCAACAAAATAATATCAGTCACTGAGGAATGGTAATAAAAGATAAGAAATTAAATACTCTACAATGAATAGGCCCTAAGGGCTTTCAGCAAAATAATATCACTCAACAAAATTATAGCACCCCAACAGGTGTACACTTCCTAACCTAACCTAACCACTGCTCTGGGGAACAAGGTTATACCTGAGATCAGAATTATGAAGAATTAGAGGCATTAAAAGAATCAAATCACAGTATCACTCTGGTTCCACTTAATGGCACAAACATTCAAAAAAACACTACTATCAGAATTATTTAAGAAATATTAAACTACACACGTCAAGATAATATCAGTCTGAGGAATGGTGTTAACTACACCCGTAATAAGGAAGATAAAATGTTCCTCTAGGTATCTCCTAGAATCCTAGACTCACGGTCTCAGTGTGTGACCATTAATATACTCAGATAGCCCCAGTGTACTCCCAGTGCGTCCATGGGCAGGAAGAGAGTGAGCCAATCAGACCCTGTGCAGTTGAGAGGAGCTTTAGCTTCCCGTTAGCAAGAGGGTTTCACTAAGCGGCTCTGGACATGTGGTGTTGTGAGCCGACGTCCGCTGGGCACCCAGACGGCTAGATTCCCTCAAGAGATCCTTTGGTACCCCGCTAAACAGTGACAGGCCTACTCTGATCGGTCCAATGGCGACAGTCGCCACCCTCAATCATCAACGGCAGTCTCAAACGGCAGTCAATCTCTCGCAGTCAAACTCCGGTCAACTCCGGTCAACTCCAGTCAAGTGGGTTCTGACGGAAACCCTGAAATGAACTCACTGTTAGCTCTAGTTAACTTTACCACTGCCCTATCTAACCCTGTCTGAGATCGAATGAGACTTACTTGTTATACTGCAATAGCGCAGCACAGGTGACTAGGCCACGTGACTATTTCTGATGGACGCGCGGAACGTCTTGTCTGTGTGACTGCTCTCCGGGACTGGGCTAGCCAGCGTCGTGTCTCCCCAAGGCGCTAGCTTGGGCCTACGTGATATATTTACCGCCTAACTAATAACTCCTTGGGACACCCGTAACATTATTCAGACTGCTAAACGATCTATAATAATTTCAAATTCAATAATAGTCCCTTAACTTCATGAATCGCATCATTATTAATTCGGTAAATTACATTTAATATCATATAGGCCTAGTTCCGCAGTCTCTCGCTACGAGCAGGCAGCGCTCCCTCCCCTCAGATGACCTTGAACGCTCAGTATCACTCATGGCGGGGCATTTGAAATTACTCTGAAATTTCTGAATATTACATATATATATATATATATATATATATATATATATATATATATATATATATATATATATATATATATATATATATATATATATGATAAAATCACACGGGAAAAGGGAAACAACGGAGCACCTTAGCTTTCGTATTATAGTTTCTCAAAATTTGCATTATCTTTTCGTCGAATATGAATGCTCCGATTTTGATTATTAAATTAAAAAAAAACACATTTAAGTCACAATAAATCTACATTGCACACAGTAAATACAGTCAATATCAAATTATAATCAAACGTACATTAGTAAAGTGTTAACCTTTTACCGATTGCCAATTTTCGACTACATATGCCTTTGCCAATTAATTTGCTTATTTCTCATAAAGTAATAAAGATAATGAGATAATTAGAAATTAATAATGTTTGTATTGTAATTACCTATGCACTTATACAAGGTGGAAGACTCTTATTTGGTTATAATACATCGTGCTATCAATAACTTAAGAAACGCCTACGTAAGAATTCGTGACATTTCATTACCGTAACTGAGATTGGGCATTGATTAACTTCCTTACCAACATTGGGATTCTTATGAAACATTAGTCACTTGTTTTCCAACTTATTGGCAACATTCAGACTAATTCTGGAGGCTATTGATGAAATGCAAAGAAGTTAGAGCTGTGCGAGTGAACAGTATTGATCCAGCAGTACGCTCACTTTTTCACGGTGTGACAGGCTATTGCATGTCCACCTGCATTTTTCCGACCTTTCAATATGTCTATTTTCATAATGCAAAGAGAAATTTATGGTACTCTTTTGCACACAAACACCTCATCAGCTGCAGGACTATTACTGTTTGAGGGAATATAAGCTCCGTGTTAACTGTCTGTAGATAAATGATTTTATTACAATAAATTCTACAGGCAAATTGCAACCACACTTCATATATAAGTTTTTTATTCACAGTTGATGAACCCTAAAGATTTTGTTTCGATCGGAAGTATCAGTGATGCCACTGACGGTTCAAGTCTAATAAGTGCCTCTCGCTGTACTTACTTGGAGTATTTGTCAGGGAAAAGCGGCAAGTGGGTATTGAGGGTGAGACCTCGCTGGGGCGTCCAGAAGGCAAGACGCATCGCTCGGTCCTCTGGAGAACTGTATGGTAAGTGTATGTACACATTGCACCTGTGAATAATACAGTTACTATAATAACTGTAATAGTAATGCTTTGGTATAATGCAGCACAACATGCTTCTACTTCGGTGTAAAAATATGTAACTGATTAGATTTCCTAATTCAACCCCATCATTTTTTAATGCAAAATTTTGCAACTAGTTTTCCTGAGCATCAAAATTCCTTCCGCGTGACCATATTTCTCAATGTGGCATTAACCTCATTAGGTTAATCGAAAAGAAAGGGGAATTTGAAATACAATGCACTATATACTTCAATGTCTCAGGTGCGCCTTTCACAATGACGACCATAGCGTTCATCCTGGAAAAGGTCCTGTGGATGTAGCGTAGGTCAGGGAGAGGCAGGTGAGTTACGGCGAGGAGTCTCGTCGACCACACCAGGAGGTGGCCCTTGAGGGACCACTCGGCGAAGGTGGCGAGGAAGGCTGGGTCGTCGCTCACCACCACCACCGTCACGCACCATGACACCTGCCGCAGCTGTTGACGTCAACATGATAAAAGTTATATGACTGATCTACCTGCCTATGTAGTAGTGATGCCACTGCTTGAGAAAATATCAAGATCTTGAAAAATGGACCCCAATCTTGAAAGCTTCAAAGAAAATTTTAAATCTATAATATTCTTGAAAAATATTTTTTTTTCACATTTTCTCATTAATTTACAGTTTTGATATTTTACGAACAGGCTTTGGTAGTGACAGCTGTTCATTGTCGTATGCAGTGCAGTGCCTTCACTGTTCCTGTTTCCGTGACCGAATATTGGATGTCTTGGGTTAAATATCCTATTGTATATGTTGGGCAGTTGTAGTTCAATTGTTTTATCAAGTCTGGGGCCGGTAGGTAGTTCCTTCTTGGCGGTAAATATGCTGTGGCTATTGCTATTTCTCCAAGTGTGGTAGTTATTTTTATTCCCACGACTTTGAATTGACTTAAATGCTAGTGACAGGGGGGAAGGAGGTTCAGAGGAAGGATAAACATACATAAGAACATAAGAAAATATGGAGTCTGACGAAAATTCAAGCTAGTGGAAGGTTGTAAGGAGAGAGATGGCCAAACTGGTGATGAAGAAACACACCAAGGATACGTCAACAATGACATCAGCAGTTAAGTGTACCAACTCGTTCAGTCCCTTGATAGACGAATTGGACGTTAGTACAGTCAGGGACAGGGCTGACAAGGAAGGTATAAAAACTTTAATTGTTGGTGGCTCATAGGTAAGGTACTTGGACAGGGCTTTTTGTGGTAAAAACATAAATAGGATGAGGGTGTGTTTGCCAGGAGCTGGGGTGGGGGATATAATTGACAAGCTGGACAATATCTTGTCTGGTAATGGGAACAAACTCATTGTCTGCCTCAGTGCAGGAGGCAATGATATTGGCCGGTGTAGGAGCTAGGAGCTTCTTGATAAGTTCAAGGCAGCTATAGATCGTATTAGGACTAAGGGAGGGATCCCTATCATATGCTGTGTCTTGCCTAGAAGGAGAGTTGGCAGTGAATGGTTGTCAAGGGCAGTTGGTGTCAACGACCGTCTTGACAGATATTGCAAGTCAATATCAGTCCCATTCATTGACAACTGGGACAACTTTTACGGCAGAAGGGACCTTTATGCTAGTGATGGGGTGCATCTGTCTAGGGATGGAGTAGCAACCCTGGCTGGAGCTCTAGAGGGGGCAGTTCAAAAGATATTGAAGTCTTTAAACTGCTAGGAGAACATATGAACACGGGGGTGGAGGAGACTGCAGTGGTAGCGGGTAAACAAAGTGAAAGATTACAGGGAAATAGTGTTAGGAATGATGACAAAACTAAATTAGACAGGGAGTTTAAAACTAAACTCGGTAAGGGGAGGATTCAGAACACGACTAACTTAAATGTATACTACGCGAACAGTAGAAACAAAATGGATGATATTAGGGCCTTGGTATGTACCGAAAAAATCGATATAATAGCATTCACTGAAACATGGATCAACCTAGACTCACGTGAGTTACCGGTCGAATACCAAATTGCGGGTTACAAACTGTTCCATACCGATACGGAGAGCAGGAAAGGAGGCGGAGCAGCAATCTATGTTAGGGATAATCTGAAGTGTGAAATAAATAAGGAAATAAAAACCGAGCGGAATACAGAAACAATTTGGATAGAATTAATCGACAGTAGGGAAAAATTAATCACAGGAGTAATATATAGACCTCCCAATCTTGATAGAGTCAATGAGAGACTTATCTGGGATGAAATGCGCAGGGCTTCCATACACAACAAAGTCTGTATAGTAGGCGACTTTAACCTTGGCCAAAAAGATTGGACTGACCTTACAGGTAACTCAGAATCAGAGGATTTTCTCGAGACGATCTAGGACTGTTTTCTAAGTCAACATATAACCGAACCCACCAGGGGTAATAATAACCTCGATTTAGTTCTGTCAAACAGAGAAAACCTCATTAGCAATGTCGAGGTAGGGAACGAACTTGCAAACAGCGATCACAAAGAAATTAGATTCCAGTTAGATTTTCAGGGCAGACGTAAGGAAAATTCCACTGAAGTACCAGATTTCAGAAGGGCAAACTTTGACAGTTTAAAGAGGCAGCTGAGAGAGGGGGTGTCGCGCTTGGCCGTGAACCTGACAGATGACACCGACCTGGTAACGAGATCTGAGATTGCCGAGTTCCACGACTATTTGAATAATGAGTTACTTAATGCACAGAGGCAGAACATACCTTACAAAAAACTCAGATCAGACAATAATGACACTAAATGGATAGATAATTATTTAAAGAACATCATTGGCCAAAGGAAGGCTATAGGTAGAAGGATAAATCGTGGCGAAATTTACCTCAGGGATTATTATAGGGTATTGGCGAGTAGGGTTAAAACCGAGATAAGGAAAGCCAAGAGGAATAATGAGGTAAGGATAGCAAGGGACGGGAAGACAAACCCCAAAGGATTCTACCAAATGTATCAAACTAAAACAAGAGAAAAGATTGGACCAATACGGTCAGATACCGGCGAACTCACTGATAACGACAGAGAAATGAGCAATAATTTGAATAAATATTTTTCAACAGTTTTCACCACCGAAAATTTAAACATGATACCCGGGGCACCGACTCTATTCAGAGATAGTGAAGAAAACAAATTAAGCGAGATAGTAGTGACTAGTAACGATGGTAGTAAGCAAATAGACAAACTAAAGCCTAATAAGTCACCTGGTCCCGATGAGATATTTGTCAGAGT
This sequence comes from Homarus americanus, assembly GCF_018991925.1. NCBI lineage: Eukaryota > Metazoa > Arthropoda > Malacostraca > Decapoda > Nephropidae > Homarus > Homarus americanus. Next base: position 37,475 of record NW_024749794.1, on the reverse strand, counting down.
ATTAAAGGAATGTAAGGAAGAGTTTAGTATGGCCTTAGCAAAATTGTTTAACATGTCCTTAAAAACAGGTGCAGTACCAGAATCCTGGAGGATAGCGAATGTAATACCGATTTTCAAGAAGGGGAATAGATTACTATCCTCTAACTACCGCCCAATCAGTCTAACATCAATAGTAGGCAAATTACTGGAAGCAATCATTTCAAACTCTATTCGAAATCACCTGGAGAAGCATCAATTGATCAATGATTCCCAGCATGGCTTCATAAGCAGATGTTCATATCTAACTAATCTATTAACATTCTTTTCATCAGTTTTCGAATCGGTGGACGAGGGGCACAATTATGATGTGGTATATCTCGACTTTAGCAAAGCCTTCGACAGAGTCCCCTATGAAAGACTAATTAGAATGGTAGAAGCACATGGCATCAAAGATAATATCCTTAAATGGATTAGGGCGTGGTTGCAGGACAGGAAACAGCGAGTGAGCATTAACGGCACTAAGTCCCATTGGAGCAACGTCACAAGAGGAGTTCCCCAAGGCTCAGTACTTGGACCATTATTATTTATTATATACATAAACGACATAGATATCTGCATAGACAGCAACATAAGCAAATTTGCTGATGACACTAAAATAGGACGTGTTATCAAATCTGACGAGGACTCTGCAAAACTACAGGAATATCTAAAAAAAAAATTTTAATGGTCTGAAAAATGGCATATGAAATTCAACGTGGACAAATGTAAAGTACTCAGTATAGGAGATGTAAACAGGGAAACCAGATACCAGATGAACAACGATGCCATAGAGAAATCCGACTGCGAGAGGGATTTAGGAGTAATGATAAGTAGGAACCTTAAGCCAAGTAAACAATGTGTTTTTGCTCGTAACAAGGCTAATAAAGTACTTGGGTTCATACAAAGGAGTGTTAGTTACAAGACTAGCGAGGTCAACCTAAAACTGTATCTTGCTCTTGTGAGACCACACCTGGATTACGCAGTTCAGTTCTGGTCACCGTATTACAGAATGGATATAGAATCCTTGGAAAGAATTCAGAGGAGAATGACAAGACTAATCCCGGGCAATAGGAACCTTGAGTATAAAGACAGGTTAAAGCATCTTAATTTGCACTCCCTCGAGAGACATAGAGCGAGGGACGACCTGATAGAGGTGTATAAGTGGAAGGCAGGGCTACACAAAGGGGACATTATAAAGGTACTCAAACTATCCAACCAGGAGCGAACTCGTAACAATGGTCTTAAATTAGACAAATTTAGATTTAGGCGTGAAATAGGTAAACACTGGTTTGGAAACAGAGTAGTGGATGAATGGAACAAGTTACCAAATATCATCATTAACTCGAATAGGCTGAATAGTTTCAAACATAGGTTGGATGCTTATATGAGCAATAGGGGTTGGGTGCAAACAGGACTGCCCAGTATGGGCCAATAGGCCCGCTGCAGTTTCCTCCGTTCTTATGTTCTTATTGGCCGGTTGGCCTGTGCATGGCAGCTCCTGTCGAGAGTTATTACATGACATAGGAATAAAGAAAGGAATAAATTAGAAATTAAAGGATGGGGAGGAGCAGCTCAGAAACAGGTATAATGAACTATCTAGGAATGTTAAGAAAAATGTAAGGAAAGCAAAGAGAGACTATGAAATCAAAATAGCAAGAGAATCCAAGGCGAATCCCAAGGGATTTTTCCAGGTATATAGGACAAAGGTCAAGGACAAAGTTGGGCCTTTAAAGTCAGGGAGGGGAGAATTGATAAATGGCAGTGAAGACATGAGCAAAGCATTGAACAGCTACTTCTTATCAGTTTTCACAGAAGAAATTTGCCATGAAATTCCGGAGGTGGAACTGATATTTAAGGGAAAGGAAGAAGAAAAATTAAAGAATATCACCATCAGAAAAGAGGATGTTCTTAAGAAGATAAATAAACTAAAGAACACAAAATCCCCCGGGCCGGATGAAATTTTTCCTCGAGTCTTAAAAGAGTGTAGGGAACAGATTAGCGGACCCCTCGTAAATTTATTTACAAAATCATTAGGCACTGGAGTTGTGCCAGAGTTGTGGAAACAGGCGAATGTAGTACCCATATTTAAAAAGGGAGACAGAGCATCAGCGTCAAATTACCGGCCGATCAGTTTGACGTCAGTAGTGGGGAAATTTCTTGAATCAATTATAGCAGATAGCATCCGATCGCATCTAGAGAAAAGCAAATTAATCTACGACTCTCAACATGGGTTTACAAAGGGAAAATCTTGTCTAACAAATCTGCTAACGTTTTTTAGGAAAGTCTTCGAGGTAGTAGATAATGACGAAAATTACGATGTTATTTACTTAGACTTTAGCAAAGCATTTGACAGAGTACCGCATCAGAGGCTTCTGAGAAAAATTAAGGCTCATGGTATCGAGGGGAAAGTTTTAAATTGGATAAAATCATGGCTCACCGATAGAACGCAGAGGGTCAGCGTAGATGGTGTTAAATCTGAGTGGGGCCGTGTAACCAGTGGGGTTCCCCAGGGGTCAGTACTAGGCCCACTCTTGTTCATAATCTACATAAACGATTTAGATACTGGGATCAGCAGTGACATAAGCAAGTTTGCGGATGACACCAAAATAGGGCGGCAAATTAATTCAGGGCAGGATGCAAATGCATTACAGGAGGATCTAAATAAACTGCAGGGGTGGTCTGAAAAATGGCAAATGAAATTCAACACCAGCAAGTGCAGCGTACTTAATATTGGAAGAACAAATACTTATAATGTATACAGCCTGAACAACATCAACCTAGAGAAGTCGACTTGTGAAAGAGACCTAGGGGTACTTGTAAGCCCGGACCTACGGCCTAGAAAACAGTGCGTTAATGTTCGAAATAAGGCAAACAGAGTATTGGGTTTTATATCTAGAAGTGTAAGTAACAAGAGTGCAGAGGTCTTATTGCAACTATATCTTGCGCTAGTTAGGCCGCACCTCGATTATGCGGTTCAGTTCTGGTGCCCCTATTATAGAATGGATATAAATTCACTAGAGTCGGTGCAGCGAAGAATGACAAAAATGATTCAGGGACTTAGAAACCTTCCATATCAGGATAGGTTAAAGAAACTTAACTTGCATTCCCTAGAAAGACGAAGAGTGCGGGGAGATATGATAGAAGTATTTAAGTGGGTGAAAGGAATCAATAAAGGGGATATAGATAAAGTTCTTATAATATCCGAGCAGGATAGGACTCGGAGCAACGGATTCAAGTTGGATAAGTTTAGGTTTAGGAGGGAGATAGGAAGAAACTGGTTCACAAATAGGGTGGTGGACGAGTGGAACAAGCTTAGCAACTTTGTAGTAAGTGCAGGAACTCTGGAAAGTTTCAAAAGGAGGCTAGATAGATTCATGGATGATAGAGAGTAGTAGTAACTCTCGACAGGAGCTGCCATGCACAGGCCAACCGGCCTATTGCAGACTCCTTATTTTCTTATGTTCTTATGTTCACTCTCTATTATCCATGAATCTATCTAGCCTCCTTTTGAAACTTTCCAGAATTCCAGCACTTACTACAAAGTTGCTAAGCTTACTACAAAGTTGCTAAGGTAGGCTTGAAGTGAATTTTAGAAGGAGAGAAAGGTGCCATGGCTAAACACCGCTTGCGTTATTTTGGGTTTAAGTTGGAGGCAGTAGCAACTCGCCTGGACGCGGCGAGGAGGTGGCAGGACAGAGTCAGGTGAACGTCAGGTCAAGCGTCAGGTGCGTGTTGGGTTGGGCAATGATTTCTCAGTACTTGGTCTGCTTGATTGGGTGTGGTGTTTTCTTGCTTGGAGGAAATGTCTTGGTCTTCTGTCTTGGTATTCTTGTAAGCTTGACGTTGGTTTTAATCTTACTCTCCTCCTCCTCTTGCTCTCTTGAAGTGTCCATTCATTCGTGTTTGGGTCCTGTTCTTCGTCTTCATCGTGTCTTAGGTTTTCGTAGGTGTGGAAGAAGTCGGAGGCGGTGAGCTTGACCACGTGGGCTTCTGCTCCTGGGGCCTCGTGTTGTTCTTGATTCTTTGTGACGTATGTCTTTTCTTGATTTTTCTTTTCTTCTATTTTTTCTTGTCTTAGGCGTGTAGAGCAAGGAGGGCCTCTTTGTAGCTCAGTTTCTTGTCAAGTCGAGCCTTGGCTATCCTGCATTCCTCCTTCCATTTAAGAACATAAGAAAATAAGGAGACTGCAATAGGCCGGTTAGCCTGTTCATGGCAGCTCCTGTCGAGAGTTATTACCACTGTCTATCATCCATGAATCTATCTAGCCTCCTTTTGAAACTTTCCAGAGTTCCCGCACTTACTACAAAGTTGCTAAGCTTGTTCCACTCGTCCACCACCCTATTTGTGATCCAGTTTCTTCCTATCTCCCTCCTAAACCTAAACTTATCCAACTTGAATCCGTTGCTCCGAGTCCTATCCTGCTCGGATATTATAAGAACTTTATCTATATGCCCCTTTTGGGGCACGTCCGATCGGCGGAGGAATGTGGGCCGCCACAGGCAGCGCATTTTTTCACTGTGTTAGGGCAGACGGTGTAGCGGTATCCGAGGCTGCTGCACAGGGAGCAGGTGTCCTCCTGCGCCTCACACTTGTTGACAGTGTGACCGTAGTGCTGGCACTTGTAGCAGCGTTTCGGTCTGCAGTAGGGCTTGACTGGCACAGTTACCCATGCCAGTTGAGCCTCCTTGGGTAGGGTTACATGGTGTCCGACGAGGGCAGTGGTGAGGGCAGTGGTGTCGGACAGCTTCTTGACAACTTGCAGTTGTCCCTTGAGGAGTTCGCTCAGCTCTGCTTGGTCCATGTGGGCAATTTCGGCGTGGGAGATTGCTCCCAGCTTCAGGTTGTCCCATTTGTAGGCAATCATTTTTATTGGGATGCCGTTGATGTCGGGGATCTCCGCGAGTTATAAGGGCATACCCTTCTCAGCGAAGGTGATCTTGATGTCTCCATGGAGCTTCAGTCTTTCCACCTTGGTAACCCCCATGATCCCATTAGTTTCAAAGAACTTCTTGAGAAAAGGAGGTTTAATTTCTTGGGGCAGGTCGGCTTATCCGGACGTATCCGCGCCACCTTGTCAAACTCGTAACCGTTCATGGTAAGAGAGGGTTAGAGAGTGTGCTGCGGCGAGGCTGGGGGTATTTTTACGATTCTGAGGTGAAGGCGGTAACTGGCCAATCACGGCGCAGTCCGAAAGCGAGGCCCGGTCTGAGGAACTCGCCGCTGGTTGGCTGGTAAGCGGACGGCAAGTGACAAATCGGCAGTTGTAGGGGAGAGTATCCACTACAGGGTCTAGGACAACTGGCCGCCGCCATCTGGCCGCAGCCTCACTGGCCGCGGGAAACTCGCCGCTTTTTACTGGCCGCCATATGGAACTTTTTGTTGACAACCTAACCTAACCTAACCTAACCTAACCTAACCAAACCTAACCAAACTGGGCTGCGGCCAGATGGCGGCGGCCAGTTGTCCCATTCCCTCCACTACATGCCTATTCATATCATATATTTGTAAATTTTGTGAAGTAGTACGCATCAGTACTATAGGTATACTTGTATATATAATAGGAATAATTCCTGAAGTGATTTTACTTAAACTTTAGTTTAGTCTTCCTTCCAACCAGTAAATATTTTCTTTTTCTGTTATACTGAGAATATCAAGTGTGCCTATTCATATAATATAATATATTTGCAAATTTTGTGAAATAATATGGATTAAAGTCGATATACTTGTAACTGTTTATTATTTTGTCAGATCTTGAATTTTTTTTATCAATCTTGAAAGACTCAGACACTAATCAGGAAAGATTTTTTTATTATGATTGGCACACTGCACGGTGAGAGTGACCTACCCGCCTCACCAGTAATGTAAGAGTGACCTACCCGCCTCACTATTAATGTAAGAGTGACCTACCCGCCTCAGTAGTAATCTGAGAGTGACCTACCCGCCTCAGTAGTAATGTGACAGTGACCTACCCGTCTCAGTAGTAATGTTAGAGTGACCTACCCGCCTCAGTAGTCATGTGAGAGTAACCTACCCGCCTCAGTAGTAATGTGAGAGTGACCTACCCGACTCAGTAGTAATCATATACTGGCAATAATACCACATCTATTCTGTCAGAGGACACACACAAAGACTAAGCACAAAGAAAATGCGGCAGCAATAAAGAGAAGATTGACACTGTGGCAGAAAGGGACCCTTGATGATCTCCTATGTGAAGCAAGAACATTGCAGGAGAGACTAAAATCTGCAAGAAAGTTTGGAAACAAAATGCGTGTGGGAAAAGTGTCTTTGGAGGTAAGATCTCTTAAAGAGGAATCCACCGGTGGGGTCCTGCCAGTAAACAGAGTGACATTAAAACAACTGAAAGAAAAACATCCCTCTGCAAGTGATGATGAAGGCATCAGGTTTCAGGGTGCCTATATCCCACCAAATGCTATCCTGTTCGAGAAAATAACAGGAGGGATGGTGTGGAAAAAGGCACTGAAGACTCAGGGAGGTGCCGGCCCTTCAGGTCTGGATGCAAACGGATGGAGAGTCATCCTCAGCACCAACAAGTTTGGCCCCGCAGCAAGTGATCTCTGCACGGCCATTGCCGTCCTTGCAAGAAAGCTGGCATCCTCAAGCTGCCATCGCCTTCATGCTCTGACGGCCTGCCGCCTCATTCCCCTGGATAAGAACCCAGGATGTAGGCCAATAGGAGTGGGGGGTGGAAAAATGATGGGGGATGATGTCAGGGGTAGCGGCAACCTGCAAGTTTGTGCGGCTAACAAGCTGAGTGAAGCCGCTATTCACGCCATGAACGATATTTGGAGCAAACGCGATTGTGAGGCTGTTCCCTGGTCGTGACGCTTCAAACGCATTCAATATACTTAACCGCAAGGTCTGTGTATCTGCCCAAACATCAAATATCATGTTTGTTAAATGTCATGAAACTCGTAGAATCCAATTAGACTTTATATAGTAAACAGAATTAAATATAATACATCAAGGCTGAAATAATCGAGTAGAACAAATAATATCGGGGACCCTGTTGCAATGGCAATGTATGCACTGGCCTATCAGTGCTCCAACAAGAAACAACAAAATTTGAAACAACTGGGACAAAAACAAGTGGCGTACAAAGGACGACCCACAGGAGGAGGGAAAAGATGGGCATCAAAAAGTGGTGGGATTGTAAATATACTGAGGTCTGCTAAGAGGTACTAATTAAACGCTAGCAAAGTTCTTCTCTCATCGTAGAAGCCAGAAAATTATGAACGACAAAGGAGGTTTTTTAAGGAAGTGAGATCAAAATAACTAAGGACGAAGCAAAAGACATCTAAGGGCAGGTAATTTGGGTGTATTTTAAATAGAACTTTCAAGATGAAAGGGTTTTAGCGGGAAAGGTGAATGAGTGTTAGGGAAATCCAAGTTTTCTTTCTGAGATTGCTAACAGAGCTGAGGTGGCTTTTGAAGGGGATTCACCGATGGAGTCAAGTGACGTTGGAACTACCTGATGATCCTTGGTTAATGGACTCCCTCTCCACCCTTCTGGAAGAAGTTATCAGTGCCAAGTTCATCTGCAAATTAGTGCGAAACACACTTACTAACCCCAGCAGAAAGAGCACTTCTTGCACTTCCATCAAGACTGGGAGTGATGGGACTAACCAATCCAGAGGAGATTGGCTGCCACCGAACATCAAAATTCACTTGCTCACGGCAGCCCCTCACGACCACATAATAGCCCTGGAACGGAAGATGGGGAGTGTCGCATACCAGAAGTAAAATAAGATTCGTAGGTCCATTCCCGACAGATCGACAGCAATTTAAAATGATGTTGCAGTGTAACCAAGCGCGCAGATTCAGAAAAAATTTGAAAAAAGCAGCTTTAGCGAGGGAGGTGGGCGCGCCCGAACTGGTTAACTACGTTACCGATAAGGGCAAAATTGGTTGTATTTTAATATCACAGGGCCAGATGCCATTGCTCTGGGCGGCAGCTATTGTGCTGGGGTAAAAGTTGGGCTGTTTGCCTCCCAATGCAGGTGGGGGTTTCTCATATGATGGCGATCAATGCCACAGTGCAAGAAAGGAGGTTTATATGCATGAGCATGACGAAGTAAGGACCCAGAAATATGTTCTTGCGGGATGTCATGGTAGAACTGACCCTCCTTCCATTGTGGGTTGATGGTGAGATTCTCCACTAGGATTCTCGAACACATTCATTATTATGTAATTAAATGGGTGGCGAAGGTGTGGCTATTGGGGGAGGTTGGAGGCTACGTGAGAGTGACCTGTACCTGTTCGTAGTGATGGAATTGAATTGAATTTGGAAAGAAGGTTAGATGAAATGACACAGACAGAGTGGAGTGTAATAGTTTAAGATGGGTTGTTTGCTGAGAACCTGAGTTTTTTGAGGCAGCTGATATATAATATACATTTATCTCAAGGAAGTATTATGTAACATTTAATATCATCTGAATAGATAATTGTATGGTAGTATGTTAGTACATTGTATAGTGTTGGTTATCACTCAATATTTATTTATTTTATTATTTATTATTTATTATTTTTATTATTTTATTTTTATTTTTTTTTATTTATACATACATATATACACACATATATATATATATATATATATATATATATATATATATATATATATATATATATATATATATATATATATAAATAAAGATATAGTATAAATTTAGAGTGAATTTGTGTTACAGGGAAGTAGTACAACCTGCTGTACAGTAATTAAGGTTGGTCAAGATGAAAAGAGCTGGTCAGGATTATGTCTAGTTGGCAATTATGTTTGTTGAAATGGTAATTTATTTTTTATTTATTTATATATGATGTTTTTGGGTTTTGATGTACAAAAAGCTGAGTTGCAAATATAGTAGTAAATGTTGAAGTATTAATACTTGAGTGGTTGGTGTTTGGTGGGGTATTTTTTGCTCTGATGTGGTAATGTTGTTCCACACCTGTTTTATGGAGTGTCTGGGAGAGGAGAGCATGAGGGTCTTAGTTGCTCTGGGTGCCTCACATCTCTGATTTTTCTGAACTGGAAGTAACATTGTCAAGATTGATAGATATGTAAACAAAGATGAAGACGTATGTGTTATTATCTCGAATTTTGTGAATTTAATGTAGCTAAACTTGCTCAGGATTGCTTTTTTCTGTTGGTCATTGTCCATAGCTGTAACCCTTTTAGTAATCAGAGATTGTGGTTTTGAATTTCCAGAGGCCCCATAGCGGCAAATTGTATAAGTGTTGTAAACAAGACTGATGGATTTTTTCTGTGGGAGTGAGTGATTGTTTAGTGTGATACATGATATGAAATGTTTATTGATTTATGTGAATGGCTTTGTATGTGGTTTCTCCAGTTAAATTTTAACAACAATCCTGAGGAATTTAGTATTTTGTTCGCGAGGACTATATTAACATATGGTACAGGGGTTGTCTGGAGGTAAGTTTTTCTTCAGAAAGATCGTGTAGTGGGTTTTTTCTTATGTGTGAGTACATGTATACCAGGTCTGACTTTTTAGTTAATTCAGTGTTCATAGTTCTAATGGAGGAATGGAGGTGAGTTGCTGGTTGTAGAGATTATTATTGTTCGGAATAAGTTGTGGTATTTATGAGTGAGCGGTGGACTATGTCGTTTGATAACAAAACAGTATTGACCGAGAATTGAACCTTGGGGGGACTTATACAAGATTGGCGAGGGAGTCAGATTGGTGGTTATTATAACATATATTACTGCATCTTGTTGGACATGTGAGGTAAACCAATTGGGACAGACCCTCTAACGCCGTAATTGTTCAAGCTTAAAGGAGGATATGGATAGTAATGAAGGTTTAGAGAGGTCCAAGAATATATCGACTGTATCTTGGACTGTCATCGTGTGAATTTAAGATGTTTGTAAAGGATAGCAGAGTATCTTAGTTGACCTCTAGCTCTAAATCCAAACTGGGAGTCTGTAAAGATGTTATTGGATTGTAGAAGGAATTTAGTCTATTACATGCTGGGTTTTCTATTATTTGCTGGCTGGGAGGACTGGATATGGGGTGGTAATTTTTAAGAGACCTTATCCCAGATTTATATGCTGGGTGGATTTATATGGTTGTCGCATCAGGACACCATGGAAGGGGGAGTTTCAAATGTAGAGAACAGTAGTAGGGCCATTTTCTTAATATGCCGATTATTGTTCGCCTGCTGCTGGTATCTTGGATATTTTATGATGGCCAGTAATTCATCTGTTGTGATAGGGGTTAAGAACAGTACATTTTTATTGTCTTGTTTTTGGTGGAAGGCGTTTTAAATTTCATGGTGATCAGGATGCTCTTAAAGATTTTTGCCAACATTATAAAATATTCATTAGTGGTTGTAATGAGGAAGGGTTCCGTTATAATCGAATCATTTATCATGTAAAAGCGAGTAATGAAGGCTGAGTGTTTGTCTGAATAGATTTGTGATATTCTGGTTTTTGTTTGCTGATGTCCGGAGAGATTTAGGTAGTTAGTATATCCGCAGGCTTTTATTTTCTGATACTTCGGTAAGCATCACCGAAAGTTATGGGTCTTTTTGCAAATTTCCTTTGGAGTTTGTGTTTTTCCTTTATCATTATCTTAATTTCGCTTGTAATATAGGGTTTGGAAATGGATACAGTTTTCACCGACTTAGTCTTGAGCGGGAAGCATTTATCAAAGCACGCATTGAAAATGCAAGAGAAATTACTGCTTTTCACGTTAGGGTTGTTGGAGGCATAGACAAGATCCCAGTTAGCATTCATTAGGTTGTTTTCAAAAAGGAGCATGTTGTCAGCGCAGTAGTCTCTGTATTGAATTGAGACTCTACTAGACCTTTCAGGTCTTGTGGCTGTTTTATACATGGCAAAAACTGGGAAGTGATCTGAGATATTGTTATAAATAATTCCACTTGCCTGGTTGTTTAGAGTGTTGCTAGCCCACATATGCTCTATCACGGTGGCAGAGGTGGCAGTTACTTTTTTTTTTTACGGGGATTAGCCCACCCGGGCACAGGTCACTGACCCACATCAGGCACTGGGGGGGCGAAAATATTATAATAATAATAATGATAATAATAATAATAATAATAATAATAATAATAATAATAATAATAATAATAATAATAATAATAATAATAATAATTATATATATATATATATATATATATATATATATATATATATATATATATATATATATATATAAAACAAAGAAGTGTGTGTGTCCGCACGAGAATCTCGGAACCTACTTTACCGATCTGTAGTGATGATGGATGGTGTGTTATATGTAGTGATGGTGGGTTTGGTTATAGTGTTGAAGAAGAATTTAGAATGACATGTAGCAAGAAGGTCTAATACTGAGGTGTCGGTTTCTGATTTTAATAGATCAAGGTTGTAATCTCCTGTGATGTAACAGTCTTTCATCTCTGAACTTATGATAGAGATAAGCTCCGAAAATTTAATAAGAAAATTCCTTACATTAGTGTGGGGTCTTCTGTAGATTATCCCTACTAGGAGAATTCGTGTGTCGTTACGTAATTCAATGAAAACACTCTCCATGAACCTACCCGCCTCAGTAGTAATGTGAGAGTGACCTACCCGCCTCAGTAGTAATGTGAGAGTGACCTACCCGCCTCAGTAGTAATGTGAGAGTGACCTACCCGACTCAGTAGTAATGTGAGAGTGACCTACCCACCTCAGTAATGGAGTGACCTACCCAATTCTCAGTAGTAATGTGAGAGTGACCTCATCTAGTAGTAATGGGGAGGAGTGACCAGCCTATTCTCAGTAGCAATGTGGAGAGTGACCTACCTGACTTAGTACTAATGTGAGAGTGACCCACCTGCCTCAGTAGTAAATGTGAGAGCGACCACCCGCCTAGTAGGGATGGGGGAGAAAGGACCACTGGCTCAGTAGTAATGTGAGATTGACCAATTCGCCTCAGTAGTAATGTGAGAGTGACCTACCCACCTCAGTAGTAAAGTGAGAGTGACCTACCCGCCTCAGTAGTAATGTGAGATTGACCAATTCGCCTCAGTAGTAATGTGAGAGTGACCCACCCACCTCAGTAGTAATGTGAGAGTGACCTACCCGCCTCAGTAGTAATGTGAAAGTGACCTACCCACCTCAGTAGTAATGTGAGAGTGACCTACCCGCCGAGCCTCGTCGACCACCCGGGAGAGCTGCGCCTTCGTCACGTTAGCGTCCTGGCCGTCCACTGCCACCTCGAACAGACCCACACCACAAGGGTCCCGGAACTGATCCATGAAGTCCTGCAATAATATCGTATATCTTACGCTGAAATACATTAAATCGTTTAATTTTTAAAAAGTGGAAATAATGATAGCCAAGCTCACTTACCGTAAAGACAGTGATACCGAAGGTCTTGCCATCTGTGAAGAAGAACATTGAACACTGAGGAGTGGACGCTGTCGTTAACAAGGTTGCCAGCCATTTATGGGGTACTACTGCTCTGGTTTCTGATCTGCCTGAGGTGAAAATTATTATTACTACTACTATTATTATTATTATTATTATATATATATATATATATATATATATATATATATATATATATATATATATATATATATATATATATATATATATATATATATATATATATATATATATATATATACATGCAAGTAAATCACTGTAGGTGTGCGTGATCTAGGAATATGCTGATAACCACAAGGAAAGAAGAAAACACGAAGTTCCCTCAGTAGTAATGTTAGAGTGACCAATTCGCCTCAGTGAGAGTGACCTACCCACCTCAGTAGTAATGTGTGAGATAACCTACCCGCCTCATTAGTAATGTGAGTGACCTACCGGACTCAGTAGTAATGTGAGAGTGACCTACCCACCTCAGTAGTAATGTGAGAGTGACCAATTCGCCTCAGTAGTAATGTGAGAGTGACCTACCCGCCTCAGTAGTCATGTGAGAGTAACCTACCCGCCTCAGTAGTAATGTGAGAGTGACCTACCCGACTCAGTAGTAATCATATACTGGCAATAATACCACATCTATTCTGTCAGAGGACACACACAAAGACTAAGAGAGAGAGAGAGAGAGAGAGAGAGAGAGAGAGAGAGAGAGAGAGAGAGCGCATGTGGTAATGATTCGCTCTATTTATGGTAATTATTTTCGTTTTAACGGGTTCTAAAACTAAAGCTTCATTAGGTGTAGGAAGATTTAATCGTTAGTATTCCAGGCTGTATGAATATGATCTACCAGTCTTATCATTTTACACTTTTCTAAAGAAATTCATCGTTTATCAAATACTTACACCAAGATACCTAACGTTATCATTGCTAGTAAAATATTGACATTAATATCGAATGTTTAATACATGATAATTTATCAGGAAGAGTCATTAAATTTGTTACTCAAATGAAAGAAGGAATTCATAAACATCACTTCAACTCTTCCAAGGGGATTCTTGTAATCAGCACCAGACCTTTTCTTAACGTGAACGAACGAGGTAAGAGTTTCTGTGGTAACTATTTTTATAATATTTTTGGCTTGTAACTTACTAACCCAGAACTTAACCACACCCAAGCAAGACATACTTTCTCATAATACATTAACCCAGCTAGTCTCAGATTCCCCAAATTGTGTTGCGTTAGAATAACAAACTTTGTGCTAGAATAGAATACAGTACTCCTTAATAAATCAAAATATGCGTGTGTTATTTCCTTGATGATAAGTATTTGAAGTGACAAAAATCATATATATATATATATATATATATATATATATATATATATATATATATATATATATATATATATATATATATATATATATATATATATATATAAAATGAATGATAGTGACCATAAATGTTGGTTACTCAGCTTAAAATCTGTGAATACCCAAGTGTGGAATGAATTCCTCTTTGGTGAAAACTTTCATCCGGTCCTCCTTATACAGCCTTCCTCCAGTATACCACAGTTTAAAACAAATATTGTGGTTAGTCTTATTATTTACCGCTTTGGGGAGTGGCAGCTGGGCGACCGTAACAGCAGGAGCAGTACCTGCATCTAACAAAGGTGTCGTCATCTCTACCGTCTACTGTAAAACATCAAACAAAAGTAAGATTTTATTAGGATGATGTCATCAATTAATATAAAAGTAATGTTAAGGTAAAAATTCATGGTAATATCTTACAACACCGACTTTGGGTAATTTTTTCTGCAAGAAAAAAATACATCTTGAATAATTAATAAAACGGTGGAGGAATTACAGAAACTTTTGTGAGATTGAGCCTTACACTGTCTTAGAAGAATGTAGTGCACATTACTGGGGTGGAGTAAACCAAACCGTTCACTAAGGGATGTAGAAATAGGTAGGTAAATATTGGGGCAAAGATAATACAAGTATTTCTATCAGGTTCGGTGAAATGGATTCAGGAGTACGAAGCTCAACAAGTAACTCGAAATGAACATGGCAGGACTGTATTCATTAACAGGTTCTTATCTTGGCTGAAGAATTAAACCAATTATTACCATGACGGTATGGTCAATCTGTGGATGACGGAATCTAAGGAATCTTCTTTTACTCATCGGTTTGTCATTTTACATTTAGGATCTGTATGTTTGTTTTTAGACGGTCTCGTGTCCTGTCTGATCAATTGGTTATATGGATTAACTATTAAAATATTCATCTATTTTTATTATATATTTTAATTATGTTTTATTGTGATACCGTTATATTATACCGGTGTGGTATATATTAAATTACTTTTAGGAAAGTAAATGGGAGGTTTGTGATTTATTGAATTACGATTAACATCCTCTTAAGCAGAAACTTCTAAAATATTAATGTTTTCGATTAGTTGTTGTACTTGATGGGACGCTATTGAGGCACGGAAAGTAGTCTTAGTAATTTAAATCACTTCTTAATTTGTTATTAAAGACTCACATATTTCAGTTTGTATTATAATTTTTGTGGCTGTCATGTACTGCTGTATCTGTAACCCATTGTCATATCATAAACCTTCCTCTTTCCCTCGGATCATTTTCAAATTCTGTCTCATTTCATTCCTTCCTCAGTAGCCAATACTTTAATTTTTGCTCCAGTCTCATTGCATCTTTGTCGATCTTCCTGACGTCTGGTTTCGTCCATTTTCTGAGATTTTTCTTTTCTTCAACGGTTTCTTTGGTTCATCAATAAACTGGGCATTGTTTATTTTGGGGTTGCTTTTATGTAAGCTCCATCTTCATGTTTCTTTTCTGTGTCTGCCTTTGTCTGGATAATTTTTAGCGAACTTATCTTGAAGGTTTCTTATAGCTTTTGCTTGTTTGGGTTTTTCTTATATATATATATATATATATATATATATATATATATATATATATATATATTTTCGTTAGCCTAATAAAACCGCGGACTTCTACATACAATCAACACCTCAACCCACAGGACTCGAACCCGTATAAGCCCACGACTGTTGACCAGGAATGCTACCTCTGGACCACCAGGATACTAAAAGCAGTCTAGACTTTGTTATATTTTTCAAAGCCTGTTCAGCGAGCTGATGGCCGTGAACTCCTCTAATAGGGACTACCCATATCACATAGGTGGTCAGGTAACGGCTTACCAAATCCGGCTTCGCACGAGGATCCATATATATTTCATTAGCCCAATAAAGCCGCGCCAGACTTCTACATACAATCAACACCTCAACCACCAGGATTCGAACCCGGCCCACAAGCCCATGACAGTGACCGGGACGTACCTCTGGACCACCAGAATACTAAAAGCAGTCCTAGACTCTGTGATATTTCACACAAAAGCCTGTTCAACGAGCTTAGCGCCGTGAACCGCTAATGGGGACTACCCGTATCACATAGGTGGTCAGAGTAACGTTTTACCAAATCGGCTTCAGAGCACGAGATCATATATATTTCATTAACAATAAAGCCGGCGGGTTGAGGTGTTGATTGTATATTTATATATATATATATATATATATATATATATATATATATATATATATATATATATATATATATATATATATATATATTTATATTATTGTCAAGGAAAATGATAACTCAAAGAAGTTCCCAAAGCTTTCGTTGTAATTCACATCTTTGGGGTGAGTACAGACTAAGAAGTAAAGCAAGGTTGTATATATACAGGGGATGGTGAGACCAGGTCTGCAATATTCCATGTATTCATGTAGCAATGTAATTGTAATTATGTGGGTCGGACAGGGAAACACTGCAGCTCAGAATCAAACAACATAATTAAACTGCATCTGAAAGCAGTGCATTGTTTGTTCATGTTGGGAATAATAATCACCCCATTGTTTGGGAAAAAGCAGTATTCAAATTATCTTATGTCACAGAAAGACTTCTTGTTAAAAGCTAGTTTGATTAAGGAATTAAAATCAATAAACCTTAGTGATGGTCAGTTCAAAACTGATAATATGTTACATAAATTTGTTTGTCAGTGGCCCAAGGTAAAATTCTTTGGCCTTTGATCTGGATGTATGATGGTTATTTTGTGGGTCACTTTCTGACTGACTTGGTTAGTCGTCTACCCTTCTCTTAAGCTCCTGTGTTGTTGTTGTGGGGTTGGTGGATGTCATCATTTTGACGTCATGTATATTTAAGCCTCCACAAAGCCTGTTCAACGAGCTTAGCGCCGTGAACCGCTAATAGGGGACTACCGTATCACATAGGTGGTCAGAGTAACGATTTTACCAAATCCGGCTTCAGCACGAGATCATATATATTCGTAACTTAATAAAGCCGTAGCAGGTTGAGGTGTTGATTGTATATTTATATATATATATATATATATATATATATATATATATATATATATATATATATATATATATATATATATATATATATATATATATATTGATAACCACAAGGAAAAGATAACCACAGAAGTTCCCAAAGCGCTTTCGTGTAATTCACATCTTCAGGGTGAGTACAGACTAAAGAAATACAAACCAAGGTTGTATATATACAGGAGATTGAGACCAGGTCTCACAATATTCCATGTATTCCATGTAGCAAATGTAATTGTAATTATGTAGGTCAGACAGGAAAACACTGCAGCTCAGAATCCAAACAACATAGTATAACTAAACTGCATCTGAAAGCAGTGCCTTGTTTGTTCATGTTAGGAATAATAATCACCCCATTGCTTGGGAAAAAGCAGTATTCAAATCATCTTATGTCACAGAAAGACTTCTTGTTAAAAGCTAGTTTGATTAAGGAATTAAAATCAATAAACCTTAGTGATGGTCAGTTCAAAACTGATAATATATTATATAAATTTGTTGTCAGTGGCCCAAGGTAAAATGCTTTGAAAGACCTTTGATCTAGATGTATGATGGTTATTTTGTGGGTCCCTTTTTCTGACTGGCTTGGTTAGTCCGTCACCACCCTTCTCTTAAGCTCCTCTACGTGTGTGTTGGTGGGGTTAGTGGATGTCATCATTTTGACCTGACCTCATGTATATTTAAGCCTCTCTCTGTCCATGTAATCCAGTTGCCTCTGAAGATGTCTTGAATAAAGACGAAAGCTAGAGTACTCGTTGTTTCCATTTTCCGTGTGATTTTATCAAGATATATATATATATATATATATATATATATATATATATATATATATATATATATATATATATATATATATATATATATATTTGTGTGTAACAGTCGGAATTTACTGGACTTTTAATTTCTCACTTGACTTGGGTTTATTAAAATTAATAGATGGTAATGGCAGTGGGAGCGCTTTGAGAAAATCCCGAACCAGCACGAGAACACTTAATCTACTAAACAAATGGTGTCCGTGACCATTGGAAGGATGGCGTCTGTGACTGGGATGAATGGGGCCTGTAAACTTTAGACACTTATATTCCTCAACACTACAGACAAGTCAAATAATGGTACACCAATGTGCGCACCTCTTAGCGGACTTAAAACACTACTCTGGGAAATGAAGAGTTGCTTTTATTTTGAAATTATTAAAACGTGCAGGCAATTTATAAATAGAAATGGCTCACACATAAAACAGGCCTTAAGGGCTTTCACAAAATAATATGAGTCACTTGAAGTATTAAATGAAAATTAAATGTACTACAATGAATAGGCGTTGGGCACTCAACAGAATTTATCACTAACAGATGCACTTTCTAGCCTTCTAACTTAACCACTACTCTGGGGAACAAGGTTATACCTGAGATCAGGTTATGAAGAAAAATTAGATGCATTAAAAGATCAAATCAGTATCCTCTGGTTCATAATGACACAAACATTCAAAAGCAATACTATCAAAATTATTTAGGAACTATTAAGCACACCCGTAATAAAGGAGGGAAAATGTTCCTCTAGGTATCTCTAGAGACCTATAGACTCACAGTCAGTGTGTGACCATTAATTTAAGCCCCTGATCGAGTATAACAAAGTCCCTGATCGAGTTCTCAGTGTGTGACCATTAATATACTCAGATAGCCTCAGTGTACTCCCAGTGCGTCCATGGGCAGGAAGAGAGTGAGCCAATCAGACCTTGTGCAGTTGGGAAGGCTGGCTTCCCGTTAGCAGAGGGTTTCACTAAGCGGCTCGGGACATGTAGTGTGTGAGCCGACGTCAGCTGGGCACCCAGACAGCTAAGATTCCCTCAAGAGATCCTTTGGTGCCCCGCTAAGCAGTGACAGGCCTACTCTGATCGGTCCAATGGCATGTCGCCACCCTCAATCATCAACTGCAGTCTCAAGCGGCGTTAATCTCTGAAAGTCAAACTCCGGTCAACTCGGTCCAGCTCTCAGTCAGAAGTGGGTTCTGAGCGGAAACCTGAAATGAACTCTGTTAGCTCTAGTTTGCTACCACTGCCCTATCTAACCCTGTCTGGAGATCGCATGAGACTTACTTGTTATCGGCAATAGCGCAACACAGGTGACTAGGCCACGTGACTATTTCTGTGACAGGCAGCGCAGGGGCGTCTTGTTTTATGAATCACTCGCGACTGAAGACCAGCCAGCGTCCTCTCTCAAGGCACCAGCAGGTCTACGTGACATATTTTCCCGCCTAACCTAATAACTCAGCAACTGACACCCGTAGCATTATTCAGACTGATAAACGATCTATAATAATTTCAAAATTCAATAATAATTCTTACTTCATGAATCGCATCATTATTAATTCAGTGATTATTTAATATTCTCCCTCAGATGACCTTGAACGCTCAGTATCGCTAATGGCTGGGCATTTGAAATTACTCTGAAATTTCTGAATATTACATATATATATATATATATATATATATATATATATATAATTGGGGTAAGTTGTTCCACATCTTCACACCATGATATTTTATGGAGGTCTGGGACTGAGTGGAACGCATGGGGTGATGGTCTTAGTAGGTCTGGGTGTCTAAAGCCACACTTAACACCTTCCTCCAAACATGTTTGGCAAACATGGTCCGGCCAGCAAACACAGAGATGTTTTGCGTCACACTGGGATCTCTTGTTGGCGCATCTGCCCAATGCAACGAAAAACAATAACAAAGCATCTAGACGAGGTTATTACGACCCAGGCAGGCGAAGCAGCGACGCTCTTCCCTTACGAGTGAAGTTCGTTTTCCTGTGGACATGCTGAAGAACGTCTGGCACAGCATAACGAGCAGCATTCATTGTCTGTTTCTCCATTTGTCTTTATTCTTGATGTCACCAGGCCCACGTTTCTTCTCGACGGGGTTGACGAGGGTGAGTCTACATATATTCCACTTGGTTCCTCAGGTCCTTGTCCCTTGGGGGCCTCCTCCGCCTTGTCTGGCTGGCTGGCGAGAATCAAGATGTTGCTTCCACAGGAGAAGGCGATAGTCTGCCTCAGGCTGTCTCTCATGGATAGCTGTGGCCCGTCGGAACAACGAGTTTTCATTACAGTCACTTAGTCAGCTATCTTAGTTGTAAACAGTCTCCTCACTCCACCTCTCTACCCTTCTCTGTCTGCCTCTCATGTTCACTTCTTTCTATTCTGCCTGTATCTTCATTTACATATGTTGCTGTATGCACTATTGCGTGGCGGTAACCAGTGCCGGATTAACCATGAGGCACTTGAGGCACTAGCCTCAGGCCCCGGACTCAAAGGAGCCCCCAACCAAACATTGTCGAAGTTGAAGCATATAAAACATGAACTTCGTTCAACGATATCCTAGCAACGTCTCAATTTTCTGTCTCTTATGAACATTGAATGTGTTATTTTGCAGAAGCTTAATATTGATGAAATCATCGACAAATTTTGGTATATTTTGTTTTATATATATATATATATATATATATATATATATATATATATATATATATATATATATATATATATATATATATATATATATATATATATATATATATATATATATATATATATATATATATATATATATATATATATATATATATATATGAACCTTGAGGGTAGGGGCCCCAAGTTGATCTGTGCCTCAGGCCCCTATTAAACTTAATTCGGCCCTGGCGGTAACATTATATGAAGCTCATTTGAGCACTAATTTGGACAGCAAGATCCCCGCCAAACCATTGTCGATCTCTAGCAACAGCTGAAATTGCTGCTTGCTGGGCCGTCAGGCCAACGGCCACAAAACGAGAAACATGTTTGGAGGAGAGTGCCCAGTGTGCCGCCACCTTCAATGTACCTCTGGTTATTCTGGAACTGGAAAAAATTATTCTCAATCAAGTGATTCACTGATTCATAAACAAATAAAACAGCATAAAGTGTCTATATCTTCAAATTTTAACATTTTCTATTTTGCAAATTATTTGTTAGTGTGATCATTTTTTTTTCCGAAAGGTCATTATCTGCACAACTCTCATCTGGGCAGTGATCAGGGTTGTGATGCTGGAGCCCCTCATTGTGTATAACAGTAAATCAAATGTTGGTAGACAAGGGCATAATACATTTCTTTCATTACTACAGGAGTGAGTAACTGACGAGTGTAAAAAAAATGCAGCACTGTTTATTGATTTTACTGGGAATGGCATATTAAGTATTTCTCCATCTTAGTTTATCATCAACCCAAGATTTTAGTATTTTGCTCACGTTTGAGGACTCTGCTACCAAGTCTTGGGTTCTAGATCTGGGGGTAAGTTTTCCTTCTGTGAAAGATTGTGCAGTGTTTTTTTTGTGGTTTAAGGTCCTGATGAGTCAATTCACTGTTCATAGTTCTCATCTTGGACTGAGGACCTGAGTGACTTGGATTACTACCATCCACAAATAAGCTGATTTTACGATTGAGCTGGAGTGAGCTATATAATTTATGTACGACAAGAACAATACTGGGCCGAGAATGGAACCTTGAGGGACGCCATACTAAATAAGTGAGGAGTCAGATTGTTATAGCATATATGCTGCTTCCTGTTAGACAGATACCAGATAAGCCAATCGTAAGATAAGCCCCTAACACCGTAATGTTGAAGTTGACAAGAGGATAGTATGGTCGAAAGTATCAAAGGAATTCAGAATGTCATTAGTAAAGAACAGCAGGGCTCTCTCAGTTGACCATTTGCTCTAAATCAAACCGAGAATCTGTAAGGATGTTATTGTCACTGCAAAGGAGTTTAGTCTGTACTATGCCAGCTTCTCCAGTATCTTACTTAAAAATGGTAGGAGTGATATGGGGCGGCAATTCTCAGACCTTTATCACCAGATTTTTCATATGCTGGGGACTTTAGCATTATTTATTTTATCAGGAAAGACACCACTAGTGAAGGAGGAGTTACAGATGCGCAAGAGGGCAAGTAGTAATAGGTGAGCTACTTTCTTAATGATCTTTATTGGTATACTGTATTGTCATCGCCAGCTTCTGCATCTATGGACATTTTATGAAGGTCAATAATTCATCTGCCGTAACAGGGAAAATAACAACTCATTTTGCTGTCTGTTTTGCAGGCTCTAAATTCCTCATGGCGATCAGCGATGCTCTCTGAATTCTGCCAACATGGATAAAATAATCATTGAAGTGGTTGGTAATGAGAGGTTCAGTTACAACTGTGTCATTTGTCATAAAAGCTGAGTGGGAGTGTTCCTGTTCAGAATAGAATTAATGATACTTCGGGTTTCTTCTGTTGCCTGATTCTGACTGTAGTTTATTTTAAAATAGCTACGCCTGGCATTTCTAATTGCTTGTGTTATTCCAGAGAAGTCGACTTGTAGAAATGGGGTACTCGTGAGCCGGACCTTCGACCTAAACAGTGCGTTAATTTTCGAAATAAGGAACAGAGTATTAGGTTTTATATCTAGAATAAGTAATAAGAGTGCATATATCTTATATATTATATCATATATATCATATGCATCTTATGCATATGCAATATATGCTTATTGCATATATATCTTGTATCAGTACCTCGATTATGCTGTTCAGTACTGGTGCTCTTATTATAGAATGGATATCAATTCACTTTGAGTCAGTGCAGCGAAGAATGACGAAAATGTTTCGGGACTTAGAAACTTTGTCAAGATAGATTAAAAACTAAACTTGCATTCCTTAGAATGACGAGGGTGGGGATATGATAAAATATTTAAGTGGGTGAAGGAATCAATAAAGGAGATATAGATAAAGTTCTTATAATAGCCGAGCAGGATAGGACTCGTAACGTACTGAAGTTGGATAAATTTGTTTTAGGAGATAGGAAAGAAACTGGTTCCCATTTAGAGTGGTAGATGGAGTGAACAAGCAGCAACTTTAGAGTAAGTGCTGGGAAGCTGGAAAGTCTTAAAGGAGGCTAGATAGATTCATGGACGATAGAGAGTGGTTGCTTTCGACAGGAGCTGTCATCCTCTTATTTCGGATGCTACACTTCGGTAAGCAGAACGGATGGTTATGGGCCTGAATTTTCTCTGGGTTTGTGTTTTTCTTTTATCATTGCCTTGCTTTCACTAGTTATACAGGGCTTGGCGATAGATATACTTCTTACTAACTTAGTCTTGAATGGGAAGCATTTATCAAAGCAAGCATTGAAGATGCACGTGCAGCAGATGACCTTAGAGTTGTCAGAGGCATAGACAAAATCCATAGCATTCATTAAGTTCTTTTTGAACAGAAGTATATGGTTGGCGCAATAATCTCTGTATTTTACTGTGACTACTTGACCTTTCAGATCTTGTGGCTGTTTTATACATGGGAGTTACGAGTTGGGGATTTAGAATATAGTTAAAATCTACCCAGATCCCAACAGGCAACAACAATAAAAAAACAAAGATAATCGGACTATAAAAAGGAGTAGACAAAAGGATGAGAGTTTTGTTGTGTATAATAAAGTACCATAAATTCATAACAAAAATATTCAGCTTTCTATAATTTACCCATAACGATACTTAACCTAAACATACGCATAACATTGGCTTAACAATAGTATACATATTTATACAACATACAATAATTTTGAAGCAAATTAGACGGGGGAGGCAATATAGGATAACAAATACTTAAGTGCAGTACTGAGATGGCTGACAGTAAGGCTGAGTTTGAGCGATGGTAGGTAGTCACTGTGCCGTGGGTTTCAGGACAGGTGATCCTGGTGTGGTCACTTCCCAGAGTGAACTGACTCTCCTCGATCTGGAGCTGATGAGGAAGACTTGGAGAGTGGCGCAACAACCAGGATATGGAGAAAGGAAACCCCGAATTGGTAACTAGACTAGTCATACTCGGGTTTCGTCCCTAGATGGGCGTAGCTCGTGTTTGGTGCTGGGTAGGTAGATCATGACAATAGATGGGCGTGGTTAGTAACACACCCCCTCCAAAAGACACTCCCTAAGCGCGGGCCGCGAGGTGATCACCTGGTGCGTCTGGAGATTAGCTGCTGCATTTCCACTGGAGGCGGCGGGATAAAGAGTCCGCAATCAGGTTGTCCATCCCCTTTATGTGCTGAACATGATTATAGGGCTGGGTGAGGAGAGCCCAGCGAGATTCGCTGGTTGGAGGTCTTGTTGGTTTGGATGAACCTTGGCCCAGGTTATGGTTGGTGAAGACTAGGGTTGACTGTGGGGCGAGATTAGGTAACATTCAAACTTCTTTATTATAACACCAGAGCCAGGGTCTCCTTCTCTGAGTGGGGAAGTAAGTTGGTCTGATGTTTTCAACTTGGCGGGAATGTAATATACCTGGGGTGAAGAACATCAGTGGATTTGGAAATCAGATTGTAGGAGCACAGCCCCCACTCCGACACCGCTAGCGTTGATTTGCAGATGGAAGGGCAAAGGTGTAGTGGGGGTGGACTACAGGCATGGAGGCAAGGAAGGCTTTGAGGCGGTGGAAAGACTGGTCGCACCTCTGGTTTGAATGTGAGGACACGCCAGAAGACTTGTAAGGTCTCTGAGGTCCGGCCCGCTGGAAAGTGCTAGAACCGGCGGTAGTAACCGCACATCCCAGGAAGCGCCTGAGTTCCTTCCTCGTCCTTGGAGTGGGGAAGGACAAAGATGCTTTAACGTTTGCGTCCTTGGGTCTCACCATACCATGCCCAACGATATGTCCCAGAGTAAGTCACTGAGGCCCGGCCAAAAAGCAGATTTAGCTGGGTTATGGTGAATCTTGATCTCTTGCAGTCGATGCGAACAGTATCTCAAACGCACCAGATGTTCGTCCCAGCCGTCCGACACACCCCACCGAATTGTCCAGGTAGGCGAACGTCCCATCTGGGTCTGAATCAGTAAATTGATTGCCTGGAATGTGGCGGAGCATTAGAAAAACCAAACGCCATAACCAAATATTGAAAAAAGACCAAATGGAGTTATAAATGCCGAGATTATTTTGCCCTATCGTGAGTCACTTGATAATATCCTTTCCAACAGGTCCACCGTAGTTATAAATTTTGCAGCCTATGCTGTCTATGCCATCTTCAATCAAAGGTAAGGGTAGGAGTCTGAGACAGTGACACCTGGTTCACTTCACGATAATCAGTACAGAAACAAAAGATGCTATCGGGTTTTGGAATGAGAAGGCAGGTGAAGCCCAGGGGGAGGTACTGAGCTCAACTAAGTTGTTTTAACAAAAAATCTCCTTTTTCATAGCTCTCTTTTTGTGGATTTAATCGATATGCTTTGACAGTTAACGTAATGGGTTGTACCTCATCTGAGATGTAGCTTAATATCATGTTTTAAGTATTGCAAAACCCTGGGAGGAGTCCTGACATTGACTTTAGGAAATGTTGAGAATAACTTAAGTGAGATCTTTTGCTTGAGATGGATTCCGACAGAAAAATACTCATCAAGTTGTTGAGTATGTGACTGTTAGCAGGAGTTTTCTTTGAGTAGAGGAAGTCTAAATTCTCCAATAGGTCCATGTCATCTGTCTCCGCTCCAGCCTGACAAAGCCGTGTCTGTCTGAATAGGCTTATAGCCTCTGGGATGTCTTCCTCTGACTGCCTGGAATGAAGGTAAAGTTTCATGAGATTAATGTGAACAAGTTGTGAATCTTTTCTGCGATCAGGAGTATGGACTATATAGTTGAGGGAGATAGTTTATTAGCATTGATTTGAAAGCTTTGATGGAACCGTTCAAGCAACCTTGGGGATTGTGGGTAGTAAGCCGAAAGTGTACAATGTGGTCCCACACTGAGGTCTTTCATCACCTGTTTGAAAAGGTGCTCGTAAAATTAATTTGCCTGATCGGATTAGATCTCTTTAGGAATGCCCTACTGAAGTGAAAAGGTGCAAGAGGTTTGATTACATTTTTAGTGATGCTTTTAAGGGGAAAAGCCTCAGGATAACGTGTACTGGTATCCATAACTGTGACGAAGATTGATTTCCCTTCTTAGTCTTTGGTATTAGGCCCACACAATCCACAACAATCTTTTCAAATGGTGTAGAAAATACTGGGATGGGCTTAATAGGAGCTGCTAGTATACTTTCATTTGGTTTTCCACCATTTGACAAATATGACAAGATTTTTAGAGTACTTTGACATCCTTCCTAAGTCCAGGCCAGTAATAGTGTTGGAGGAGCTTTTTTATATGTTTTCAGGATTCCCCAAATGTCCTGAAATACCATCATGGGCAAGGGCAATTAATGCTGGTCTGACTGAAGGAATACCACTTGATGTATTTTCAGACACGTGTCTAGATGGAGTAAGCTCAGGGGTCTATAGGCCCTTATCAAGGCACTTCCTGATAATACAAAACACGGAAGGGGTGTTAAATCTTTTACCCTCAACTGCCCATGATGAAGTTTATTCAAAGATGGATCAGATTGTTGGGCTTTTAATAGGCTCATCCTTACTAATGGTCTTATTACAGATCTTCTGTGGGTAGGAGAATATTGGAGGTGGTTTTAGATGAAGAGGGCCCATTTCCTTTGCTGCTCTGTGACCGGTGACAGCACAAGATGGGAAAAGGTGAGAATGGTTTCTTCAAGGTCAGTGGTGGAGTTGACAGGTAGGGAGAGTCGACTGTCTTTATGTTAGGAACCACTAGATCTCCCTACCAAGTCATTGCAATAATAAATGAATGCCGCTCACAGGCATTGGATCTTTCTAATAAGCTACTGCACTTCCCCAGTAATCAAGGGACATTGGAGGTGCACTTTAGCTAAGGGATACAGGAAGAATGGGATGAGAGATCCTAAAATTAGAACACTCATTAGTAAATGCTGTAGATATATCAGGAATGACGTTAAACAGGAGGATGGGTGTGCTGCGCCCGTATCGTAGTATACGAATAGGGAAAGAACAGAGACCCCTCTATGATTGAAATTTTTCCCGTAGGTGAATGAAGAGAGGAGATCTGATGGGGCCTTTTCTACATTGGTGGTTGCTATTGGTTTGAATTTGGGATCAAGGGAACTACTTTTTAGAAGTTCGACACTTTTTGGGTGTTTACAAGACTGGATCATGTGGCCTGGTTTTTACAGTAAAGAACAATAAAGCTTGGTTGCATCAGGGGGAGTAAGGTGTGGGACCTTTCGACCTACCACTCCCGTCCCCAAAGGTTATCATCAGAGGAGGACCTAACATGCCGGGAAAGTACCACGTTCCCTATTGCCCAGTGACTCCACCAGCAAGGCACTTGCACATCAGCCAGCTCAGCTGCACATAGCAAAATTAACCTCTCCACGCTCCTCCATGCTTCAAGATGTGAAATGGTATCTTGCTCTTCCACTCCTCCAGGACTACCAAGTTTAACAATCCTGAAATGTGGAGGGGGTCTCTGTAACATCGAACCACTTCTTGAAAAACCTAAACTTTTCTTGAGCAAACTCAACAAAAGGTGTGTGAAAATGTTTTGGTTGGTTACGAAACATCTGCCATTATCATCTGGCGTGATAGCATAAGAGGTGAGGATATTCTTTTTGCACGTTATCATGTATTCATCAGTCTGGTCTAAACAGTTATAAACTCGACAGGCTTCCACCACATAATTTGGGAACTAACACCGACACCCACTGGTCCTTAGGCCACTCATTCTTCCGGCTATTTTCTCAAAAGTCCTAAATGACCGTCCATATCTGATTCATCAAACCCAGGAACAAAGGGAAGAAGCATTAGCAGGGTTAAAGCAGCTAGTTTCTCTTTTAATGCAGCTTCTTTTGATTTAAACTCCGAGGTTAGGTGACTTCTTTCTCTTTCACCTGTAGTTCTTGATCTAACCTTCTGCACCAACTTGGCCTGTTCCAACCTTCCCTCGTAACCAACTTTTGCTCCAACAGCCTGTTCAACATTCCTCATGCTCCAACTTGGCCTGTTCCAACTCATGCTCCAACTGGCCTGTTCCAACTTGTCCTCATGCTCAACTTGGCCTGTTCAACTTGGCCTGTTCAACCCAGCCTGTTCAACTTTTCCTCACGCTCCAACCAGCTGTTCCGACCTTTCCTCCTGCTCCAACTTGGCCTGTTCCAACTCGAGTTCTTTCATTTTGATTTGGAACTCGAACCTGTCGTTCTAGTTCTAAGGCATCTACTCTTTGTGTTTTTTTCTTGAGGCTAGCCAGACCTTGGAAGCAACTTCTGAGTGAGGAGGGGGTGGTGGATAGTGGTTGAAATTTCTTGGACATGGGCGTTAATCGGTCAACAAGCGGATTCTTTTAAAACTTCTTGTTAGACAGCATTTCAATTACCTGATTTTTAACATTTTCATAGTCAGTTGCTGTGAATATAGGATGTTATAGTTGGCTATTTCTTTCCATTCTTTCTTCAGGATATTAACACGTAATTTAGCTACGGAAGGATTTTCAATAAAATCCTGGAGATCAAAACAAGGTGGCCATTGTTAAGAAATACTGAATAAACTAACTAATGGTCAAAAGATAAGATAAAGTGGATTACCTAGAAAATATCACGGCAGTGGATAACCAGAAGTCGGAAACTACCCAGAGATTATACCTAGGAAATTACACTTGCGAATATTGTTCTTCTGATGAGAGATCATAAATAAGGATAAGAACTTGGAAAGATACTTGAAACAGGAAGGCGTATTCACGGCATTAATATAAAGATCCGGATAAACAACCCTTAGATACTTGGAAACAGGAAGGGCGTATTATGGCATTAATATAAAGATCAGGATTAACAACCCTTGAGTTACTTTATTATTGACCCGAATGAGATAATGAGAAGAACAATAATTGAGGCTTTATAATATGGGGAGTCCTGGTAAGAAGCGGGTCATCCCAAGCTATCCACTTCACCCTAAACTAGTGACTATGGAACAGCCTACTCTGGAGTGAAGATGCGGCATTAAACAGATCCAGTTCTTCCCTACACTCTATAAGACTTGCTACACGACTGCCTGCATGTAATAACAGGTAAGCCTTATGACCCTTTCGAACCTAATATCCTACGTCTGCCACTCTTACTGTACGATAATACCAATATATGCACACACATATGAAGGAACTTTAAACCACCGTAAGCAATTGTGAACAGAAGTGACTGGGAGGAATAATTAACAAGGAGTAACAAGGGGAAGAAATATAGCATAAGGTCGTATCTGTCACGGTCGCCATTTATTTACGGAGTTAGGGGATTTAGAATATAGTTAAAGTCTACCCAGATCCCAACAGGCAACAACAATAAAAAAACAAAGATAATCGGACTATAAAAAGGGTAGACAAAGGATCACGAGAGTTTTGTTGTGTATAATAAATACCATAAATTCATAACAAAATATTCAGCTTTCTATAATTTACCTTAACCATACTTAACCTAAACACTTTACAACATTGACAACAGTATATACATATTTATACAACATACAATAATTTGAAGCAAGTGGGCGGGAGGCAATATGGGATATAAATGCTTAAGTGCAGTGCTGAGATGGCTGGCAGAGGTAAAGGCTGAGTATTAGAAGACGATGGTAGGCCGGTCACTATTGCCGTAGGTTTCAGGATAGAGTGATCCTGGTGGGGTCACTTCCCAGAGTAATTGAGCTCTCCTCGATCTGGGAGCTGATGAGGAGACTTACTGGAAGAGGTGGCGTAACAACCGGGATATGGAGAAGGGAAACCCGGAATTGGTAACTAAGACTAGTCATACTCGGTTTCGTCCCTGGATGGCGTTGCTCATGGTGCTGGGTAGGTAGATCATGACAATAGATGGCGTGGTTCGTAACAATGTGGCAAAACTGGAAGAGTGATCTGAATATTTTTATGAATATTTTCACTTGCAAGATTGTTGGGAGTGTAGTTAGACCAGATATGATCTATCACAGTAGCTGAGTGGCAGTTGCTCTGGTGGGTTTGGTCATTGTGTTGAAGAAGAGCTTAGATTGACAGGTAACAAAAGATCTATTATGGAGATGTCCGTCTCTGATTTTTAGAAGTCAAGGTTTAAATATTCTGTAATGTAACAAGGTTCCTCTCTGAGACTTATGATGAGATAGCTCCGATAATTTATCAAGTAAGTTCCTTACATTAGTGTTGGGTCTTTGCAAATTATTTCTACTAGAATATTTCGTGTGATGTTACGTAATTTAGTTGAAACACTCTTATGAACTCCTCCTGAACCTATATTTATCATCTCTTAGAAGTGTTATACTTAATATCAACATATAGCGCGACACCACTGCTGTGTCGTGATATAGTGATGCAGTGTCTAGTATAATTAGTGATGTTGTTCAGTGTTCAATATCATCAGTGATTTAGTCTCTACTGACTTCTATTTTGATCAAATATGTGGCATTGGAAGATATACACAGATCTATAAAAGTTATTTAATTAAGAAGAATACTGCTGATATTGTGGTTAATTAAATGGAATGGGGCAGTACGAGGCTGAGGCTAAGCTCAGGGAGAGTCAGAAAATATTATTTTGTTGGGGTTGGTATAACCCAGGATTTTGTGGAGGCATCAGGGTCAATATGAGAGTATTGTATCGTCATCATGGATAAAGGGGTTTAAGACATACGGTCCAGTACATCCAGAATTTTAACATCAGCATCATCAGTGGAGGAATATTGTTTGGTGAGTTAAGGAACAGCAAAACTCAGATTCATTGAGTGTGAAAAATGAAGGTTAAACAAAGTTGTAATAGTGAGGATGGCTTATTTTCACGAAGTACTGCAACCAACATTTTTTATGTATTTTAAGAACCTGGTTTGTGCAACTTCTTGAATCTGCCGGTCTGACTGACTGAATTATTAGCTGATTGACTGACTGACTTATTTACTGGTAACTCTAACTGACTGACCGACTGATTTGTTGTTGACTGAACGAGGGAATCTCTGAACCATCCATACTGCTGGAGTTTAGATCAGCCGATTTCATGCCACGAGCCTCGAAGTGTTTCATTTCGAGTCAACCTTGGTGTCAGTCACATCTGGCCCTGTGTCCTGTATATCGTTGATTTATCAATTGGGAGACGAACTTTGTAGAAATCCCTAAAGAAGTTTGCCCGTTTTAACTCAAACAGAAAGGGTTAAAACGCGCAAACGTAAACATTACATCGTCATACGCTTAATGCTAATACAAGGCCGTAATCGGTTTCCAGCTCCAATAAATTCTCTTGCGGTTTCTCGACTTCCCCATCTAAGAACATTTAAATCCATTATGTGAGTTTTTCAGAGAGAAAATTCTGTAGAAGACTGTCGCTATGGGTCTGAAAAAAAGCGTTGCACAAGACCCAAGTTTGCCTTGTTGTCTTGTGCTGGACTGGGGCGGCTCGAGCCACTGCCAGCAAATTTATTACCCTTTTCCTTGGGTTTTAATGTCGGGATCTGAGCCACTTAGACGGGGATTAGACGGTAGTGGACGGAGGAAAGACGCCGGTGCTTGCTTCATGAGAGACAGAGGTGTGTGTGTGTGTGTGTGTGTGTGTGTGTGGATCTCTCGTGCCCTCAGTCTCTCTTTATCCTTGCCTCATTTGGCTGGGATCTTGAGACCCACAGGGTAAAGTGGCAAATAATCTCTCTCTCTCTCTCTCTCTCTCTCTCTCTCTCTCTCTCTCTCTCTCTCTCTCTTAGGTTATCACCCAAATAGCTTTAATTTACTATGTAATTCCTTAATTTACTTTCTATCAATAAGACCTTGAAGATGGATGGCTGAGTGGCGTGTGTCGTGTCGTTGCAGAGAAAGGGTCACGTCGACCCCCTTGTGTAGTGAATAGATTAATACTCATGGGTCGTATAATTATTTGTTTCTAACTTGCGAAACATAAGGCTCAGCTTATTTGCGGATGCTAAAAGGCCCATTTTATTCGCGGAATGCTAAGGAGGCCATTTATTCGCGAATGTAAAAGGAGGCCCATTTATTCGCGAATGCTATGATCACAGCTTATTGTGAATTATTCGAGATACAGCTTATCGTTAACGGTTAGAGTACAGCTTATTCACGAGCAGCAAAGCCGCAGCTTATTCGATGCTGCAAAACCGCAGCATTCTCGAACAGAGCCACAGGTTATTTGAGCGAAATGTAATACCTACAGCCTTGCGAACGGTGAAGCTAAGTGTAACTATGAATATTGGACGTACAGCGTTCACACTTTTTGTATCTCTAAGTCACTATTTGAACTTTTGGGCAAAGCCAAGGTCAGACTGAAAATTTATAAGAGCCACCAGATAGATTTTTGTTGATTGTTCCAGACTCAGTGTTCTTGGTTTAACCTTGTTTGAAATTTAATTTTATTTTTATGTAATTGTCATTTGTTTTTACTCTCTCTCTCTCTCTTGGAAAATAACAAAAAGCGAAATTCCTTTAGATTGGTAGGTTAGGTCGAGGTCTTATCGGTTACGTTATAGTTTTGTTCAGGTTTGGTTGATTTGGTTTGGTTTGATTAAATGGTTACATGACAAAACTGGATTGGTTTTGTCATTTTAACCTAACCTGCCTAACCTAACAAGAGTGCGAGGAGATATGATGGGGTATTGGGTGAAAGAGTCAATAAAGGGATATGATAAGGTTCTTGTAATATCCGAGCAGGATGGGACTTCAGACAACGGTTTAAGTTGGATGAAGTTTAGGTTTGGGAGGAGATAGGAAGGAACTGGTTCTGAAATAGGGGTGGTGGGCGGTTGGAACAAGCTTAACTTTGTAGTAAGTGCTGGAACGCTGGAAAGTTTCAAAGGCTGGATAGGTTCATGGATAATAGAGTGGTAGTAACCGACAGGGCTGCCATGCACAGGCCAACCCAAGCATGTTCAGACTCTTTTTCTTCTTCTTCTTATGTTCTAATCTGAATCTAACCTAGCAAACCTAACCCTAACCTAACCTATACATAAAAGTGTTTTATTTTATATTTTTATACATGAGACTCAGGTTTTTTTGGTCACCGATTAAATTAGGTTATATTAAAGTGGTTAGCCCATAGCCACAGTGTTTGTATACACCAAGCCATAAGGTTGACCTTTTGAAAAAGTTGCTAGCTCACACTATTAAAAAATCTTGTAAAATTTACAGAAAATTCACTGGTTATATTGTTTTAACATTTTCTGTATAATTTACAGATTCTGTATATATTTTTACATAAATATCTGTTGAATTTACAGATTGTTGGAAGTTATTGGAGCTCAACAGCTTGTCCCTGAATAATTACACGAATTCGCAACTTTCGATTTGCAGCACCTACTTTGCTGCTAGGTGAACAGGGACCAGGGGACTGAAGAGTGTCCAAACAACCCGCCGGCCCGGGAATCAGGCTAAGCGACATCTTGCTTGCGAGGCAAGAGCTGTACCACTCCACCAGCGCCCACCCCCCCCCCTCCCCCATGTGATGATGTGGCGCTCTTTGAAATAATGTAAACAAACACGGACATACGACGACCGTGAAACACAAACAACCGCCAACCGCATATTCAGTAATTACATATAAAATAACAGCATTATGCAATTTTAAATTTCTTTGAATCATGGAGTGTATATTGTATGATAAAATGTCATTTATATTGATAATTAAACAAATTGAAACAGAGAAAGAGATTGTCTGAAATATGTTTACAGAACAAAGTAATTCAAATTACTGCGGTTTTCTGGTCAGAAATACAGAAGAAACGTGAAAAATATTGAATTTTCTAGCAGTGCTGGCTTGATTTGCTGTTGGCTACTGGATTGATCTGGTGCTGTGCGCTTTAATGATCAGGAGGCAGAGAAAAGCGGGCTACGGCGCGCGTCTCTGTCCGTAAGGATCTCCGGGCGGAGCTGAGGGCCTTGAGGCTCACAATATCGGGCCCCAGCGCGTAACGGTTGGCCGAGTTAAAATTGGCTCTTTCAACTCTCGCGCATGAGGTCTTGGGAGAAGTGGAATGGCGGTGTATCTAACTAAGAACCTCAATCTAGACCAACTAATGGTACAAGAGCTTTCGATAGTCACCCAAGCAGCCGGTCTGCGAAGATATCGGAAGGGTGACTCTTTTCTATGCCACTTCAAACCCGTTGTCGGCTAGGTGAGGAAGTTCTTGTTTGTTCTGGACTACGTCAGCTGGTGATCGTTGAGCTGGTCTTCCTGCTGTTTTGAGAGTTAACATTAATCTGAAAAGGCAACGTACATATTTTCTGCGTTTATGGTCCTCTGCGGCCCATCCGGATGATAATCGAGACTTCTTTTATTTCCTCTCCGAACAAGAGGACACAGTCGCCCATCGAAACACTATTAATACTGGAGATTTGAGCGCCGTCTTGGAAAATCAGCTGGAGCACCGTGTGCGATTTTCAGAAATGCAAACACTGATGCTGGTGCATTTTGTACAAAGACATGATGTTGTGTCAGCTAATTGATTTTTTCGAAAACCAGTGTCGAGATTGATATGTTTACTGGTTGTAAACGTCATAGGAATCAGAATTACGAAACACCTACTCGTTATACTCAGCTTATTCGGTATATCAGAAGGTGCCAGGATATCTGACTGTACGGTCAGGTGATTGGCTGAAGACTGATCACAAACTGGTTCATTGTAAGATCAGACTATAGTATTCTCTTTTCAGACCACCTACTGTATGTAGAATGGAAGCTCAGGGGTATTTCGAACGTCTTCGACAGCGTGGCACCCGATGTGTTCCTGTCCCTTTTGTCAGGATCGGGAGGGCAAATCGTCCTATACACATATTGCAAGCAATCAGCAAGGCAGCAGTACAGACTATTCCGCCATGCGTCGACCGCAACCTGACAAAGCAATTTGAGAAGGTGACCAGCAAGAAAGTTGAGTATCTGAGAAGATCAGGAAGGAACGGCAAAGCAAATACTCCGGCGTTAGATCTCGCTAAATTTTTTTTACAGGAGAGACTTTTGATTGCTATTGCGGCACCATTCGGTCAATTTCATCAGTGGGGTGAAGCCAGAGAGGGTGCTGCTGGAAGAAGAAGAAGTGTCATTGAATCTCGCGAGAGACACTCGGAAGAACGCAAGAACTGTTTGAAGACGTGTTCCTGTGATGTAGCTAAAACACCACCACCTCCCGTCTTAGAAATTGTGCTCCTTAAATGTCACTATTCTATCTGTCGATGAGTTCGACACTAGTCCAGTCACCATAGCTGAAGTTCTCAACATTGCACGAGATAGCCCTGGTAGAAAAGCAGTAGGACTAGATAGTGTTCCGTTAATGTGCTGTGTATCCCATTATGCACAGCATTTTAAAACGAAGAGCCACCCGATGACTGGGAAAATTCGCAGACTGTAGGAATTCAAAGAAGCCCGGAGCAACAAGAAGGAGACCATCGAGGATTTTTCTGATGTCCTTTGCTGCGAAACTACACAATAAGGTTCTCCTGAAGAGATTACAACCTGCGCTTGATATTTGTTTACGACCAGAGCATAGTGGTTTCGACTGCACAGAGGTACAGTGACCCAAATTTTGGCTTTGAGGCGTGTTGTGGAAAAAGCTACAGGATAGTTCACCAGAAAGATCTCGTGATATTCGTTGTCCGAAGGCGTTTGATTCTGTCTTTAGATAAGCATTGCTCAGGTTCTCAAGGCGTACGACGTTACCCCAATTCTAATCACCGGAATAATGGCTCTGTAAAATTACACAAAAGCTAACTTAATTACTCCAGATGGATTATCAGAAGCTTTCAGCACAACGTCAGGGGCAGCAAGGAGACACATTGACTCCTTTTTCTGTTTATTCTTCCATTAGACTAGGTATTGAGTACGGTGATACCAACAGAGTTAGATGGGTATCAGCTCCATAGAAGAACGAGTACATGACACTCGGAACAGCAGTTGTCTTTATTGGGCAATGCGACCTCGCCTTTCTTGTCGTATCCATAGCGGTGCACACAGAGGTTTAACAGCCTGAGTTCAAACGGCTGTAATGGTGGGACTGCAGATAAACACCTTGTAAATGTAAGTGATGAGCATTCCGTGAGACCGAGACATTTGAATCACTATCACCAGTATCAATGTGTCGATAGTTCGTTATCTCGACGACTCTGTTCCCGATCTTCGAGACGACTCTCTCAAGTGACGGGGCTTGGCCTGGGTGCGTTGGGACCCCTGGGCCCAGCGATAAATTCTCCTGCCACCGGACCAACTCCGATCGCAGCTGTTCAAAACAGTGATTGAAACCATTCTACTCTACAATGCGGATACATGGACGTTGACTGCTACACTCGAGAAAGAACTGGATGCTACTTATTCTCACCTGTTACGAGCATTCAATATTCACTGGCTAACACAGCATGCGGTCAATACTGGCAAACCGAGCTGTAACCAGCCAACCAACTACGACGTGAACGAAGGCTTTGTCTGGCCGGGCACAAGATTCTCTCGGGGAAGTACTATCTGCAGCGGTGCAGCAAGTATACTCACGGTGACCATCAGAACCACTTTGAGAGGGCAGGGCAAAACAGTGGCGTACCACGATCAAGTAAGACCATAAGAAAAAAGAATGGAGTAATTCATAAAATTATAAGAACATAAGATGGAAACTGCAGGCCTGTGGCCCATAGACAGTCCGTTTACAACCAACCTATTGTCATATGACATCCAACCTATGTTTAGAAACAATTCGTATCCGAGTTAATGATGATATTTGGTAACTTGTTCCATTCATCCACTCTCTTTTCAAACAGTGTTTACCTATTTCACTAAATCTAAATTTGTCTAATTTAAAACCATTTATTGGGTTCGACTCCTGGTTGGATATTTGAGTACCTTTGTAATGTCCCCTTTGTTTTAGCCTGTCTTCCACTTATACACCTCTGTCAGTTCGCCCCTCGCTCTCGTCTCTCGAGGAAATTAAAGATGCTTTAACCTGTTCTATACTCAAGGTTCTAATGCCGGGATTAGTCTTGTCATTCTCCTCTGAATTCTTTCCAAGGATTCTATATCCATTCTAATACGGTGACCAGAACTGAATTTCGTAATCAGGTGTGGTCTCACAAGAGCAGAATACAGTTTAGGATGACCTCTCTAGTCTTGTAACTAACACTCCTTTGTATGAACCGTGCTTTATTAGCCTTGTTACGAGCAAAAACACATTGTTTACTGGGCAAGGTTCCTTCTTTTTTCTCCTAAATCTCTCTCATGATCGGTTTCTCTTGGCATCGTTATTTCATCTGGTATCTGGTTTCTTACATCTCCTATACTGAGTTACTTACATTTTGTCTGGATACATGTGGATTTTCATCTGCCATTTCAGACCATTCGGAAAATTTGTTTAGATCTTCCTAGTTTGCGAGTCCAGATTTAATAACACGTCTTATTTTGGTGTCATCAGCAAGTTACTTATGTTGCTGTCTATTCCGTTATCTATGTCGTTTATGTATATACAATAATGGTCCAAGTACTTTGCCTTGGGGAACTCCACTTGTGGCGTTCAATGGGACTTAGTGTCGTAATGCTCTCTCTGGTTCTGTCCTGTATGCATGCAATCCATTTAAGGATGTCACCTTGATGCCAAGCTTTACCTTTCAATTAGTCTTTGGGGGACTGTCGAAGGCCTAAAGTCGAGATATACACATCATAATTGTGCCCTTGTCCACTGGTTGAAAACTGATGTATGTCAATAGATTAGAGGAAGAGCGTCCTTTTAGCCATGTTG
>NW_024749793.1:0-45289 GCF_018991925.1 Homarus americanus | reverse complement strand
GAGCCGATTAAGTTGTAGTAGTGGGATGGCGTGTTTGTTGTGCACAAGTAACCTCTTACTTGGAAGAGGTGTACTTGGTGACAGCTTTGGTGCCCTCAGACACGGCATGCTTGGCCAGTTCACCGGGCAGCAAGAGTCGGACAGCTGTCTGGATTTCCCGACTTGTAATGGTGGAGCGTTTGTTGTAGTGCGCCAGGCGGGAAGCCTCGGCAGCGATGCGCTCGAAGATGTCGTTCACGAAAGAGTTCATGATGGACATAGCTTTGGAGGAGACTCCTGTGTCGGGGTGCACTTGCTTCAGTACCTTGTAGATGTAGATGCTGTAGCTTTCCTTCCTCCTGCGCTTCTTCTTCTTGTCACCCTTGGCAATGGCCTTCTGGGCCTTTCCAGCCTTCTTGGCAGCCTTTCCGGAAGTTTTGGGAGGCATGGCGGCACAGTTACTCGTGGCGCG
This sequence comes from Homarus americanus, assembly GCF_018991925.1. Taxonomy (NCBI): domain Eukaryota; kingdom Metazoa; phylum Arthropoda; class Malacostraca; order Decapoda; family Nephropidae; genus Homarus; species Homarus americanus. Next base: position 44,838 of record NW_024749793.1, on the reverse strand, counting down.
GAGCGAGAGAATTGAAAACTGGCTAGAAGAACTAGAAAAATGCTAGTGACAGGGGGGAAGGAGGTTCAGAGGAAGAATAAAGGGAGGATGGAAGTGAATTTTAGAAGGAGAGAACAGGTGCAGTGGCTAAACACCGCTTGCGTGAGGGGGTAGGCAAAATGCCCGTGAGGGTGCAACAACAACAATCAGGACGAGGCAGAGGGAGGGCGGGAGCAGGTCCGGGCAAGCAAAGGGCCAACGCGGGTGTTCTGATTGTCGTCCTAGCAGGCAGTGTTGGTAAAACGTAGGAAGAACCGCCCCGCCACGGCGGCGGCGCAAGCCGAGAAACGCAGGTGGACGGACGCACAGGCAGCACACGATCAAATCAAACAGAGAAGGTGAAAATATAGAAATTTTGCTAGTCGTAGGGTTGTTTGGAGAGAGATGAAGGTAAAGTCTTTGAGCTATGTCAAAGAGGAACGGAGCGAGTTGGAGGAAGGGTTTTTAATCTTTGAGCTTGAAATGTCAAAGTATTCATAGTAAGGAAGGATGAGCGTATCGTAGGAGAGTTTTTAGTAATAGCGGCAGACAGATTTGAGCTTTTTTGTCAAATTATGAACGGAGACGAGAATGAGATATAGGTTGAGTGGTTTCAGTCTAGAGTTAGGTCAATTTTATTAAGAATTGGATGTCACAGACGTTGGGTATGTTTGATTAGGTTCTGAGAGTTGTGGGTCTTTTAGCTATGTCAGAGAGAAATGGAGAGAGTTGGAGGAAGAGTTTAGACTCTTTGAGTTTGAAATGTCAAAGTATTCGTAGTGAGGAAGGATGAGTGTATCGTAGGAGAGTTGTTTAGTAATAGCAGGAGGCAGATTTGAGCTATGTCAAATTGTGAACTGAGATGAGAGTGAGATATAGGTTGTTAGGTTTCAGTCTTGAGTTAAGTCGATTTTGTTGAGGTGGCTGATTATAGAAGTTGGGTATGTTTGATTTGGTTTTGAGAGTTGTAGTGTTCTGGGGGGCTTTGTCTGACGAGGGGATGTTGTGTTTGGAGATTGCCAGGGGAGGGGGAGCTCTGTGTTTGGGGACTGATGGGGTGGCGGTTGTATGTTAATTTTAGGTGAATTGAAATTGCTTGAGGGGGTTGTTGTGAGTGTGTATGTGTTTGTGTGGAAATATTGTAAGGGGAGAGGGGGAGGGTTAGGATAATTGTTATAAGGTCAGGTATGGTTCGGTTGTTGGGAGGAGGGGGGAGGAGAGGAGAGGAGAGGGGAGCTTTGGAGGATGTTGGGTTAATTTATAGTATGGTAGGATTTCTTAGGGGGTGATATGATTTATGTGGCTAATGAATAGTTGTATTGAGTCTTTTTTCTTTTTTTTTCTTTTTTTAAGGGGGGGTCGAAGGGGATTGTTAGAAAGGTCGGGTATATTAAGTTTTTGTTTTGGGAGGATTGTAGGTATTGATTTTAAGAGGGGTTGTGAGTAAGGTTGGGTAGGTTAAGTTTTTCTTTTGGGAGGATTGAAGGAATTGTGAGTAAGGTTGGGTGGGTTAAGTTTTTCTTTTGGGAGGATTATAGGTTTTGTTAGTGGTTGGCAGAGTTGGGTTAATTATTACATTCACTCTTTCTTGCAGGTATTGTGAGTTCTGGCCCCATTCTTGAGGGAGAGGGTTTGTGTACAGGTACATTGCACCCCTCCCCGACCTTATTGGCCGAGAGAGGCGTTCAATGTCGTCTGCAGTTGGTGCCGTTTTTATAAGGTACACCTCTCCGACCTTGAGGGAGAGGGCTTGCGTACAGGCATTGTGGAACTCTCACCGACCTTATTGGCTAAGGGAAACGTACATGTCATCTGAGTTAGTATGGGATGGGTAAGTTAGATATTTGTTTTGGGAGGAGTGATAGGGTGTGGTTAGTTAATGGTAGAATGGTAATTTTTTATTTTGTGTGGGATTGCTAGTAACGGCTGGGTATGTTAGGTTTTTATTTTGGGGGGATTGTTAGGTTTTTTTTTTTTTTTTTTTTTTTTTTTTTTTTTTGGGGAGTGTTAGCAGGCTGAAAGTGGGTTTTTTTTTGAGTGGTCTTGAGTTTGAGTTGGTGGCGTGGGGTTTGGAGTGAGGGGGGGGAGGAGAGAATTGGTCTTAAGTTAGGTTAGGTTGATTGGGTTAGGTTAGGTGGGAATCGGTGGGTGTGGGCTGAGGAGAGGTTAGGTTATTAGGTTAGGTTGATTTGGTTAGGTTGGGTGGGAATCGTTGGGTGAGGGTTAAGGAGAGGTTAGGTTTAATTTGGGGGGAAATTGTTGGGTGTGGTTATAGGGAAGATATTAATATAAGGGAGGTGGGAGGGGAGTGTTTGGTCTGTTTAATACTTAAAGATGGAAATTCTGGGGTGCAGAGATGAGGTCTAAATTTTCGAGTGACATTTTATTCTTGGGAGTCTGGGGTGTTAGGGGAGGATCGGGTTTGGTTTGGGTGTTCGTGGTCCGGGAGTTCAACGTAGTCAAGTGGGAGAAGTCGGGTGTAGGCAAGGTCGAAGTGGAGGGGCCGGTATGTTTTGGACTGATTACTTTGGGGGGTGAGGTAATGGTAGAATGGTGAGATAAGTCAGGTGTAGGCATGGCAGAAGTGGAGGGGAGGAGGGAGACAGTGGATTCTCTGGGGGGTGGGGGGGCATGTTGGTACGGTCGGAGATGGGGGCAGTGGGGAAGATGAGGTCGGGACCGGTTCTGAAGGAGTCAGGAATGTTTATGGTAGGGAGGCCGTTAGCCTTCAAACCCTCAATTACCAGATTTAGAAAAAGTGATCTATTACCGTTGCTTAGGGAATGTGCCAGAAGTATGATGGTGGTGATTTTTGCGTCAGTGTCGGGGGAAGGGAGGGGGGCGGTCAGGTTGTTGGTCCAGCAAGTGCGGGTGGAGAGAGTCGTGGGAGTAGGGAGTGAGTGGTGGGGAGGAGGAGGAGGTGCAGTGGGAGGTGAGGGTAGGCGTAGGCGGGGAGGGAGAGGTGTTGTGCTGTTATTGAGTCTGATTTGGCACTTGTTGCTGACGGCAGAGTGTGGGCCTTTACAATTGCAGCATTTAGTAACAGTGGCAGTGCAGTTTCTGTATGAGTGGCCTTGATTGGCACATTTTGAACAGGTTAGTGAGTTACTGCAACGGTTGGTGGTATGTCCAAATTGATAGCAGTTGTAGCATTGGTGGACTGGGATGTAGTGTTGGAATTCGATGTTATGTGAGGGGATGATGTTATTGCCGAATTTAATTCCGTTGGATTTCAATTTGATGGCGTCAGTTTGTGTAGCTGTAGTGATTTTCAACATGGGGAGAGTTCCCATCCGGGCTGCATATGTCATTTGGGAGGTGTTGTGTGTGTTGAGTTCTCTCAATAGGTTAGGATTGTCAAGGATATGGGGGATGATTTTTCTACATATGAGGGTGCATTTTGCGCGGTATTCGGGTGAGCTGAGGACCGTTAAGCCATTGTCTTTTAGTTTTTTGTTCAATGCTGGGGAGTGGAATAGGTCGGCGTCTTCGTCATTCTGTACAAATACTTTGATAATGTCGTCATTGGTGAAGGAACGTATTTGGAAGATCAAAGTCAGCTGAAAAATGAGTGAAGCGAGGTCTGTGCACTGTTGGATGGTACGGTCCACTTTGAGTTTAATTGAAGGCATGTTAACTGGTGGAATTGGAGATTTATGGAGATCTCCCCTAACAAATTGTCCCTAATTTCCTGCGCCCCTCACGTAGGGGAGACCCTGCACTATCACAGAGGTCCCCAGGCGAATCGGCAGGCTGTGCTGACCCCCCGCCCTTCACACAAACACGCACTAGCGAGGTGTGGGGACAGAGGGCGTTTCCAGACGAATACTCCCCTGTACGTCAACTGACAGGGGAATAGGTCCTTTCACGGCACGGAAGATAAAGGTTAGAGTGGTAGAAAAAGGTCTGAAAACTTACTGCTGACTCTTTCTTCACACCAAGCCCCTCAGCAGCATTCGGGGTTCCTAAGGGAGGTCCGATACTGTAGGAGAGGCTCAATGTGTCGATTGAATCAACAGAATTGTCAGTTGGAGAATGGAGTCAGGTGCTTGTGAATTCCAAGGTTGGTGGGAAGGTGGGAGAGGTCCCAGAACTAGCGAATCAGCTATGTCCGTTTGATCTCCGGCTTCCCCGTCGCTCTGCGTGTCTGCTCTCTGTGGTGGTCCTGGCTCCAATGAGAGAGCCTAGAAGAACTAGAAAATTGCTAGTGACAGGGGGGAAGGAGGTTCAGAGGAAGAATAAAGATAGGATGGAAGTGAATTTTAGAAGGAGAGAACAGGTGCAGTGGCTAAACACCGCTTGCGTGAGGGGGTAGGCAAAATGCCCGTGAGGGTGCAACAACAACAATCAGGACGAGGCAGAGGGAGGGCGGGAGCAGGTCCGGGCAAGCAAAGGGCCAACGCGGGTGTTCTGATTGTCGTCCTAGCAGGCAGTGTTGGTAAAACGTAGGAAGAACCGCCCCGCCACGGCGGTTGCGCAAGCCGAGAAACGCAGGTGGACGGACGCACAGGCAGCACACGATCAAATCAAACAGAGAAGGTGAAAATATAGAAATTTTGCTAGTCGTAGGGTTGTTTGGAGAGAGATGAAGGTAAAGTCTTTGAGCTATGTCAAAGAGGAACGGAGCGAGTTGGAGGAAGGGTTTTTTAATCTTTGAGCTTGAAATGTCAAAGTATTCATAGTAAGGAAGGATGAGCGTATCGTAGGAGAGTTTTTAGTAATAGCAGCAGACAGATTTGAGCTTTTTTGTCAAATTATGAACGGAGACGAGAATGAGATATAGGTTGAGTGGTTTCAGTCTAGAGTTAGGCAATTTTATTAAGAATTGGATGTCACAGACGTTGGGTATGTTTGATTAGGTTCTGAGAGTTGTGGGTCTTTTAGATATGTCAGAGAGAAATGGAGAGAGTTGGAGGAAGAGTTTTGAATCTTTGAGTTTGAAATGTCAAAGTATTCGTAGTGAGGAAGGATGAGTGTATCGTAGGAGAGTTGTTTAGTAATGGCAGGAGGCAGATTTGAGCTATGTCAAATTGTGAACGGAGATGAGAGTGAGATATAGGTTGTTAGGTTTCAGTCTTGAGTTAGGTCGATTTTGGTAAGGTGGCTTTGTCTGGCGGGGGGGGGATGTTGTGTTTGGAGATTGGTTGAGGGAGGGGGGGAGTTTGTGTTTGGGGATTGATGGGGGTGGCGGTTGTATGTTAATTTAAGGTGAATTAAAATTGCTTAAGGGGGGTTGTTGTGTGAGTGTGTATGTGTTTGCATGTAAATGTAAGGGGAGAGAGGGAGGGTTAGGATAATGTTATAAGGTCAGGTATGGTTCGGTTGTCGGGAGGAGGGGGGAGGAGAGGAGAGGAGAAGGGAGGCGAAAGGGGGAAAGGGGGGCTTTGGAGGTTCTTGGGTTAATTTATGGTATGGTAGGATTTCTTAGGAATGATATGTTTTGTGTTGCTAATGAATAGTTGTATTGCGTCATATGTTTTTATTTATTTATTTATTTATTTTATTTATTTATTTATTTATTTTTATTAGGAGGGTCAAAGGGGCTTGTTAGAAAGGTCGGGTATATTAAGTTTTTATTTTGGGAGGATTGTAGGTATCGATTTCTAAGAGGGGTTGTGAGTAAGGTTGGGTGGGTTAAGTTTTTCTTTTGGGAGGATTGTAGGTTTTGTTAGTGGTTGGCAGAGTTGGGTTAATTATTGCATTCTCTCTTTCTTGCAGGTATTGTGAGTTCTGGCCCCATTCTTGAGGGAGAGGGTTTGTGTACAGGTACATTGCACCCCTCCCCGACCTTATTGGCTAAAGGAGGCGTTCAATGTCGTCTGCAATTTGGTACCGTTTTTATTAGGTACACCTCTCCGACCTTGGGAGGGAGAGGGCTTGGTGTACAGGCATCAGGAATCCCCACCGACCTTATTGGCTGGAAACGTACATGTCATCTGGAGTTAGTAACGGCTGGGTATGTTAGGTTTTTGTTTTGGGAGGAGTGATAGGGTGTGGTTAGTTAATGGTAGAATGGTTATTTTTTTATTTTGTGTGGAATTGCTAGTAATGGCTGGGTACGTTAGGTTTTTATTTTGGGGGGATTGTTAGGGGGAGTGTTAGTGCAGGTTGAGTGGTTTAGTTATTTATTAATTTATTTATTTTTTATTTTTTTGTCAGAGTGGTCTTGAGTTTGAGTTGGTGGCGTGGGGTTTGGAGTGAGGGGGGGGAGGAGGGAATTGGTCAAGTCAGGTAAGGTTAGGTTGGGTGGGAATTATTGGGTGTGGGGTTGAGAAGAGGTTAGGTTAAGCTTAGTTAGGTTAGGTGGGAATCGTTGGGTGTGGGCTGAGGAGAGGTTAGGTTGATTTGGTTAGGTTGGGTGGGAATCGTTGGGTGAGGGTTAAGGAGAGGCTAGGTTTTAATTTGGGGGGAAATTGTTGGGTGTGGTTATAGGGAAGATATTAATACAAGGGAGGTGGGAGGGGAGTGTTTGGTCTGTTTAGTACTTAAAGATAGAAATTCTGAGGTGCAGGGATGAGGTCTAAATTGTCGAGTGACTGTGAGCGTGGTGGTGGTATGAGTGTTGTGTATGCAAGTGAGGGAAGGGCAGTTACGTGACTGTGTGTGGGGGAGTCGGGAGGTTGAGGGGAGTGTGCTAGGTTCGTGTCGGGGTTGATTTCCGTTTCCTTAGGGGTAGTGCCGTATAGGTTTACTTTGATTATTGATTTGGTTGGATGAGTGTATTGTATAATTCTTTTGCTGTCAGGTGTATAGGGAGAAAGGGGGGAGGTGTTCTTCCTCTTTGGTCTAGGGGTCTTGACCACTATTTCTGTGGGGGGAAGGGCTGCCATTTTATTCTTGGGAGTCTGGGGTGTTAGGGGAGGATCGGGTTTGGTTTGGGTGTTCGTGGTCCGGGAGTTCAACGTAGTCAAGTGGGAGAAGTCGGGTGTAGGCAAGGTCGAGGTGGAGGGGCCGGTATGTTTTGGACTGATTACTTTGGGGGGTGAGGTAATGGTAGAATGGTGAGATAAGTCAGGTGTAGGCATGGCAGAAGTGGAGGGGAGGAGGGAGACAGTGGATTCTCTGGGGGGTGGGGGGGGCATGTTGGTACGGTCGGAGATGGGGGCAGTGGGGAAGATGAGGTCGGGACCGGTTCTGAAGGAGTCAGGAATGTTTATGGTAGGGAGGCCGTTAGCCTTCAAACCCTCAATTACCAGATTTAGAAAAAGTGATCTATTACCGTTGCTTAGGGAATGTGCCAGAAGTATGATGGTGGTGATTTTTGCGTCAGTGTCGGGGGAAGGGAGGGGGGCGGTCAGGTTGTTGGTCCAGCAAGTGCGGGTGGAGGGAGTCGTGGGAGTAGGGAGTGAGTGGTGGGGAGGAGGAGGAGGTGCAGTGGGAGGTGAGGGTAGGCGTAGGCGGGGAGGGAGAGGTGTTGTGCTGTTGTTGAGTCTGATTTGGCACTTGTTGCTGACGGCAGAGTGTGGGCCTTTACAATTGCAGCATCTAGTAACAGTGGCAGTGCAGTTTCTGTATGAGTGGCCTTGATTGGCACATTTTGAACAGGTTAGTGAGTTACTGCAACGGTTGGTGGTATGTCCAAATTGATAGCAGTTGTAGCATTGGTGGACTGGGATGTAGTGTTGGAATTCGATGTTATGTGAGGGGATGATGTTATTGCCGAATTTAATTCCGTTGGATTTCAGTCTTATGGCTTCAGTTTGTGTAGCTGTAGTGATTTTCAACATGGGGAGAGTTCCCATCCGGGCTGCATATGTCATTTGGGAGGTGTTGTGTGTGTTGAGTTCTGTCAATAGGTTAGGATTGTCAAGGATATGGGGGATGATTTTTCTACATATGAGGGTGCATTTTGCGCGGTATTCGGGTGAGCTGAGGACCGTTAAGCCGTTGTCTTTTAGTTTTTTGTTCAATGCTGGGGAGTGGAATAGGTCGGCGTCTTCGTCATTCTGTACAAATATTTTAATAATGTCGTCATTGGTGAAGGAACGTATTTGGAAGATCAAAGTCAGCTGGAAAATGAGTGAAGCGAGGTCTGTGCATTGTTGGATGGTACGGTCCACTTTGAGTTTAATTGAAGGCATGTTGACTGGTGGAATTGGAGATTTATGGAGATCTCCCCTAACAAATTGTCCCTAATTTCCTGCGCCCCTCACGTAGGGGAGGCCCTGCACTATCACAGAGGTCCCCAGGCGAATCGGCAGGCTGTGCTGACCCCCCGCCCTTCACACAAACACGCACTAGCGAGGTGTGGGGACAGAGGGCGTTTCCAGACGAATACTCCCCTGTACGTCAACTGACAGGGGAATAGGTCCTTTCCCGGCACGGAAGAGAAGGATTAGAGTGGGAGAAAAAGGTCTGAAAACTTACTGCTGACTCTTTCTTCACACCAAGCCCCTCAGCAGCATTCGGGGTTCCTAAGGGAGGTCCGATACTGTAGGAGAGGCTCAATGTGTCGATTGAATCAACAGAATTGTCAGTTGGAGAATGGAGTCAGGTGTTTGTGATTTCCAAGGTTGGTGGGAAGGTGGGAGAGGTCCCAGAACTAGAGAATCAGCTATGTCTGTTTGATCTCCGGCTTCCCCGTCGCTCTGCGTGTCTGCTCTCTGTGGTGGTCCTGGCTCCAATGCTCCAATGAGCCCACGGTTTGGTGGGAGTAGGTGGCGTGCTGTGGACGCAGGGGTAGTATCGTTCATCCAAGGCCGTCCCTCCCTCTTGGAGGTGGGGCGTAGCTTGCGGATGACGCATGCGGCACTCGTGGCCAATGAGGTGGCCACTGAGGTGGAGAATGTCTGTATATAAGCCCCACTACCAAGCCGGGCCAAGCCTCCTGACAAACCCAAGTCAACCTTCACCGACTACGACTAGGGTACAAGTGCTCCTGGCAGATGATCGGAAACGACGTCATGGAATGCACCTACTGTCAGGAGCCAGCAGCCAACCCACTTGAACACTATCTCCTCGATTGCGAGGTCACACAAAGCCTCCGAGACAGAACTCAAATCTCCCAAGAAACACACACAACACCAGCGGCCACTCTAACCCGAAAGGCCCACACAGACCACATTCACCACCTACTCCGGGTGATCACACGATACCCACCACCCAGATAGCTTAGAAAGCATCCTCTCCCAGCAAGTGCGGACCCCAGTTCGGGGGGCGCGCCACTCCGAGGCTGACCACGTCCAAGAGTGGGGGCCGGTGGTAAGCGTCCACTGATCGGGGGTCCGCTCACACTTGCAACCTGCAGTATCCCTCCAATCTGCAGGTGGGACCACTTCCAATCCCAATCCGGTCTGGCTGCTCCTGGAGCTCCAGCCGGAACCACCAAACGGGCCGCCTATAGGCAAAGGCCCGTGTCGGACTACGGTCCGACAATCTATACAACAACAACAACAACAACCGGGCCGCCCGTATTGACTATTTCGTCGTCGAGATGGCCCGTACTAAACAGACTGCCCGCAAGTCCACTGGAGGCAAGGCTCCACGGAAGCAGCTTGCCACCAAGGCAGCTCGCAAGCCCGCCCCAGCCACCGGTGGTGTCAAGAAGCCCCATCGTTACAGGCCCGGAACCGTCGCCCTTCGTGAGATCCGTCGTTACCAGAAGAGCACAGAGCTACTCATCAGGAAGCTGCCCTTCCAGCGCCTGGTGCGTGAGATCGCCCAGGATTTCAAGACTGATCTGCGCTTCCAGTCGTCTGCCGTCATGGCTCTGCAGGAAGCCTCTGAGGCTTACCTGGTGGGTCTTTTCGAGGACACCAACCTGTGTGCCATTCACGCCAAGCGCGTTACCATCATGCCCAAGGACATCCAGCTGGCCCGGCGCATCCGCGGAGAGCGTGCTTAAGTCCTCTTCCTTGGGGAAAAACAAAAAGCACAACAAAACCTACCAGACATCTATAACTCGGCCCTTCTCAGGGCCAAAGAACTGTTCTGAAGATAATTTTCATGACAATCGAAATGGTTGGTGGTAGGAGAGCGTTAATTTCGGTAACCCAAATCGCCTAACGGTAAGTTGGTAACAGTCGTGCAGGCACGAATGTATAGTAGGTCATCAATTCGGGAGGTAGGTGGGTGCAAAAAACAAGAGCTAGTAACAAATTAATATATAAAGAATAAGTAAGTAAATAAATAACTAAAATAAAAGAAAATTCAATAAAATAAAATAAAATGAATTGTTTACATGAAATAGGCGTGCTGCAAACAAGAAATGAAACCCAAACACACTCCATGTATGTCACTTTGCAGTGGGTGTAAAAGTACTCCACGCAGAATTTATTTATTTATTTATAATGTTTCGATTTAGTCCTGTTTCTACGCCAATAGAGAATGCAGATTATTATAATTTTTTTTATTTATTTCTCTCTCAATATATCACTGTCGGTAACTGTCTCTTTAACATGTAACTGTGGCTCCGAAGGAGCCGATTAAGTTGTAGTAGTGGGATGGCGTGTTTGTTGTGCACAAGTAACCTCTTACTTGGAAGAGGTGTACTTGGTGACAGCCTTGGTGCCCTCAGACACGGCATGCTTGGCCAGTTCACCGGGCAGCAAGAGTCGGACAGCTGTCTGGATTTCCCGACTTGTAATGGTGGAGCGTTTGTTGTAGTGCGCCAGGCGGGAAGCCTCGGCAGCTATGCGCTCGAAGATGTCGTTCACGAAAGAGTTCATGATGGACATAGCTTTGGAGGAGACTCCTGTGTCGGGGTGCACTTGCTTCAGTACCTTGTAGATGTAGATGCTGTAGCTTTCCTTCCTCCTGCGCTTCTTCTTCTTGTCACCCTTGGCAATGGCCTTCTGGGCCTTTCCAGCCTTCTTGGCAGCCTTTCCGGAAGTTTTGGGAGGCATGGCGGCACAGTTACTCGTGGCGCGGAGCGAGAGAATTGAAAACTGGCCCGACTAACTTTTCGTTATATACCGAGCGGGCCGCTCAGGATCAGACTGGCTGCAGCTACGGCTCTCTTACATTGGTTGGGTCCGCGAGACGGCCACCTGGCCTGATCCTGAGCTTGGTATAAAAGACCAAGGTGGCCCGAGGAAATTTAACTCCTATCACGAAAAGCAGCAGCAGCAACATGTCAGGACGCGGCAAGGGAGGCAAGGTGAAGGGCAAGTCAAAGTCCCGTTCTAGCAGGGCCGGACTCCAGTTCCCCGTGGGTAGGATCCACCGTCTCTTGCGTAAAGGCAACTATGCTGAGCGTGTTGGTGCAGGTGCCCCTGTGTACCTTGCAGCCGTCATGGAGTACCTGGCAGCAGAAGTGCTCGAGCTGGCCGGTAACGCCGCCCGCGACAACAAGAAGACCCGCATTATCCCGCGTCATCTTCAGCTTGCCATTCGCAATGACGAGGAGCTGAACAAGCTCCTGTCTTGAGTCACCATTGCCCAAGGGGGTGTCCTTCCTAACATCCAAGCTGTGCTCCTCCCCAAGAAGACAGAGAAGAAATAAGAACCCAAGGTTCGTTCACACAAGACAACCTAACCAAACAGGCTCCTTTCGGAGCCACAGGATATCACTTAAAGAGAGAAATATACGACATCAACGTTTTGCAGGATAACACTCTATTTTACGTGTAATTAGCATAGTATTGTGGAAATAGAGTGAAATTGATTTTGAATGGTGTAGATGTGAAGGGCGGTTGTGGGGGCCAGGGGTGGGGGACTTAAACGGGACTTAGAAGGGCGCAGAAGCAGCTTTAGCAGCAGCAGCCAGGGAGGCGACCTTATTTTCAGTCAGGTTCATACACAAAGAAATACATCAGATTCATTGACAGTACAGTACACATTTACCAGTGTGGGCTAGCCAATTTGGGATAAAGAGCAAGAATGTAATGTCCTCAATGAAGTAATGACATAGTTCAAGATACAATAAGTGAGGTGGCCTGAAGTCTTTGACAGTGTCCTATTCAATAATATAGTAGTGCTTTAAAGGTGTATCACCAAGTTTACATGCTGAGTGTTCCGGTATGGGTACAGCGTTACTAACTAGCCAGATGTGTCTGTATCCTAACCTAATTCTGGCCACGACTACATCACACAGGCAGGCAGGAGCAAGTTGTTTGGACACTCTTCCTAGCCCCCTTGGTCCCTGTTCACCTACCTACTGTAGCAGTAAGTAGGTACCTGTTGTAAATCGAAAGGTTGCCAATTCGTATTCAGGGAAAGTTGTTGGAGCTTCTAAACTTGAACTGACACAATCCGAGGAGTGGTGACCTGAGGATCACAGACACTATCTCTCCCACTACAAATCCCTTCCTAACCTCCTGCTCCTTCCTATGTCCTCCCAAAATTGAACCATGCTATCGCAAAGGTAATAATACAGGTAGAGACAACAACATATTTTCCTATTGTCTTATTATATATTAATAACAGAAACGCTGCCGCCATCCCGGAGGCTTTACATTGTCTCACTGTTCATTCCCTCCACAATTATTCCTCTTACTTCTTCTTCTTCTTCTTCTTCTTCTTCTTCTTCTTCTTCTTCTTCTTCTTCTTCTTCTTCTTCTTCTTCTTCTTCTTCTTCTTCTTCTTCTTCTTCTTCTTCTTCTTCTTCTTCTTCTTCTTCTTCTTCTTCTTCTTCTTCTTCTTCTTCTTCTTCTTCTTCCATCAATACTTTATTAACGGTGTATGTAAGTTTCACCATGTTTTGCACTACAGCGGTAGAGCAAAGTATATTTTGTTAGCAATAAACCCAAAGCATATTTTATTGCCTAATCATCACTACATAGAACACCACTCATAAAGCATGATACTATTAGACCACAAACTGCTATAAACCCCCAAAGCATATTTTATGAATAAACACACTAATAGTGTATATTAGTTGAATGCACAATCTGATGAGAAGTCAAAAAAAAAAAAAAAAAAATAGCAACAACCTAGAAAGAGTGTAGAGTATTTTTGTGCAAACTATTATACTAGTAGATGGTCTAAGATAACTGTATGTGAAGGAAAAGGTGTGCTCTCCACTCAAACTTTCTTTTTATGAAATCTCCTACTCCCCAGCTGAGCGGTACGCCCAATGGGAAACAAAACGTGGCACATAACACGCCGCCCGCCAGCTCTGGCTCGGTGAATAGGAATCAGTAATCGGGCGGAGTATAAACAACACCGCCGCCAATGTGCTCCTCCCATCTCTGAGGAAATCTGGCGGGCAACTTAGTATTATATTAGCATGTAATAATAATAACAATAATAATAATAATACTACTACTACTACTACTAATAATAATAATAATAATAATAATAATAATATTAATAATAATAATATTAATAATAATAACATGCAATTTCATTTTATAACACATACTAACAAAATAGTGTATAGCCTACTATACTTAACTATAATAGGTTAGGTTGCGTAGGAGGATCTAAAAAGTACAGTAGTATACACACACACACACACACACACACACACACACACACACACACATACATATAGACAACAAACTAAATTAGAAACCACACGTCAGTGAAGTTATCAAATCCTCCAGTTTCCGCCTCCACCTCCTACGCCGACTCAAGTCCCTCGGTGGTCCTGCACACGAGCTCCTCAGTGTTTACACAACATTCATACTTCCCAAGCTCACCTATGCCTCCTCCACCTGGTCTTCCTCCCTAAATGCCACACAACGTAAACACCTCGAAAAAGTGCAAAAGAGGCCATGCAAGATTATTCTCTACCCTTCCTACTCCACATATCAAGAAGCGCTCAACACACTGACCCTTTAGACTCTCACTGACCATCACCACGACCTCATCTGCAAATTTGGTAAGAAGCTTCTACACCATCCCTGACACCGGCTCCTACTACCACCTGAGATCCCTAGTCCGAGAATTGCTCTTTGACACCACAACCGCATCCAGCCCAGCCCATACGTGCACGAACTGATCGCTATAAGAACAGCCCAGTCCCAACCATTGTAAAAATTATCGATAACTTGTAATAAATCAGTGTACTCACTCCCAGTAAACACTACTCCTTGCACTGTCACTATGTTGAAATGAACTGTAGTTTGAGCTTTTCCCCAGCTAGTTATTATATGTCTTATTTGTGTCACTCATGTTACTTGTATATTATTTGTAATTCGTAACCCATTCCCCAAATATGTAACTGTATATTTTCAGTCTTCTGGCTGCCAAGCTCTTTCAATAAACCGTTAATTATTATTATTATTATTATTATTTATATGTTGGCCCATACCAACTCACTCCCCTGAACCCTCCTCCCCAGCGGACTATCAACAAGTTCTTGCCATAAGGTACTATCTCATTTGGCCAAGGAATGGAACCCGTGATGAATAGTGGTGAACAGTGCTTAACTCAGTGAAAAACAACTCGGCAGTTGAGTCTTACCCAAGCTAGCTAACCACCTTCACACAGTGAGGTCCCAGGTACCCAGTTATACTTCCCCTGAGACTCCACGATATAGAGGCCTGGGACCACACCTCACCCACTTGAATGAGTGAGTCATGTCGACCACGTGGTGTCCCCAAGATGCTACGACAACACGTAGTGAATGTTTTGCTACAGCATCATCATGTGAATTTCCTCATAACACCATCTGTGAGGTAACTGCTACATCATCAGGCCCCTCATAACGCCATCTGTGAGGGAGTTACTACACTACGTGTCTGGTGTTCAACATCTCACCTTACATGATCTACGCGTGCAAACATTAATCTGTATGTTCACTGTGTGCTCCTTCACCTTTCTCTAATGAGGGCTTTTGTTAAACCACCAATTTATGATGTACTAAGTCATTTGTGTCCAATGTATACTTTCGAAAAGCCCTTGTTTGGGGAAGGTAGGAGAGAGTAGTCGTCATTATTGTCCAAGCCACATTATTTATTTCTATATATAAGTAATGCAGGCTGGTTTTTAAATACCTCAATCCCCTAACGGTGCCGTTTGTATATTAAGAAATACCGAAGCCATACAGCACAACACCAGCGAATATGAAGTATCACTGTAACCGGCAACTGTTACTCACTCATACCTACATACATATAGAGAGTCTTTACAGAATGATAGCAGACACGAGGAAGACGAACAACAAGAGGAGAAGAGTTAGAAGAAAATCAACTTCAAGCTAAGAAGAAGAATACCAAGACATTTCCTCCAAACAAGAAAACAACACACACAATCAAGCCGACCAAACACTGAGAAACCATGGCGGAACCCAACATGCACCGGACGCTTGACCTGACTCTATCCTGCCGCATCCAGGCGAGTTGCTGCTTAAAGTCCCTCACGCGAGCGCTGTTTAGCCACTGCACCTATTCTATCCTCCTAAAATTCACTTCAATCCCCCATGTTGTGTGGCAGCGTAGCCGCCGTAACGCGTAATGTAGCAGCATGTAATGTTAACGTAACCAGCATGTATGTATGTATGAATGAATGATAACTGCAACTTTGTGTATTAAAACTCATTACTCTTACCGAAGTAATATAGTGCGTGGTTATGTTATGTCATGTTAGGATAGATTATAAACTACATTGGGTTACATTTCGTGAGGTTCGGTGACGCTACAGGAAGTTAGGTGAGGTACCTGGAGGTTAGGTGGATGTTGACTGACTGACTGACAATTATTAGGAAGTGGTTCCAACACGTTCACACACAACCTATACTCATACCACAAGTCCAGAATTAGAGAGGATCATGTTATTGGATATCTTTTCAACGATTTACTCAGTGTCTAACCAACTCTTTAGCGATTTAAATGTGGACCTAAAATTAGGTCCGTATATTTGTTTGTCGTGGTGGTGGTGGTGGTGTGCGCCCGTCCATCAGGTTGATTAACCACCAAAACCATAAAGGGTGCGGCCCTGCCGTTTCAGGGCATACACCACATCCATGGCGGTGACGGTCTTCCTTTTTGCGTGCTCGGTGTAGGTGACGGCGTCACGGATGACGTTCTCCAGAAACACCTTGAGGACGCCGCGGGTCTCCTCGTAGATGAGGCCGGATATACGTTTAACACCTCCACGCCGAGCTAGACGACGAATGGCGGGCTTGGTGATACCCTGGATGTTGTCACGAAGCACCTTACGATGACGCTTGGCGCCACCCTTTCCAAGTCCCTTGCCTCCTTTGCCTCGTCCAGTCATGTTGTTGTGGTTGCTACTACAGGTGGTCCTGGTGTGGCTTCGCCGAATCGAATCGAAAAATGCTAGTGACGGGGGGGAAGGAGGTTCAGGAGAAGAATAAAGGGAGGATTGAAGTGAATTTTAGGAGGAGAGAACAGATGCAGTGGCTAAACACCGCTTGCGTGAGGGATTATAAGATGGGGGCAGCAGCAACAACCCGGCTGGACGCGGCAGGGAGGCGACAAGACAAGGCCAGGCTAGCGTCAGGTCAAGCGTCAGGTCAAGCGTCAGGTCAGGCGTCAGGTGCGTGTTGGGTTGGGCAGTGGATGTTCAGTGCTTGGTCGGCTTGATTGTGTTTTGGTTTCTTGTGTGGAGGGGATGTCTTGGTCTTCTTAGCTTGATGTCGATTTTCTTCTCTCTCTCCTTCTCTTCTTGCTCTCTTGAATTGTCCATTCGTTTGTGTTTGGGTCTTCTTGTTCGTCTTCCTCGTATTTTAAGTCCTCATAGGTGTGGAAGAATTCAGAGAGGGAGAGGTTGACCACGTGGGCTTCAGCACCACTGGCAGCGTGGGCTTCAGCACCACGGGCCACGTGGTGTTCTTGGTTCTGTGTGGTGGGCTGCTTCTGTTGAGTTTTCTTATCTTGGTTTTTCTTTACTGCTGGTTTTTTCTTTTCTTGGGAGCGTACAGCAAGGAGGGCCTCTTTGTAGCTCAGTTTTTTCTCAAGACGAGCCTTGGCTACCCTGCATTCCTCCTTCCATCTGGGGCAGGTCCGGTCGGCGGAGGAGTGTGGGCCACCACAGGCAACGCATTTTTTCTCTGTGTTGGGGCAGGCCGTGTAGCGGTGTCCAGGGCTGCCACACATGGAGCAGGTGTCTTCCTGCGCCTCACACTTGTTTACAGTGTGTCCATAGTGCTGGCATTTGTAACACCGTTTTGGTCTGCAGTAGGGCTTGACTGGCATAGTTACCCACGCCAGTTGAGCTTCCTTGGGTAGGGTGGAGTGGTGTCCGATGAGGGCAGTGGTGTCGGACAGCTTCTTCACAACTTGGAGCTGCTGCTCCTTGAGGAGCTCACTCAGCTCTGCTTTGCCCATGTGGGCAATTTCGGCGTGGGAGATTACACCCAGCTTCAAGTTGTCCCACATGAAGGCAAACATTTTAAAAGGAATGCCGTTGATGTCTGGGATCTCCGCGAGTTGAGCGGGCATGCCCATCTCGGCGAAGGTGATCTTGATGTCACCATGGAGCTTTAGGCGTTCTACCTTGGTGACCCCCACGATCCCATTAGCTTCGAAAAACTTCTGGAGAACTAGGAGGTTTAGTTTCTTGGGGCAGGTCGGCGTGTCCGGACGTATCCGCGCCACGTTAACAAACTCGTATCCGTTCATGGTGAGGGAGAGAGAGTGTGTGTGGCTTCGCCTAGAAGAACTAGAAAAATGCTAGTGACAGGGGGGAAGGAGGTTCAGAGGAAGAATAAAGATAGGATGGAAGTGAATTTTAGAAGGAGAGAACAGGTGCAGTGGCTAAACACCGCTTGCGTGAGGGGGTAGGCAAAATGCCCGTGAGGGTGCAACAACAACAATCAGGACGAGGCAGAGGGAGGGCGGGAGCAGGTCCGGGCAAGCAAAGGGCCAACGCGGGTGTTCTGATTGTCGTCCTAGCAGGCAGTGTTGGTAAAACGCAGGAAGAACCGCCCCGCCACGGCGGCGGCGCAAGCCGAGAAACGCAGGTGGACGGACGCACAGGCAGCACACGATCAAATCAAACAGAGAAGGTGAAAATATAGAAATTTTGCTAGTCGTAGGGTTGTTTGGAGAGAGATGAAGGTAAAGTCTTTGAGCTATGTCAAAGAGGAACGGAGCGAGTTGGAGGAAGGGTTTTTTAATCTTTGAGCTTGAAATGTCAAAGTATTCATAGTAAGGAAGGATGAGCGTATCGTAGGAGAGTTTTTAGTAATAGCAGCAGACAGATTTGAGCTTTTTTGTCAAATTATGAACGGAGACGAGAATGAGATATAGGTTGAGTGGTTTCAGTCTAGAGTTAGGTCAATTTTATTAAGAATTGGATGTCACAGACGTTGGGTATGTTTGATTAGGTTCTGAGAGTTGTGGGTCTTTTAGCTATGTCAGAGAGAAATGGAGAGAGTTGGAGGAAGAGTTTAGAATCTTTGAGTTTGAAATGTCAAAGTATTCGTAGTGAGGAAGGATGAGTGTATCGTAGGAGAGTTGTTTAGTAATGGCAGGAGGCAGATTTGAGCTATGTCAAATTGTGAACGGAGATGAGAGTGAGATATAGGTTGTTAGGTTTCAGTCTTGAGTTAGGTCGATTTTGGTAAGGTGGCTTTGTCTGGCGGGGGGGGGATGTTGTGTTTGGAGATTGGTTGAGGGAGGGGGGGAGTTTGTGTTTGGGGATTGATGGGGGTGGCGGTTGTATGTTAATTTAAGGTGAATTAAAATTGCTTAAGGGGGGTTGTTGTGTGAGTG
The DNA here is from genome assembly GCF_018991925.1 of Homarus americanus. NCBI lineage: Eukaryota > Metazoa > Arthropoda > Malacostraca > Decapoda > Nephropidae > Homarus > Homarus americanus. The sequence goes on along the minus strand of NW_024749793.1, from coordinate 26,254 downwards.
TGTATGTGTTTGCATGTAAATGTAAGGGGAGAGAGGGAGGGTTAGGATAATGTTATAAGGTCAGGTATGGTTCGGTTGTCGGGAGGAGGGGGGAGGAGAGGAGAGGAGAAGGGAGGCGAAAGGGGGAAAGGGGGGCTTTGGAGGTTCTTGGGTTAATTTATGGTATGGTAGGATTTCTTAGGAATGATATGTTTTGTGTTGCTAATGAATAGTTGTATTGCGTCATATGTTTTTATTTATTTATTTATTTATTTTATTTATTTATTTATTTATTTTTATTAGGAGGGTCAAAGGGGCTTGTTAGAAAGGTCGGGTATATTAAGTTTTTATTTTGGGAGGATTGTAGGTATCGATTTCTAAGAGGGGTTGTGAGTAAGGTTGGGTGGGTTAAGTTTTTCTTTTGGGAGGATTGAAGGGATTGTGTGAAGTAGATTTAAGGTGGGTTAAGTTTTTCTTTTGGGAGGATTGTAGGTTTTGTTAGTGGTTGGCAGAGTTGGGTTAATTATTGCATTCTCTCTTTCTTGCAGGTATTGTGAGTTCTGGCCCCATTCTTGAGGGAGAGGGTTTGTGTACAGGTACATTGCACCCCTCCCCGACCTTATTGGCCGAGAGAGGCGTTCAATGTCGTCTGCAGTTGGTGCCGTTTTTTTTAAGGTACACCTCTCCGACCTTGAGGGAGAGGGCTTGCGTACAGGCATTGTGGAACTCTCACCGACCTTATTGGCTAAGGGAAACGTACATGTCATCTGAGTTAGTATGGGATGGGTAAGTTAGGTATTTGTTTTGGGAGGAGTGATAGGGTGTGGTTAGTTAATGGTAGAATGGTAATTTTTTATTTTGTGTGGGATTGCTAGTAACGGCTGGGTATGTTAGGTTTTTATTTTGGGGGGATTGTTAGGGTTTTTTTTTTTTTTTTTTGGGTGAAGTGTTGAGTGCAGGTTGAGTGGGTTAGTTTTTTTTTTTTTTTTTTTTGGAGTGGTCTTGAGTTTGAGTTGGTGGCGTGGGGTTTGGAGTGAGGGGGGGGGAGGAGAGAATTGGTCTTAAGTTAGGTTAGGTTGATTGGGTTAGGTTAGGTGGGAATCGGTGGGTGTGGGCTGAGGAGAGGATAGGTTATTAGGTTAGGTTGATTTGGTTAGGTTGGGTGGGAATCGTTGGGTGAGGGTTAAGGAGAGGTTAGGTTTAATTTGGGGGGAAATTGTTGGGTGTGGTTATAGGGAAGATATTAATATAAGGGAGGTGGGAGGGGAGTGTTTGGTCTGTTTAATACTTAAAGATGGAAATTCTGGGGTGCAGAGATGGTCTAAATTTTCGAGTGACAGTGAGCGAGGTGGTGGTATGAGTGTTGTGTATGCAAATGAGGGAAGGGCAGTTACGTGACTGTGGTAATGCGACAACCACGAGAAAGACAAAAGAAGCACACACCAAGGCACCAGAAGGAATGATACACATATCAGACCTAGCCAATGTACTGACGACCTTCGCGGAGGGCCTAGCCGGACTACTGGGCCACAAGATCCAACCCACACAGCTCCAAATACTCATGGGGAGCGTCCTCAGGCAAGTCGCCACAGCTCCAGCCACCTCAGTGGAGGAAGCCACGCCGGTCCGCACACGAGTAACAGCCGAGGTACACTCTACACCGAAGAAGGCCACCAGAGAACCCAAGACACCGACAGCTCCCAAGATACCGACAGCTCCCAGAAAGAAACTGGACGTTTCAACTCCCCTGAACCGAACCACGGCCCAGAAGGCAAAAACCACAGAACACGAAGACATGGACCTGATTCAGTTGGAATCGAACTTGGACATCTCCATCGAGGACCACCAGAAGTCCCCGATGAAACAGTGGTGGAAAACGTCAGCACCCTGAACATCCTAACATGGAATGCTCAGGGCATCAAAAACAAAAAACACCTCCTACAAGAAGCAGCAGCCAAGGACAAGCTTGACATCATACTCCTACAAGAAACACTTCTACAAGAACACCACTGTTTCAAATTCAGCGGTTACAAGACATACAGGAGGCATTTCACGCAGGCGTCAACAAGAGGATGTATGATCTTGGTCAAGTCAAGCATACCCTCCGCCGATGTCACGCAGCAATTTCCATGTGGGGAAAACATCGAGACACAGGCCGTCAAAGTAACCCTCCAAGAACGAGAATTAACTGTTCACAACATCTACAAGAACCCAAGGGGCTCACTGGAGGTTACTCAGTTATTTGCTTCGGCCGCCGACCACGCCACACTCATAGGAGGGGATTTCAACGCACATCATCCCTTCCTAAGCTCGGCAAGCCCCACAAATGAAGACGGCCTACACCTATACACCACCTTTCAAGATACACCCGAGATCTGCCTCCTGAACACCGGAGAGCCCACCCACACTAGGGGAGGAAGGCTAGATCTAACCTTCGTCTCCAGTGCACTACAGCCTTCGGCCTCCTGGCAGATACCCCCCACGCTGACCAGTGACCACTTCGCCACCCTAACAACGCTGAAGGTGAACAAACTCCCCACTCCACCCCCCCCGAGATGGAGATACAACACTCAAAAGGCAGACTGGGGACTCTTCAAGAAACACCTGGCTAAGTGGCGCGAAAAATCACAGCCGGCCGGCGCAGCACCCGCGGATGAGACAACCCTCCACCACCAATTGGTCGAGGCGTTTCACCTAGCGGCAGAAGAGGCTATCCCAAAAACAAAACCCACATCAAGACAGTACAATGATTACTGGTACTACTGTCCCAGGGTGAAAGAACTCAACCACAGAGTGAACATGGCCCGAAGAAACTACAGGAGAAATCCCACGGCAACAAACAGACATCTCCTGCAAGTCATAGTCAAGGATACCAGGGAAGAGAAGGAAGAAATTAAAAACGCAAGCTGGCTCAAGTGGTGCTCCGAACTCAACGAGCACACCACCCTTGGCAAGATGTGGGCCCAGATCCGAAGGGCATCTGGGAAGGCAACACCACCACCACCAACTCATCCCAACCCAGAAGAGGAAGCCGAGAGACTTGCAAAACTGTTCTCTGACCGAGCAGCAACGAAGAACCTCCCGAGACAGGCGGAGGAGACACAACGGCGTCTGCGACAGATCAGACTCCAGATGATCGAAGAGGCCTGCAACAGTGAAGATGACACTGACAGACCATTCAACCAGCAAGAACTCCAGAAGTCGCTAAAACGAAGCAAGGATACAGCTCCAGGGGCCGACAGGATAACCTACTCCATGCTCTCTCATGCCGGTACAGCCGGACACGAGGCTCTGCTGCAAGCCATCAATGCCTCGTGGACAGCACAAAGACTCCCACCGGAATGGAAGAAGGCAGATATACAGCCCATTCCGAAGCCCAGAGAACCAGACAAGCCGAGGCCCATCTCCCTTCTCAGCTGCATAGCGAAGACCGGAGAAAGAATGGCTCTCAACCGACTCAAGTGGAAAGTAGGCAGCCCACACCCTCCCATCTTTGCTTACACCGAGAACACCGGCACAGGCAACAACATCGCCGAGATACTCAGCACAGTGGACAACAAACCAGCTCTGGTGGTCTTCCTCGACCTGGAGAAAGCCTTCGAACTAGCAAATCCTTTGGCCATTACAACTACGCTCGCTAAAAAAGGCGTCAAAGGAAGGTTGCTGGGGTGGATCCAGAACTACCTCACACAGAGAGAAGCACGAGTACGCTTTCAGGGAGCAACCTCAAGCTACAGGGTCCACGAACACGGAACCCCACAAGGAGGCATCCTCAGTCCAATGCTGTTCAATGTCCTGATGGAAAATCTAGTCAAACTTCCCTTCAGACAAACAGCCAAGCTCCTATGCTATGCAGACGACTTACAGCTTATAGTAAGAGGATCGAACAGACTAGCCAACACACAACACGCACTCCAACTTATAGAAGAGGAGTGCAACAGACTTGGACTCAAGATAAATCCAGCCAAGTCGAAAGCGATGGCCATCTGCACAAACACACCAGACAAGTTGCTCTCCATACAAAACACGCCGGTAGTCTGGACCAACGCCCACCAGTGTCTTGGAATCTGGTTTGACCAGAAACTCACCTTCAAGCCGCAACTCGAGTATCTCAGGCACAGGACGAAGAGCAGACACAATATAATGAGGTCGCTCACCAGCAAATCCGCAGGAGCAAACCTTCATGTGCTCAAAGCCTTCTACACAGCCGCCATCAGATCGCTGGTAGATTACAGTGCTCCAGCACTCATTGGACTGAGAGAAGACCAAATAGCTAAGCTAGAAGTCATTCAAAACAATGCTCTCAGGACCATGCTCGGAGCACCCATGTGGACCAGAATTTGCAATCTGCAAATGGAAACCGAGCTACCACCCCTGGCAGTACGGGTCAAGCAGGTGACAGCCAGTCTCCTCGCCAAAATCTGTAGAGCAGACAAGCCCACAGTTGCCAAGATTCGAATCAGTGCCTCCCTCCACCTCGACCACAGAGTGCGAGGGGCCACCTGGTCGCACGAGGCAAGCGAGGTCATCCGACACCTGCAAGCAGAAACACTCGTCAAGAACAACCAAGACACACGAGACAACGGTTACACTGTTCCTCCACCATGGAGCCCTCCACCAGCCACACTCAAATTCACCGACCTCGGCGATAGTAAAGCCAACCTCCAGAAGGAGGACCTCCAAAAAATATCTCTCCAAGCCATAGCCACCGAGACACCGGCTGATGCAGCATCATACTTCACAGACGGCTCGGTGGACCCAAAACATCACAGATCCGGAGCGGCCTTCTACACCCAAGGTCAGACCCTCAAATGGAGACTTTCCAACGACTGCTCCACCCTACAAACAGAACTGGTAGCAATCTCAAAGGCCCTACAACACGCTGCAACACAACACAACAAGTCCGTCATAATTCACACGGACTCGAAATCGGCCATGCAGGCGCTGCAACACAGTCAACCAAGAGACAACGTCCACATCATCACCTCGATCCTCGCACAGCTACAGGAATTCCAAAGCCAAAACCGACCAGTCGTCTTACACTGGATTCCCAGTCATGTAGGGATCGGAGGAAACGACGTGGCAGACGAAGCAGCCAAGGCAGCTACACGTTCCAGTAGCGTACACATCCAAGTTCCAGCAAGTGTGCAACAGATCAAAAATCACCTCAGAAAGACTACCAAGCTCCACATCAAAAAGAGCTTCCTTCATGCACTCAACGCTGGTTCCCAATCAGCCAAATGGTACCTGGCGGCCACAAAAGGGGAACCACCTTTCGCAGACAAGAAAACTCCAAGACAAACCCAAGTCAGCCTTCACCGACTACGACTAGGGTACAAGTGCTCCTGGCAGATGATCGGAAATGACGTCATGGAATGCACCTACTGTCAGGAGCCAGCAGCCAACCCACTTGAACACTATCTCCTCGATTGCGAGGTCACACAAAGCCTCCGAAACAGAACTCAAATCTCCCAAGAAACACACACAACACCAGCGGCCACTCTAACCCGAAAGGCCCATACAGACCACATTCACCACCTACTCCGGGTCATCACACGATACCCACCACCCAGATAGCTTAGAAAGCATCCTCTCCCAGCAAGTGCGGACCCCAGTTCGGGGGGCGCGCCACTCCGAGGCTGACCACGTCCAAGAGTGGGGGCCGGTGGTAAGCGTCCACTGATCGGGGGTCCGCTCACACTTGCAACCTGCAGTATCCCTCCAATCTGCAGGTGGGACCACCTCCAATCCCAATCCGGTCTGGCTGCTCCTGGAGCTCCAGCCGGAACCACCAAACGGGCCGCCTATAGGCAAAGGCCCGTGTCGGACTACGGTCCGACAATCTATACAACAACACAACAACCGGGCCGCCCGTATTGACTATTTCGTCGTCGAGATGGCCCGTACTAAACAGACTGCCCGCAAGTCCACTGGAGGCAAGGCTCCACGGAAGCAGCTTGCCACCAAGGCAGCTCGCAAGTCCGCCCCAGCCACCGGTGGTGTCAAGAAGCCCCATCGTTACAGGCCCGGAACCGTCGCCCTTCGTGAGATCCGTCGTTACCAGAAGAGCACAGAGCTACTCATCAGGAAGCTGCCCTTCCAGCGCCTGGTGCGTGAGATCGCCCAGGATTTCAAGACTGACCTGCGCTTCCAGTCGTCTGCCGTCATGGCTCTGCAGGAAGCCTCTGAGGCTTACCTGGTGGGTCTTTTCGAGGACACCAACCTGTGTGCCATTCACGCCAAGCGCGTTACCATCATGCCCAAGGACATCCAGCTGGCCCGGCGCATCCGCGGAGAGCGTGCTTAAGTCCTCTTCCTTGGGGACAAACAAAAAGCACAACAAAACCTACCAGACATCTATAACTCGGCCCTTCTCAGGGCCAAAGAACTGTTCTGAAGATAATTTTCTTGACAATCGAAATGGTTGGTGGTAGGAGAGCGTTAATTTCGGTTACCCAAATCGCCTAACGGTAAGTTGGTAACATTCGTGCAGGCACGATTGTATAGTAGGTCATCAATTCGGGAGGTGGGTGCAACAAACAAGAGCTAGTAACAAATAAAGATATAAACAATAAATAAATAAATAAATAAATAACTAAGATAAAATAAAATAAAATAAAATAAAATAAATTGTTTACATGAAATAGGCGTGCTGCAAACAAGAAATGAAGCCCAAACACACTCCAGGTATGTCACTTTGCAGTGGGTGTGAAACTACTCCACGCAGAATTTATTTATTTATTTATTTATTATGTTTCGATTTAGTCCTGTTTCTACGCCAATAGAGAATGCAGATTATTATAATTTTTTTATTATTTCCCTCTCAATACATCACTGTCGGTAACTGTCTCTTTAACATGTAACTGTGGCTCCGATGGAGCCGATTAAGTTGTAGTAGTGGGATGGCGTGTTTGTTGTGCACAAGTAACCTCTTACTTGGAAGAGGTGTACTTGGTGACAGCCTTGGTGCCCTCAGACACGGCATGCTTGGCCAGTTCACCGGGCAGCAAGAGTCGGACAGCTGTCTGGATTTCCCGACTTGTAATGGTGGAGCGTTTGTTGTAGTGCGCCAGGCGGGAAGCCTCGGCAGCGATGCGCTCGAAGATGTCGTTCACGAAAGAGTTCATGATGGACATAGCTTTGGAGGAGACTCCTGTGTCGGGGTGCACTTGCTTCAGTACCTTGTAGATGTAGATGCTGTAGCTTTCCTTCCTCCTGCGCTTCTTCTTCTTGTCACCCTTGGCAATGGCCTTCTGGGCCTTTCCAGCCTTCTTGGCAGCCTTTCCGGAAGTTTTGGGAGGCATGGCGGCACAGTTACTCGTGGCGCGGAGCGAGAGAATTGAAAACTGGCCCGACTAACTTTTCCTTATATACCGAGCGGGCCGCTCAGGATCAGACTGGCTGCAGCTACGGCTCTCTTACATTGGTTGGGTCCGCGAGACGGCCACCTGGCCTGATCCTGAGCTTGGTATAAAAGACCAAGGTGGCGGGCGGAAATTTAACTCCTATCACGAAAAGCAGCAGCAGCAACATGTCAGGACGCGGCAAGGGAGGCAAGGTGAAGGGCAAGTCAAAGTCCCGTTCTAGCAGGGCCGGACTCCAGTTCCCCGTGGGTAGGATCCACCGTCTCTTGCGTAAAGGCAACTATGCTGAGCGTGTTGGTGCAGGTGCCCCTGTGTACCTTGCAGCCGTCATGGAGTACCTGGCAGCAGAAGTGCTCGAGCTGGCCGGTAACGCCGCCCGCGACAACAAGAAGACCCGCATTATCCCGCGTCATCTTCAGCTTGCCATTCGCAATGACGAGGAGCTGAACAAGCTCCTATCTGGAGTCACCATTGCCCAAGGGGGTGTCCTTCCTAACATCCAAGCTGTGCTCCTCCCCAAGAAGACAGAGAAGAAATAAGAACCCAAGGTTCGTTCACACAAGACAACCTAACCAAACAGGCTCCTTTCGGAGCCACAGGATATCACTTAAAGAGAGAAATATACGACATCAACGTTTTGCAGGATAACACTCTATTTTACGTGTAATTAGCATAGTATTGTGGAAATAGAGTGAAATTGATTTTGAATGGTGTAGATGTGAAGGGCGGTTGTGGGGGCCTGGGGTGGGGGACTTAAACGGGACTTAGAAGGGCGCAGAAGCAGCAGCAGCAGCAAGGGAGGCGACCTTATTTTCACTCTGGTTCATTGACAGTACACATTTACCAGCAGCATACATTGGAGTCATATTGTAATTGTAGACTAATCAGTGTGTGGGCTAGCCAATTTGGGATAAACAGCAAGAATGTAATGTCCTCAATGAAGTAATGACATAGTTCAAGATGTCTTTGACAGTGTCACATTCAATAATATAGTGCTTTAAAGGTGTATCACAAAGTTTACATGCTGAGTGTTCCGGTATGGGTACAGCGTTACTAACTAGCCAGATGTGTCTGTATCCTAACCTAATTCTGGCCACGACTACATCACACAGGCAAGTTGTTTGGACACTCTTCCTAGCCCCTTGGTCCCTGTTCACCTACCTACTGTAGCAGTAAGTAGGTACCTGTTGTAAATCGAAAGGTTGCCAATTCGTAATCAGGGAAAGTTGATTGAGCTTCTAAACTTGAACTGACATAATCCGAGGAGTGGTGATCCGAGGATCACAGACACTATCTCTCCCACTACAAATCCCTTCCTAACCTCCTGCTCCTTCCTCTGTCCTCCCCAAATTTAACCATGCTATCGCAAAGGTAATAATACAGGTAGAGACAACAACATATTTTCCTATTGTCTTATTATATATTAATAACAGAAACGCTGCCGCCATCCCGGAGGCTATACATTGTCTCACTGTTCATTACCTCCACAATTCTTCCTCTTACTTCTTCTTCCATCAATACTTTATTAACGGTGTATGTAAGTTTCACCATGTATTGCACTACAGCGGTAGAGCAAAGTATATTTTGTTAGCAATAAACCAAAAGCATATTTTATGGCCTAATCATCACTACATAGAACACCACCCATAAAGCATGATACTAGTAGACCACAAACTGCTATAAACACCCAAAGCATATTTTATTGCCTAATCATCACTACATAGAACACCACTCATAAAGCATGATACTATTAGACCACAAACTGCTATAAACCCCAATAATATAATAGACTATACTAGTGACTATAATTGTGTTACCCAATATTTTACGAAATAATACTATAAAACATAATAATAAACACACTATTAGTGTATATTAGTTGAATGCACAATCTGATGAGAAGTAAAAAAAAAAACAACAACATAACAATAACCTATAAAGAGTGTAGAGTATTTTTGTGCAAACTATTATACTAGTAGATGGTCTAAGATAACTGTATGTGAAGGAAAAGGTGTGCTCTCCACTCAAACTTTCTTTTTATGAAATCTCCAACTCCCCAGCTGAGCGGTACGCCCAATGGGAAACAAAACGTGGCACATAACACGCCGCCCGCCAGCTCTGGCTCGGTGAATAGGAATCAGTAATCGGGCGGAGTATAAACAACACCGCCGCCAATGTGCTCCTCCCATCTCTGAGGAAATCTGGTGGGCAACTTAGTATTATATTAGTATGTAATAATAATAACAATAATAAAAATAATAATAATAATAATAATAATACTAATAATAATAAGAATAATAATAATATTAATAATAATAATATTAATAATAATAACATGCAATTACATTTTATAACACATACTAACAAAATAGTGTATAGCCTACTATACTTAACTATAATAGGTTAGGTTGCGTAGGAGGATCTAAAAAGTACAGTAGTATATACACACACACACACACATACATATAGACAACAAACTAAATTAGAAACCACACGTCAGTGAAGTTATCAAATCCTCCAGTTTCCGTCTCCACCTCCTACGCCGACTCAAGTCCCTCGGTGTTCCTGCACACGAGCTCCTCAGTGTTTACACAACATTCATACTTCCCAAGCTCACCTGGTCTTCTTCCCTAAATGCCACACAACGTAAACACCTAGAAAAAGTGCAAAAGAGGCCATGCAAGATTATTCTCTACCCTTCCTACTCCACATATCAAGAAGCGCTCAACACACTGACCGACCCTTTAGACTCTCACTGACCATCACCACGACCTCATCTGCAAATTTGGTAAGAAGCTTCTACACCATCCCCGACACCGGCTCCTACTACCACCTGAGATCCCTAGTCCGAGAATTGCTCTTCGACACCACAACCGCATCCAGCCCAGCCCATACGTGCACGAACTGATCGCTATAAGAACAGCCCAGTCCCAACCATTGTAAAAATTATCGATAACTTGTAATAAATCAGTGTACTCACTCCCAGTAAACACTACTCCTTGCACTGTCACTATGTTGAAATGAACTGTAGTTTGAGCTTTTCCCCAGCTAGTTATTATATGTCTTATTTGTGTCACTCATGTTACTTGTATATTATTTGTAATTCGTAACCCATTCCCCAAATATGTAACTGTATATTTTCAGCCTTCTGGCTGCCAAGCACTTTCAATAAACCGTTATTATTATTATTATTATTATTATTTATATGTTGGCCCATACCAACTCACTCCCCTGAACCCTCCTCCCCACCGGACTATCAACAAGTTCTTGCCATAAGGTACTACCTCATTTGGCAAAGGAATGGAACCAGTGATGAATAGTGGTGAACAGTGCTTAACTCAGTGAAAAACAACTCGGCAGTTGAGTCTTACCCAAGCTAGCTAACCACCTTCACACAGTGAGGTCCCAGGTACCCGGTTATACTTCCCCTGAGACTCCACGATAGAGAGGCCTGGGACCACACCTCACCCACTTGAATGAGTGAGTCATGTGGACCACGTGGTGTCCCCAAGATGCTACGACACCACGTAGTGAATGTTTTGCTACAGCATCATCATGTGAAGTTCCTCATAACACCATCTGTGAGGTAACTGCTACATCATCAGGCCCCTCATAACGCCATCTGTGAGGGAGTTACTACACTACGTGTCTGGTGTTCAACACCTCACCTTACATGATCTATGCGTGCAAACATTAATCTGTATGTTCACTGTGTGCTCCTTCACCTTTCTCTAATGAGGGCTTTTGTTAAACCACCAATGTATGTACTAAGTCAATTGTGTCCAATGTATACTTTCGAAAAGCCCTTGTTTGGGTTAGGTAGGAGAGAGTAGTCGTCATTATTGTCCAAGCCACATTATTTATTTCTATATATAAGTAATGTAGGCTGGTTTTTAAATACCTCAATCCCCTAACGGTGCCGTTTGTATATTAAGAAATACCGAAGCCATACAGTACAACACCAGCGAATATGAAGTATCACTGTAACCGGCAACTGTTACTCACTCATACCTACATACATATATAGAGTCTTTACAGAATGATAGCAGACACGGGGAAGACGAACAACAAGAGGAGAAGAGTTAGAAGAAAATCAACTTCAAGCTAAGAAGAAGAATACCAAGACATTTCCTCCAAACAAGAAAACAACACACACACAATCAAGCCGACCAAACACTGAGAAACCATGGCGGAACCCAACATGCACCGGACGCTTGACCTGACTCTATCCTGCCGCATCCAGGCGAGTTGCTGCTTAAAGTCCCTCACGCAAGCGCTGTTTAGCCACTGCACCTATTCTATCCTCCTAAAATTCACTTCAATCCCCCCTGCCACTAGCATGTTATGTATGTATGTATGTATGTATGTATGTATGTATGAATGAATGCTAACTGCAACTTTGCGTATTAAAACTCATTACTCTTACCGAAGTAATATAGTGCGTGGTTATGTTATGTCATGTTAGGATAGATTATAAACTACATTGGGTTACATTTCGTGAGGTTCGGTGACGCTACAGGAAGTTAGGTGAGGTACCTGGAGGTTAGGTGAATGTGACTGACTGACTGACTGACAATTATTAGGAAGTGGTTCCAACACGTTCACACACAACCTATACTCATACCACAAGTCCAGAATTAGAGAGGATCATGTTATTGGATATATTTTCAACGATTTACTCAGTGTCTAACCAACTCTTTAGCGATTTAAATGTGGACCTAAAATTAGGTCCGTATATTTGTTTGTCGTGGTGGTGGTGGTGGTGTGCGCCCGTCCATCAGGTTGATTAACCACCAAAACCATAAAGGGTGCGGCCCTGCCGTTTCAGGGCATAACCACATCCATGGCGGTGACGGTCTTCCTTTTTGCGTGCTCGGTGTAGGTGACGGCGTCACGGATGACGTTCTCCAGAAACACCTTGAGGACGCCGCGGGTCTCCTCGTAGATGAGGCCGGATATACGTTTAACACCTCCACGCCGAGCTAGACGACGAATGGCGGGCTTGGTGATACCCTGGATGTTGTCACGAAGCACCTTACGATGACGCTTGGCGCCACCCTTTCCAAGTCCCTTGCCTCCTTTGCCTCGTCCAGTCATGTTGTTGTGGTTGCTACTACAGGTGGTCCTGGTGTGGCTTCGCCGAATCGAATCGAAAAATGCTAGTGACAGGGGGGAAGGAGGTTCAGGAGAAGAATAAAGGGAGGATTGAAGTGAATTTTAGGAGGAGAGAACAGATGCAGTGGCTAAACACCGCTTGCGTGAGGGATTATAAGATGGGGGCAGCAGCAACAACCCGGCTGGACGCGGCAGGGAGGCGACAAGACAAGGCCAGGCTAGCGTCAGGTCAAGCGTCAGGTCAAGCGTCAGGTCAGGCGTCAGGTGCGTGTTGGGTTGGGCAATGGATGTTCAGTGCTTGGTCGGCTTGATTGTGTTTTGGTTTCTTGTGTGGAGGGGATGTCTTGGTCTTCTTAGCTTGATGTCGATTTTCTTCTCTCTCTCCTTCTCTTCTTGCTCTCTTGAATTGTCCATTCGTTTGTGTTTGGGTCTTCTTGTTCGTCTTCCTCGTATTTTAAGTCCTCATAGGTGTGGAAGAATTCAGAGAGGGAGAGGTTGACCACGTGGGCTTCAGCACCACTGGCCGCGTGGGCTTCAGCACCACGGGCCACGTGGTGTTCTTGGTTCTGTGTGGTGGGCTGCTTCTGTTGAGTTTTCTTTTCTTGGTTTTTCTTTACTGCTGGTTTTTTCTTTTCTTGGGAGCGTACAGCAAGGAGGGCCTCTTTGTAGCTCAGTTTTTTCTCGAGACGAGCCTTGGCTACCCTGCATTCCTCCTTCCATCTGGGGCAGGTCCGGTCGGCGGAGGAGTGTGGGCCACCACAGGCAACGCATTTTTTCTCTGTGTTGGGGGAGAGCAGCCGAATCGAATCGAAAAATGCTAGTGACAGGGGGGAAGGAGGTTCAGGAGAAGAATAAAGGGAGGATTGAAGTGAATTTTAGGAGGAGAGAACAGATGCAGTGGCTAAACACCGCTTGCGTGAGGGATTATAAGATGGGGGCAGCAGCAACAACCCGGCTGGACGCGGCAGGGAGGCGACAAGACAAGGCCAGGCTAGCGTCAGGTCAAGCGTCAGGTCAAGCGTCAGGTCAGGCGTCAGGTGCGTGTTGGGTTGGGCAATGGATGTTCAGTGCTTGGTCGGCTTGATTGTGTTTTGGTTTCTTGTGTGGAGGGGATGTCTTGGTCTTCTTAGCTTGATGTCGATTTTCTTCTCTCTCTCCTTCTCTTCTTGCTCTCTTGAATTGTCCATTCGTTTGTGTTTGGGTCTTCTTGTTCGTCTTCCTCGTATTTTAAGTCCTCATAGGTGTGGAAGAATTCAGAGAGGGAGAGGTTGACCACGTGGGCTTCAGCACCACTGGCCGCGTGGGCTTCAGCACCACGGGCCACGTGGTGTTCTTGGTTCTGTGTGGTGGGCTGCTTCTGTTGAGTTTTCTTTTCTTGGTTTTTCTTTACTGCTGGTTTTTTCTTTTCTTGGGAGCGTACAGCAAGGAGGGCCTCTTTGTAGCTCAGTTTTTTCTCAAGACGAGCCTTGGCTACCCTGCATTCCTCCTTCCATCTGGGGCAGGTCCGGTCGGCGGAGGAGTGTGGGCCACCACAGGCAACGCATTTTTTCTCTGTGTTGGGGCAGGCCGTGTAGCGGTGTCCAGGGCTGCCACACATGGAGCAGGTGTCTTCCTGCGCCTCACACTTGTTTACAGTGTGTCCATAGTGCTGGCATTTGTAACACCGTTTCGGTCTGCAGTAGGGCTTGACTGGCATAGTTACCCACGCCAGTTGAGCTTCCTTGGGTAGGGTGGAGTGGTGTCCGATGAGGGCAGTGGTGTCGGACAGCTTCTTCACAACTTGGAGCTGCTGCTCCTTGAGGAGCTCACTCAGCTCTGCTTTGTCCATGTGGGCAATTTCGGCGTGGGAGATTACACCCAGCTTCAAGTTGTCCCACATGAAGGCAAACATTTTAAAAGGAATGCCGTTGATGTCTGGGATCTCCGCGAGTTGAGCGGGCATGCCCATCTCGGCGAAGGTGATCTTGATGTCACCATGGAGCTTTAGGCGTTCTACCTTGGTGACCCCCACGATCCCATTAGCTTCGAAAAACTTCTGGAGAACTAGGAGGTTTAGTTTCTTGGGGCAGGTCGGCGTGTCCGGACGTATCCGCGCCACGTTAACAAACTCGTATCCGTTCATGGTGAGGGAGAGAGAGTGTCTGTGGGCTTCGCCGAATCGAATCGAAAAATGCTAGTGACAGGGGGGAAGGAGGTTCAGGAGAAGAATAAAGGGAGGATTGAAGTGAATTTTAGGAGGAGAGAACAGATGCAGTGGCTAAACACCGCTTGCGTGAGGGATTATAAGATGGGGGCAGCAGCAACAACCCGGCTGGACGCGGCAGGGAGGCGACAAGACAAGGCCAGGCTAGCGTCAGGTCAAGCGTCAGGTCGAGCGTCAGGTCAGGCGTCAGGTGCGTGTTGGGTTGGGCAATGGATGTTCAGTGCTTGGTCGGCTTGATTGTGTTTTGGTTTCTTGTGTGGAGGGGATGTCTTGGTCTTCTTAGCTTGATGTCGATTTTCTTCTCTCTCTCCTTCTCTTCTTGCTCTCTTGAATTGTCCATTCGTTTGTGTTTGGGTCTTCTTGTTCGTCTTCCTCGTATTTTAAGTCCTCATAGGTGTGGAAGAATTCAGAGAGGGAGAGGTTGACCACGTGGGCTTCAGCACCACTGGCCGCGTGGGCTTCAGCACCACGGGCCACGTGGTGTTCTTGGTTCTGTGTGGTGGGCTGCTTCTGTTGAGTTTTCTTTTCTTGGTTTTTCTTTACTGCTGGTTTTTTCTTTTCTTGGGAGCGTACAGCAAGGAGGGCCTCTTTGTAGCTCAGTTTTTTCTCAAGACGAGCCTTGGCTACCCTGCATTCCTCCTTCCATCTGGGGCAGGTCCGGTCGGCGGAGGAGTGTGGGCCACCACAGGCAACGCATTTTTTCTCTGTGTTGGGGCAGGCCGTGTAGCGGTGTCCAGGGCTGCCACACATGGAGCAGGTGTCTTCCTGCGCCTCACACTTGTTTACAGTGTGTCCATAGTGCTGGCATTTGTAACACCGTTTCGGTCTGCAGTAGGGCTTGACTGGCATAGTTACCCACGCCAGTTGAGCTTCCTTGGGTAGGGTGGAGTGGTGTCCGATGAGGGCAGTGGTGTCGGACAGCTTCTTCACAACTTGGAGCTGCTGCTCCTTGAGGAGCTCACTCAGCTCTGCTTTGTCCATGTGGGCAATTTCGGCGTGGGAGATTACACCCAGCTTCAAGTTGTCCCACATGAAGGCAAACATTTTAAAAGGAATGCCGTTGATGTCTGGGATCTCCGCGAGTTGAGCGGGCATGCCCATCTCGGCGAAGGTGATCTTGATGTCACCATGGAGCTTTAGGCGTTCTACCTTGGTGACCCCCACGATCCCATTAGCTTCGAAAAACTTCTGGAGAACTAGGAGGTTTAGTTTCTTGGGGCAGGTCGGCGTGTCCGGACGTATCCGCGCCACGTTAACAAACTCGTATCCGTTCATGGTGAGGGAGAGAGAGTGTGATGGCTTCGCCCACGGTTTGGTGGGAGTAGGTGGCGTGCTGTGGACGCAGCGGTAGTATCGTTCATCCAAGGCCGTCCCTCCCTCTTGGAGGTGGGGCGTAGCTTGCGGATGACGCATGCGGCACTCGTGGCCAATGAGGTGGCCACTGAGGTGGAGAATGTCTGTATATAAGCCCGCCCGCCTGCCGGGCCGCCACTCATCACATCGCTCCTGAACGAAGAAGACCTCTCAACAAGACCTCCTGCTGGACCCGGAACTCTGAAGACCGCCCTCTCCCTTGTACCATTGTTGGCCATCTTCCCGGACCGGACCACCCACGACTGTCATCGTCCACAACAACTCACGAGCGTTCTCGGTTTATCGAGCATTAGCTTGCCCTCCCCACTGGTGGTGTGAGTGACCCACACTCCAGCTGGAGAGCAGTTATAGCGCGATATTCCCGGCGTGGTTTGAGCTCTTTTCCTTCTACTACCATTTTTCCTTTTTCGCTCTGGCCTAGGGACCTGCACCCTCAAAAGTGTATTCGTCCTGCGGTCCCCCCTGTAACTGTTCACCTCCCTCCCAGGAGATTGTGAACACGAAAGGGGGTCGGAGCAAAACCCTCCCCAGCCGAGTCTTTCCAGGAAAACCGTGATCGTGCGGGTCCACCTGGAAAGAGGGTCGCAATCCTTATCCTTCCCAAATAGGCACACTTAGCTCACGTCTATAAGTGAGCAGTCACATACACTAGGAAGTAGGCTTCCCCAATCGGGGCTCCGGGAGAGAAGCTCAGGAACCACTCTACGACCACCAGCTAGTGGGGAGTGCTGTAATTCCTCTGCTATTTACTCAACCGGAATAGGTAGGATTTAAAAAAAAAAAAAATAAAAAAAAAAAAACAACAACAACCCGGTTATGGAGCGCGTACGCCCTCCTAACCGCGATCCCCGCCTGAACCGCCAACCTGACGACCCGAACCACGACAGGCTTCGCACAGAGAAAGCAGACCAGTTACGCGCCTTCAACGAAGCCCTGAAAAGTAGGAACTCTGCCACCACCTCCAACAACTCCACCACCACCACCACCTCCACCACCACCACCACTGCTACCGCTACTGAGGACAACTGGACGAAGGTAGAAAATAAGAAACGCCGACGTGCTTTTTCGGGAAACGAATGCCGTCAAGCAGCCCCAAAGGCACCCATCACCACCACCAGCTCACCTCCAACGACACTGCCAAAATTCCGGATCACGAAAACGGACGCAAAAACAACATATGCCGCCGTCACAGAGATGGAAAAGCAAAACCCACTGGCCAAGTTCTCAGTGCGGCCCAACCTAAAGGGGGAGATGATCGTTCACCCCAAAGACAAGAACTCCGCCACCACCCTCGACACTTACCTACAAAACACCACCACCATTACTTCAACCAAGCTAGACCCCGCCCAGAAACTGATGAAGTCGGTAGTCCTCCGGTACCCAAAGGAACTACCTCTCGAACCCCTGGAGAACCACCCGAAGATCCTAAAAGCCGAGAGATGCTCTCCCCTGTCCGACAAGACGGCCACCACGAAACAAGTCCTCATAACGCACTACGGCTCACCCCCCAGCACCATAGACCTCAAAACCTGGGGGATCTACGAAGTGAGGCCCTTCGTCCCAGAGCCCCTGCGATGCTTCAGATGCCAGAAATACGGGCACCATCAGACAAGGTGCACGTACAGGGAAATCTGCGCAGTCTGCGCACAGAAGCACGGCACACAGTCCTGCCTCACCAAACTGAAAAATGGGGAAAAAATTGCCCCCAAGTGTGCCAACTGCGGGGGCAAACACCACGCCTGGAATCCTGGATGCTCCGAGAGAACAAAGAGGGTCCAGGCAAACCGACCAGCAGCAAGACCGGCCCCCACCGCCTACACACCAGCCCCACCAAGTACCTTCGTGTGGGGAACCCAAAGGCCCAAACAACAAAGACAACCTCCTCAGCCAGTCAACACCCAAAGTGCAGCCCAGTTTCCTGGCCTCACTACAGCCACACCTCAGCCACCCAAGCAGCAGAGAACGACAACCACGAGAAAGACAAAAGAAGCACACACCAAGGCACCAGAAGGAATGATACACATATCAGACCTAGCCAATGTACTGACGACCTTCGCGGAGGGCCTAGCCGGACTACTGGGCCACAAGATCCAACCCACACAGCTCCAAATACTCATGGGGAGCGTCCTCGGGCAAGTCGCCACAGCTCCAGCCACCTCAGTGGAGGAAGCCACGCCGGTCCGCACACGAGTAACAGCCGAGGTACACTCTACACCGAAGAAGGCCACCAGAGAACCCAAGACACCGACAGCTCCCAAGATACCGACAGCTCCCAGAAAGAAACTGGACGTTTCAACTCCCCTGAACCGAACCACGGCCCAGAAGGCAAAAACCACAGAACACGAAGACATGGACCTGATTCAGTTGGAATCGAACTTGGACATCTCCATCGAGGACCACCAGAAGTCCCCGATGAAACAGTGGTGGAAAACGTCAGCACCCTGAACATCCTAACATGGAATGCTCAGGGCATCAAAAACAAGAAACACCTCCTACAAGAAGCAGCAGCCAAGGACAAGCTTGACATCATACTCCTACAAGAAACACTTCTACAAGAACACCACTGTTTCAAATTCAGCGGTTACAAGACATACAGGAGGCATTTCACGCAGGCGTCAACAAGAGGATGTATGATCTTGGTCAAGTCAAGCATACCCTCCGCCGATGTCACGCAGCAATTTCCATGTGGGGAAAACATCGAGACACAGGCCGTCAAAGTAACCCTCCAAGAACGGGAATTAACTGTTCACAACATCTACAAGAACCCAAGGGGCTCACTGGAGGTTACTCAATTATTTGCTTCGGCCGCCGACCACGCCACACTCATAGGAGGGGATTTCAACGCACATCATCCCTTCCTAAGCTCGGCAAGCCCCACAAATGAAGACGGCCTACACCTATACACCACCTTTCAAGATACACCAGAGATCTGCCTCCTGAACACCGGAGAGCCCACCCACACTAGGGGAGGAAGGCTAGATCTAACCTTCGTCTCCAGTGCACTACAGCCTTCGGCCTCCTGGCAGATACACCCCACGCTGACCAGTGACCACTTCGCCACCCTAACAACGCTGAAGGTGAACAAACTCCCCACTCCACCCCCCCCGAGATGGAGATACAACACTCAAAAGGCAGACTGGGGACTCTTCAAGAAACACCTGGCTAAGTGGCGCGAAAAATCACAGCCGGCCGGCGCAGCACCCGCGGATGAGACAACCCTCCACCACCAATTGGTCGAGGCGTTTCACCTAGCGGCAGAAGAGGCTATCCCAAAAACAAAACCCACATCAAGACAGTACAATGATTACTGGTACTACTGTCCCAGGGTGAAAGAACTCAACCACAGAGTGAACATGGCCCGAAGAAACTACAGGAGACATCCCACGGCAACAAACAGACATCTCCTGCAAGTCATAGTCAAGGATACCAGGGAAGAGAAGGAAGAAATTAAAAACGCAAGCTGGCTCAAGTGGTGCTCCGAACTGAACGAGCACACCACCCTTGGCAAGATGTGGGCCCAGATCCGAAGGGCATCTGGGAAGGCAACACCACCACCACCAACTCATCCCAACCCAGAAGAGGAAGCCGAGAGACTTGCAAAACTGTTCTCTGACCGAGCAGCAACGAAGAACCTCCCGAGACAGGCGGAGGAGACACAACGGCGTCTGCGACAGGTCAGACTCCAGATGATCGAAGAGGCCTGCAACAGTGAAGATGACACTGACAGACCATTCAACCAGCAAGAACTCCAGAAGTCGCTAAAACGAAGCAAGGATACAGCTCCAGGGGCCGACAGGATAACCTACTCCATGCTTTCTCATGCCGGTACAGCCGGACACGAGGCTCTGCTGCAAGCCATCAATGCTTCGTGGACAGCACAAAGACTCCCACCGGAATGGAAGAAGGCAGATATACAGCCCATTCCGAAGCCCAGAGAACCAGACAAACCGAGGCCCATCTCCCTTCTCAGCTGCATAGCGAAGACGGGAGAAAGAATGGCTCTCAACCGACTCAAGTGGAAAGTAGGCAGCCCACACCCTCACATCTTTGCTTACACCGAGAACACCGGCACAGGCAACAACATCGCCGAGATACTCAGCACAGTGGACAACAAACCAGCTCTGGTGGTCTTCCTCGACCTGGAGAAAGCCTTCGAACTAGCAAATCCATTGGCCATTACAACTACGCTCGCTAAAAAAGGCGTCAAAGGAAGGTTGCTGGGGTGGATCCAGAACTACCTCACACAGAGAGAAGCACGAGTACGCTTTCAGGGAGCAACCTCAAGCTACAGGGTCCACGAAAACGGAACCCCACAAGGAGGCATCCTCAGTCCAATGCTGTTCAATGTCCTGATGGAAAATCTAGTCAAACTTCCCTTCAGACAAACAGCCAAGCTCCTATGCTATGCAGACGACTTACAGCTTATAGTAAGAGGATCGAACAGACTAGCCAACACGCAACACGCACTCCAACTTATAGAAGAGGAGTGCAACAGACTTGGACTCAAGATAAATCCAGCCAAGTCGAAAGCGATGGCCATCTGCACAGACACACCAGACAAGACGCTCTCCATACAAAACACGCCGGTAGTCTGGACCAACGCCCACCAGTGTCTTGGAATCTGGTTTGACCAGAAACTCACCTTCAAGCCGCAACTCGAGTATCTCAGGCACAGGACGAAGAGCAGACACAATATAATGAGGTCGCTCACCAGCAAATCCGCAGGAGCAAACCTTCATGTGCTCAAAGCCTACTACACAGCCGCCATCAGATCGCTGGTAGATTACAGTGCTCCAGCACTCATTGGACTGAGAGAAGACCAAATAGCTAAGCTAGAAGTCATTCAAAACAATGCTCTCAGGACCATGCTCGGAGCACCCATGTGGACCAGAATTTGCAATCTGCAAATGGAAACCGAGCTACCACCCCTGGCAGTACGAGTCAAGCAGGTGACAGCCGGTCTCCTCGCCAAAATCTGCAGAGCAGACAAGCCCACAGCTGCCAAGATTCGAATCAGTGCCTCCCTCCACCTCGACCACAGAGTGCGAGGGGCCACCTGGTCGCACGAGGCAAGCGAGGTCATCCGACACCTGCAAGCAGAAACACTCGTCAAGAACAACCAAGACACACGAGACAATGGTTACACTGTTCCTCCACCATGGAGCCCTCCACCAGCCACACTCAAATTCACCGACCTCGGCGATAGTAAAGCCAACCTCCAGAAGGAGGACCTCAAAAAAATATCTCTCCAAGCCATAGCCACCGAGACACCGGCTGATGCAGCATCATACTTCACAGACGGCTCGGTGGACCCAAAACATCACAGATCCGGAGCGGCCTTCTACACCCAAGGTCAGACCCTCAAATGGAGACTTTCCAACGACTGCTCCACCCTACAAACAGAACTGGTAGCAATCTCAAAGGCCCTACAACACGCTGCAACACAACACAACAAGTCCGTCATAATTCACACGGACTCGAAATCGGCCATGCAAGCGCTGCAACACAGTCAACCAAGAGACAACGTCCACATCATCACCTCGATCCTCGCGCAGCTACAGGAATTCCAAAGCCAAAACCGACCAGTCGTCTTACACTGGATTCCCAGTCATGTAGGGATCGGAGGAAACGACGTGGCAGACGAAGCAGCCAAGGCAGCTACACGTTCCAGTAGCGTACACATCCAAGTTCCAGCAAGTGTGCAACAGATCAAGAATCACCTCAGAAAGACTACCAAGCTCCACATCAAAAAGAGCTTCCTTCATGCACTCAACGCTGGTTCCCAATCAGCCAAATGGTACCTGGCGGCCACAAAAGGGGAACCACCTTTCGCAGACAAGAAAACTCCAAGACAAACCCAAGTCAGCCTTCACCGACTACGACTAGGGTACAAGTGCTCCTGGCAGATGATCGGAAATGACGTCACGGAATGCACCTACTGTCAGGAGCCAGCAGCCAACCCACTTGAACACTATCTCCTCGATTGCGAGGTCACACAAAGCCTCCGAGACAGAACTCAAATCTCCCAAGAAACACACACAACACCAGCGGCCACTCTAACCCGAAAGGCCCACACAGACCACATTCACCACCTACTCCGGGTCATCACACGATACCCACCACCCAGATAGCTTAGAAAGCATCCTCTCCCAGCAAGTGCGGACCCCAGTTCGGGGGGCGCGCCACTCCGAGGCTGACCACGTCCAAGAGTGGGGGCCGGTGGTAAGCGTCCACTGATCGGGGGTCCGCTCACACTTGCAACCTGCAGTATCCCTCCAATCTGCAGGTGGGACCACCTCCAATCCCAATCCGGTCTGGCTGCTCCTGGAGCTCCAGCCGGAACCACCAAACGGGCCGCCTATAGGCAAAGGCCCGTGTCGGACTACGGTCCGACAATCTATACAACAACAACAACAACGAAGAAGACCTCTCAACAAGACCTCCTGCTGGACCCGGAACTCTGAAGACCGCCCTCTCCCTTGTACCATTGTTGGCCATCTTCCCGGACCGGACCACCCACGACTGTCATCGTCCACAACAACTCACGAGCGTTCTCGGTTTATCGAGCATTAGCTTGCCCTCCCCACTGGTGGTGTGAGTGACCCACACTCCAGCTGGAGAGCAGTTATAGCGCGATATTCCCGGCGTGGTTTGAGCTCTTTTCCTTCTACTACCATTTTTCCTTTTTTCGCTCTGGCCTAGGGACCTGCACCCTCAAAAGTGTATTCGTCCTGCGGTCCCCCCTGTAACTGTTCACCTCCCTCCCAGGAGATTGTGAACACGAAAGGGGGTCGGAGCAAAACCCTCCCCAGCCGAGTCTTTCCAGGAAAACCGTGATCGTGCGGGTCCACCTGGAAAGAGGGTAGCAATCCTTATCCTTCCCAAATAGGCACACTTAGCTCACGTCTATAAGTGAGCAGTCACATACACTAGGAAGTAGGCTTCCCCAATCGGGGCTCCGGGAGAGAAGCTCAGGAACCACTCTACGACCACCAGCTAGTGGGGAGTGCTGTAATTCCTCTGCTATTTACTCAAACGGAATAGGTAGGATTTAAAAAAAAAAAAAATAAAAAAAAAATAAAAAATAAACCCGGTTATGGAGCGCGTACGCCCTCCTAACCGCGATCCCCGCCTGAACCGCCAACCTGACGACCCGAACTACGACAGGCTTCGCACAGAGAAAGCAGACCAGTTACGCGCCTTCAACGAAGCCCTGAAAAGTAGGAACTCTGCCACCACCTCCAACAACTCCACCACCACCACCACCTCCACCACCACCACCTCCACCACCACCACCACTGCTACCGCTACTGAGGACAACTGGACGAAGGTAGAAAACAAGAAACGCCGACGTGCCGTTTCGGGAAACGATTGCCGTCAAGCAGCCCCCAAGGCACCCATCACCACCACCAGCTCACCTCCAACGACACTGCCAAAATTCCGGATCACGAAAACGGACGCAAAAACAACATATGCCGCCGTCACAGAGATGGAAAAGCAAAACCCACTGGCCAAGTTCTCAGTGCGGCCCAACCTAAAGGGGGAGATGATCGTTCACCCCAAAGACAAGAACTCCGCCACCACCCTCGACACTTACCTACAAAACACCACCACCATTCCTTCAACCAAGCTAGACCCCGCCCAGAAACTGATGAAGTCGGTAGTCCTCCGGTACCCAAAGGAACTACCTCTCGAACCCCTGGAGAACCACCCGAAGATCTTAAAAGCCGAGAGATGCTCTCCCCTGTCCGACAAGACGGCCACCACGAAACAAGTGCTCAAAACCTGGGGGATCTACGAAGTGAGGCCCTTCGTCCCAGAGCCCCTGCGGTGCTTCAGATGCCAGAAATACGTGCACCATCAGACAAGGTGCACGTACAAGGAAATCTGCGCAGTCTGCGCACAGAAGCACGGCACACACTCCTGCCTCACCAAGTTGAAAAATGGGGAAAAAATTGCCCCGAAGTGTGCCAACTGCGGGGGCAAACACCACGCCTGGAATCCTGGATGCTCCGAGAGAACAAAGAGGGTCCAGGCAAACCGACCAGCAGCAAGACCGGCCCCCACCGCCTACACACCAGCCCCACCAAGTACCTTCGTGTGGGGAACCCAAAGGCCCAAACAATTAAGACAACCTCCTCAGCCAGTCAACACCCAAAGTGCAGCCCAGTTTCCGGGCCTCACTACAGCCACACCTCAGCCACCCAAGCAGCAGAGAACGACAACCACGAGAAAGACAAAAGAAGCACACACCAAGGCACCAGAAGGAATGATACACATATCAGACCTAGCCAATGTACTGACGACCTTCGCGGAGGGCCTAGCCGGACTACTGGGCCACAAGATCCAACCCACACAGCTCCAAATACTCATGGGGAGCGTCCTCGGGCAAGTCGCCACAGCTCCAGCCACCTCAGTGGAGGAAGCCACTCCGGTCCGCACACGAGTAACAGCCGAGGTACACTCTACACCAAAGAGCCACCAGAACCCAAGACACCGACAGCTCCCCAAGATAGAAGCGGCTCCCAGAAAGCTGGACGTTTCAACTCCCTAGACGAACCACGGCCCAGAGGGCAAAAACCATAGAACACGAAGACATGGACCTGATTCAGTTTGGAATCAACTTGGACATCTCCATCGAGGACTCAAGTCCCCATTGAAACAGTGGTGGAAAACTGATAAGCACCTGAACATCCTAACATGGAATGCTCCAGAACTCAAACAAGCTTTCCTACAAGAGCAGCAGCCAAAAGACAAACGACGTATGCTCCTACAAAACACTTCTGCAAAGAACACCACTGAGAGGCACAAATTCAGCGGTTCTGAAGACATACAGAGGCATTTCACGCAGGCGTCAACTAGAGGATGTATGATCTTGGTCAGAATCAAACTTATACCACTCGCCGATGTCCTTTTTAAGCAAATTTCCATGTGGGGAAAACATCGAGACACAGGCCGTCAAAGAAACCCTCCAAGAACGGGAATTAACTGTTCACAACATCTACAAGAACCCAAGGGGCTCACTGGAGGTGACTCAATTATTTGCTTCGGCCGCTGACCACGCCACACTCATAGGAGGGGATTTCAACGCACATCATCCCTTCCTAAGCTCGGCAAGCCCCACAAATGAAGACGGCCTACACCTATACACCACCTTTCAAAATACACCCGAGATCTGCCTCCTGAACACCGGAGAGCCCACCCGCACTAGGGGAGGAAGGCTAGATGTAACCTTCGTCTCCAGAGCACTACAGCCTTCGGCCTCCTGGCAGATACACCCCACGCTGACCAGCGACCACTTCGCCACCCTAACAACGCTGAAGGTGAACAAACTCCCCACTCCACCCCCCCGAGAT
This sequence comes from Homarus americanus, assembly GCF_018991925.1. NCBI lineage: Eukaryota > Metazoa > Arthropoda > Malacostraca > Decapoda > Nephropidae > Homarus > Homarus americanus. The sequence goes on along the minus strand of NW_024749793.1, from coordinate 863 downwards.
GGAGATACAATACCCAAAAGGCAGATTGGGGACTCTTTAAGAAACACCTGGCTAAGTGGCGCGAAAAATCACAGCCGGCCGGCGCAGCACCCGCGGATGAGACAACCCTCCACCACCAACTGGTCGAGGCGTTTCACCAAGCGGCAGAAGAGGCTATCCCAAAAACAAAACCCACATCAAGACAGTACAATGATTACTGGTACTACTGTCCCAGGGTGAAAGAACTCAACCACAGAGTGAACATGGCCCGAAGAAACTACAGGAGTCATCCCACGGCAACAAACAGACATCTCCTGCAAGTCATAGTCAAGGATACCAGGGAAGAGAAGGAAGAAATTAAAAACGCAAGCTGGCTCAAGTGGTGCTCCGAACTGAACGAGCACACCACCCTTGGCAAGATGTGGGCCCAGATCCGAAGGGCATCTGGGAAGGCAACACCACCACCACCAACTCATCCCAACCCAGAAGAGGAAGCCGAGAGACTTGCAAAACTATTCTCTGACCGAGCAGCAACGAAGAACCTCCCGAGACAGGCGGAGGAGACACAACGGCGTCTGCGACAAGTCAGACTCCAGATGATCGAAGAGGCCTGCAACAGCGAAGATGACACTGACAGACCATTCAACCAGCAAGAACTCCAGAAGTCGCTAAAACGAAGCAAGGATACAGCTCCAGGGGCCGACAGGATAACCTACTCCATGCTCTCTCATGCCGGTACAGCCGGACACGAGGCTCTGCTGCAAGCCATCAATGCTTCGTGGACAGCACAAAGACTCCCACCGGAATGGAAGAAGGCAGATATACAGCCCATTCCGAAGCCCAGCGAACCAGACAAGCCGAGGCCCATCTCCCTTCTCAGCTGC
>NW_024749792.1:0-21098 GCF_018991925.1 Homarus americanus | reverse complement strand
GGGAGGAAGAGACAGAGAAAGAGGTTAATTGTAGGGAGGAAGAGACAGAGAAAGAGGTTAATTGTAGGGAGGGAGAAACAGAGAAAGAGGTTAATTGTAGGGAGGAAGAGACAGAGAAAGAGGTTAATTGTAGGGAGGAAGAGACAGAGAAAGAGGTTAATTGTAGGGAGGAAGAGACAGAGAAAGAGGTTAATTGTAGGGAGGGAGAAACAGAGAAAGAGGTTAATTGTAGGGAGGAAGAGACAGAGAAAGAGGTTAATTGTAGGGAGGAAGAGACAGAGAAAGAGGTTAATTGTAGGGAGGAAGAAACAGAGAAAGAGGTTAATTGTAGGGAGGGAGAGACAGAGAAAGAGGTTAATTGTAGGGAGGAAGAAACAGAGAAAGAGGTTAATTGTAGGGAGGAAGAGACAGAGAAAGAGGTTAATTGTAGGGAGGAAGGAGAGACAGAGAAAGAGTGTTAATTGTAGGGGAGGAAGAAAATAGAGAAAGAGGTTAATTGTAGGGAGGAAAGAGACAGAGAAAGAGTTAATTGTAGGGGAGGAAGAGACAGAGAAAAGAGTGTTAATTGTAAGGGGAGGAAGAACAGAGAAGAAAGAAATTAGAGGGAAGAGGGCGGGGGTGTTAGGCACTGTGGTGAGTGAAGAGACAGAGAAAGAGGGTTAATTAGAGGAAGAGACAGAGAAAGAGGTTAATTGTAGGGAGGAAGAGACAGAGAAAGAGGTTAATTGTAGGGAGGAAGAGACAGAGAAAGAGGTTAATTGTAGGGAGGAAGAAACAGAGAAAGAGGTTAATTGTAGGGAGGAAGAAACAGAGAAAGAGGTTAATTGTAGGGAGGAAGGAGGTAGAGAAAAATAAGTTGTAAATAGTGGGAAGTCTAGAGACAGACAGACGAGGTAAATTGTGCATAGAGAAAGGAAGTTAAGAATCAAAGAAGGAGAAAAAAAGGAGGAGAGGAGAGAAGAGGAGAGGAGAGGAGAGGAGAGGAGAGGAGAGGTGTGCACTGTACTAAGCCAAACATCCCTCTGCCATTATCGTAACAGATCTCACTCTTAACTGGGTGGAAATACTCGTGCTATTATTTCTATCCCCACAGTAACAATTACCTTTATAAGTGTTTAATTGATGGCTACTGTTTCATGCAAAGAAAAAATATCTATTAAAAGTATGATGGGTTAGATATATATCATGGGTTAGAAAAACATCATGGGTTAGAAACATAGCATGGGTTAGAAAAATATCATGGGTTAGAAACATATCCTGGGTTAGAAAAATATCATTGGTTAGAAATATAGCGTGAGTTAGAAATATATCGTGAGTTAGAAATCTAGTGTGGGCTTGAAATATAGCGTGGGTTAGAAATATATCTTGTGGGTTCAGTTCAGTCCCTTCCCTTTCCATCTCCATTTTCTCTCTTCCTTCCTTTCGTCTCGTCTCAGCTTGTCAGTGTTGTCTGGGGATCTAACAAGAGCTGAGTGTGGAGGGTATTGCTGAAGTTATTGTTATTGTGACTCCGAGACCGTCATGATGCTCCTCTTCTGGGTGATGGCAAGCACTGCTCTCTCTTTCACTCTTACGTATACACACACACACACACACACACACACCATTGTAGCGTGTCTTACCTCACCTGGCATCTGCGCCTCATTAACACTCATTTACGCCATTACTTTGTTCCGCCGACCTGCAGGTGACCATTGTCGTTTGGGCACAATGTGTGTTTTCATGTCATTTGTGTTTGTGAAGGGAAACACCTGAGTTAAGCTATCAGCATGTGTTTAGAGGTAAAGATGAGAGTTTTTTTATTTTATTCACCCGTGAGTTCTGAGAGGGGAAGTTAGGAGCGGGTGTGTGTGTGTGTGTGTGGTGTGAGTGAGAGATGGTTGGCTAACACTACCCGCGTGATGTCAGCGCCATAATCACCCTTTGGTGGTCGAAGTTCATTCACCTGTCTCTTAATTGACCTGTTGACCTTTGTTAATGGTGATCACCGTCAACCTTGTGGCGGGAAAGAAGAAATTTAAAACAATAAAATCGAATAAAAACCCCAAAAAATAAAAATAAAATACAGAAAGTTAGAATTTTTATGATCAGAAATAATAATAATATATCAGTAATATATCAGTAATATAAGAGACAACTAGCAATATATGTGCATGTAGCTATATGTTTGAACATAATTTTATCTAAATCTTTTTATCCTCACGTATTGCGACACATTCCAGTTTTCATTTTATGGAGTTTCGTTTCATTCATTTAGTTCATGACATATTTGCCAACATTCATCAATACATTATACAAGTCGAACAACTGTAAGATATTATTTCAAAAGACTATTCTCTATTCATCTCTCTCTACACAATGGACGTCGTCTGGTACGCCCCTCGACCTTTCACCTTGCTGTCAATAATATTCCTTTATGTTGGTGGAGGTGGGCGGCCCATACACGGCGCCCCATACATGAATCCAGATTTAATCAAAATTCTGGAAGCCTTCAAGTCTCATCCAGGTTACCACGTGTTCCAGACCCCAGATGTTGTATGACCTGCCTACCTCAGCCTTCCTACAGTACACCCTGCCTCCAGTACAACCTAGCCCACCCCGACCTCCTTATTATACTGTACCTTGTCAGCAGCCTTTGAATAATCTTTTGAAGAAACTTTTTCATTGTTCGTCACACTAAAATATCTTCGAGATTTGTCGACTCTGTTGCCTAGCCTTTCACTTCTAAATGTGTCTCACTAACTTATATTCATTTATTTTTAATATTTTTTAATGTGAACTTATAGAACTTATACTTTCTTCAGAGGTCTACTTTAATCTCATGTTTGTTGTTATAATAACTACAGCGTCCTGTCTCTGCTCTTGCTATTACTTATCGCTAAAGAAAATGGGAAAAATATTGCTAGTATATAAATATTCAGATACCGGCGAGTGTCTTTCACACGGAAGTTGTACAAAAGATTGTATGGTGAGTTAGGTGTGTTGGGCAGCGCAGTCCTTGAGGTGACTTACTGTGTTGCCGGAGCTTGGTTGTTGTTGCAGGATCACATGGTACCTAAGCGCTTATCTACAGTATATGTTAACTTCTTAGAATTATCTCTTCCCATCATTTGTTTTCATAACACACACACACTATTCTGTGACTCTCTAATTCTCCCTCTTTATTTTATTTTGCCTTTTCAAATAAATAATCTTTCCCTTGCACTAGGTGGTGGCAGGTTCGTGCTTATTTTACAAGCCACAAAGAAAATATTTTTACTCGGGTGTCTCTGTAAATTTAACTAAAAATAAACAAAGATGAACTGAGTGTGAGTATCAGACGTGACGGTGAACAACAACAACAACAAACTATGACTGACTCAGAAGAACGTCTTGGTGCCTCGAAACGCCAGTGAGTAAACCCCTTTAAGAGTGCTGGTTGGTGCAAGTACTGGTGAGCTGGTGACCATTGGTGTTGTGTATGTCAGCTGAGGGTCACCACTCCGGCACCAGCACTCTACCCTGCTGCCCCAGCCGGCCCTCCATGAGCCTGTAGCCGCACCATGCAAAACCTCATTGTCGCCGGCGTCCCAGAACATAGGTAAATAAAAACACTCAGTTCTCTTAATTGGTGTAACAGAGGACTTAAATTATCTTAATAGTCTTGGTAGGGATCACATGAAGATTAGGCATCCTTGATTATTTTAACCTAATGATTAAAGATCCTAACGTTAATAAAACTAACCTAGCTTAATTTAATCAACCCCTTCACCCAAGTAGCTTTAAGGTGTTTAATCATCATTTGAAATATGTTGGGGTGTCTTATCTTCAGGTGATCCCTTAATAGACATAACAGAGGCTAAACGTCTTAATCTCTAGTGTAATGTTTTGATTTTTCGTGTTTCTTTAGTAGTCGTTTAGAAGCTGTCATGAATTATTCTAACAAACAGTACTCAGATTTGTCTTGCTATGATTTTGTTAGAAAACTTGGTATAATCATTAGAGGTAAAAACGTTTGTCTTATCTTTTTCTCTCAGGGATTTTAATCTAACAACCACAGGTCAAGAAAACCTGTGTGATTTATTTTAGTGTAATAGTTGAAAATATATGGATAAACAATCACAGATGGAATGCATTAAGCTGTTAAGTTGTTTTTGAGTTTGGAAATTCAATTTTGATGTCTTATTTCACATTATTTTATGTAAATAATAAACTTCTCATATGTATATCATGGCTAATGGTGATAAGTATAACCATGATAGACATAAAGAATCTTATTATAGCAGTAACCACATTGGCAATATAGCACCAGTTATAGATTATGAAATATAACATTACGAAGACGAAATAGTTTGAGAAAAACAGACTTTTGTCATGCACTCCTTCACGTGTATAATTATTTATCTCTGCGATTATCAAAAAGAAGCAGAACAAAGAAAAATATAGGCCAATGAGAGGGAAGTACTGACACCAGGAGGAAGAAGTAAATAAAACCGGTAACATGACGAATGAATGAACGCTCACATGTTTAAACGTCGATTCACACAAGTTTGTACGGTGTTGTTTCTCCTGAAAATGAAGATCAGGAAACCCATTAAACTCTCTGGAATAAGATATACCACGAAGATTGCTGTCAAAAGTGTCAAAGTTGCACTATGAATATCTAATTGTTTTATTTTTTTCAGCTATACACAGGAGTTCTTTTAACACTTCCTAGGGGGAGGATAATGTATAGATCTCTCAAGAACCCAAGTCTCAAATTCTCAAAAATTCGCACCATCAGTTTATCCTTCCAACTTGAGGTGTAGAACACGCGGGTAGCTGACCAAGACACAAAGTAGCCAGTTAGTTAACGCTGGTCGAGGCGATGTGTGTAGACGGTGGTCAATAGTTGGCTGGCCCACTTGTTGCTGCCAGTCAGGTAATTCAAGATAATTGGATCTGGTTCTGTTCCCCGCCCTCGTGGCTCTATTCCTTGCCCACGTGGCTCTATTTCCGGCCTTCATCATCTGTTTCCGACACACGTGGCTCTGTTTCCGTCATTTGTGGGTTTGTTTCCGGCGTTCGGGTCTCTGTTTCAGGCACTCGTCCATCATTGATTGAAATGAAGAAAACAAATTCACAACAGGAAACATTATTTACAACTTCTTGCTCCGTCTTACACAATGTCGTCACAAATTACCACCAATCGTGTCAAGGTAAATAATGTTTTGGAGGAATAACGAAACCAAATACTGTAACATTAAAGTAACAGAAATACGGACGGACGGACAATTCCAACTCTCTAGTCTCCGTAAATATTCAAGTTAGACCGAAAACAACGGAGATATATTTATATATGCAAATGTTTCCCCGGCGCCTGGTCTTTCATCACTGGAGAAAAACACGATCTTCCTCCTACTTTATTATGAAGATGTTTGTTTAGATGAATAAATAGCATTTAAGACGTGATGACAGACACTGAAGATTATACCATTAGATTAGTAAACGTGATGCTATTCTGTATTTGGATTAGACAGAACGCTTGGCTAGGAGGAGGGTGGCCTCCTGTAGATTTGTTTGCACAGCAGTTAAGGTTATGAACTACAGTAAAGACACACAAATAAAAGCACCATAGACCTTTTGTTATGTGGGCTTAGTTATTTTTTAGGGTATGTTTCCTACACAAGATTTATGAAGATAATTGATATGACTAATTATTTTTCATTTTAGGTTATTTCTTATGAGTTCTGTCTTTACCATTACACCTGTCCTTACCCTTACACCTGTTCTTCCATTACACCTGTCCTTACCATTACATATGTCCTTAGCATTACACCTGTTCGTACCATTACACCTGTCCTTACCATTACATCTGTCTTTACCATTACACCTGTCCTTACCATTACACCTGTCCTTTCATTACACCTGCCCTTATCATTACACCTGTCCTCACCATTACACCTGTCCTTACCATTACACATGTCCTTACCATTACGCCTGTCCTCACCATTACACCTGTCCTCATCATTACACCTGTCCTCACCATTACGCCTGTCCTCACTATTACATTACGCCTGTCCTCACCATTACACCTGTCCTCACCATTATACCTGTCCTTACCATTACACCTGCCCTTACCATTATACCTGCCTTCACCATTTACGCCTGTCCTCACCATTACACCTGTCATACCATTACACATGTGTCCTTACCATTACGCCTGTCCTCACCATTACGCCTGTCCTCATCATTACACCTGTCCTCACCATTACGCCTGTCCTCACCATTACACCTGCCCACTCACCAAGTACACCTACTGTCCTTACCGTACGCCTGTCCTCACCATTACGCCTGTCCTCACCATTACGCCTGTCCTCATCATTACACCTGTCCTCACCATTACACCTGTCCTCACCATTATCCATGTCCTTGCAGTACACTGCCCTTACCATTACATGTCCTTACCATTACGCCTGTCCTCACCATTACGCCTGTCCTCATCATTACACTGTCCTCATCATTTGCTGGTGCACCTGTCCTCCCTGCATTGCGCCTGTCCTCACCATTACACCTGTCCTCACCATTATACCTGTCCTCACCATTACACCTGCCCTTACCATTATACCTGCCTTCACCATTATACCTGTCCTCATCATTACACCTGCCCTCACCATTACACCTGCCCTCACCATTTTCCTGTCCTTACCATTACACCTGCCCTCACCATTATACCTGCTCTCACCATTATACCTGCCCTCACCATTATACCTGCCCTCACCATTACACCTGTCCTCCACCATTACGCCTGTCCTCATCATTACACCTGTCCTCACCATTACGCCTGTCCTCCACCATTACACCTGTCCTCACCATTATACCTGCCCTCACCATTACACCTGTCCTCACCATTACACCTGTCCTCCACCATTATACCTGTCTCACCATTATACCTGTCCTCACCATTACACCTGCTCTCGCATTCTACCCTCACCATTATACCTGTGTCCTCACCATTACACCTGCCCTCACCATTACACCTGTCCTCACCACACCTGTCCTCACCGTACACCTGTCCTCACCATTGTACCTGTCCTCACCATTATACCTGTCCTCACCATTATACCTGTCCTCACCATTATACCTGTCCTCACCATTATACCTGCCCTCACCATTATACCTGCCCTCACCATTATACCTGTCCTCACCATTACACCTGCTCTCACCATTACACCTGTCCTCCTGCATTACACCTGCTCTCACCATTACACCTATCTCACCATTACACCTGTCCTCCACCATTACACCTGTCCTCCACCATTACACCTGTCCTCCCACCATTACACACCTGTCCTTACCATTATACCTGTCTCACCATTTATACCTGTCCTCACCATTATACCTGTCCTCACCATTATACCTGTCCTCACCAGTACACCTGTCCTCACCATTGTACCTGTCCTCACCATTATACCTGTCCTCACCATTACACCTGCTCTCACCATTACACCTGTCCTCACCATTACACCTGCTCTCACCATTACACCTATCCTCACCATTACACCTGTCCTCACCATTACACCTGTCCTCACCATTACACCTGTCCTCATCATTACACCTGTCCTCACCATTACACCTGTCCTTACCATTATACCTGTTCTCACCATTACACCTGTCCTCACCATTATACCTGCCCTCACCATTACACCTGTCCTTACCATTATACCTGTTCTCACCATTATACTTGTTCTCACCATTATACCTGTCCTCACCATTACACCTGTCCTTACCATTATACCTGTTCTCACCATTATACCTGTTCTCACCATTATACCTGCCCTCACCATTACACCTGTCCTTACCATTATACCTGTTCTCACCATTATACCTGTTCTCACCATTACACCTGTCCTCATCATTACACCTGTCCTTACCATCATACCTGTTCTCACCATTACACCTGTCCTCACCATTACACCTGTCCTTACCATTATACCTGTTCTCACCATTATACCTGCCCTCACCATTACACCTGTCCTTACCATTATACCTGTTCTCACCATTACACCTGTCCTCACCATTACACCTGTCCTCACCATTACACCTCTCCTCACCATTACACCTCTCCTCACCATTACACCTATCCTCACCATTACCTCTCCTCCTGCACCTCTCTCCTCACCGGCCCCACCTGTCCTCACCATTACACCTCTCCTCACCATTACACCTCTCCTCTGCGTACACACTCTCCTCACCATTACACCTCTCCTCACCATTACACCTGTCCTCACCAAACACCTCTCCTCACCATTACACCTCTCTCACCATTACACCTCTCCTCACCATTACACCTGTCCTCACCATTACACCTCTCCTCCTGCATTACACCTCTCTCACCATTACCTCTCCTCACCATTACACCTCTCCTCACCATTATACCTGGCCTCACCATTACACCTCTCCTCACCATTACACCTCTCCTCACCATTACACCTCTCCTCACCATTACACCTCTCCTCACCATTACACCTCTCCTCACCATTACACCTCTCCTCACCATTACACCTTTCCTCACCATTATACCTGTCCTCACCATTACACCTCTCCTCACCATTACACCTCTCCTCACCATTACACCTCTCCTCACCATTACACCTGTCCTCACCATTACACCTCTCCTCACCATTACACCTGTCCTCACCATTACACCTGTCCTCACCATTACACCTCTCCTCACCATTACTATCAACATTAGTATGGTACACTTCATGCCATGTGTCAGTATCTTCAGTAGTCAGTGTATCCTACCTTCGTCATAGAGGGGGCAAGGTTAATTTAGTGTGGTAAAGACCTTTAATTGGGTAAACCCTTTGTGATATAATGTGTGGAAGAAATGTAATGTTTCTCAGTAATGTAATTAAGTTATATGTAAAGTAATCAGTAGTATAAATTATAATCTAGGTTGACTTTTGACTTTTATTGTTGTTATTGTCTAATAGCCAAGGTAACTTTTCCTACTACTTTCTGTCAACCTTTGGGATCTGGGCTATTACTTCTGGTATTGGCATGGATTACCCATGCGACCATTAAGAAAATATTATACTTGTTTTTGGCTGAGTTGTAATTGAAAATGGCTTCCTCTCTTCTTGTATCCCTAAGTGACATTTCAAGAAAGAGTAAGAGCTATGTATTTCTCCTTTACGTTGATTTTCCGGTGTGTGTGTGTGTGTGTGTGTGTGTGTGTGTGTGTGTTTCGTTAAACGCTGGGCCTGTGGTATAATGGTCAGCATGCTCGGCTCACAAGAGAGTGGTCCTGTATTCAATTCCCTGGCAGGGTGTAACGATGGGCAAGTTTCTTTACGCCGTTCGACTCTGTCTACCCATTAGTAATTGGGAACCTGGACGTTAATAGATTTGTTGATCGTGTTTAGGGGTAATGATTAGCCAGTGCAGTTGGCAGGTTGTCCGGTCTTCTTGGACTATTCTTTGACATTGGGTCATGCAACTCGTTAACTCAGGATGTGGTTGTTTGAGATGGCGATAACTTCCACACCTAAACAAACTCAAGCCAAGGTGGCCCAAGGGCCGGCCATCCTCGTTACACGAGGGGCAACCATTATATTATGAAAGCTGGAGGGATCTTGTTAATATCATGACCATAACAGACGTGGTGTGAGTGAGTTGATCCAACCACAACTTAACTTGTCTCCCTGCAACACAAGTGTTCCGCCATTCTCTTAAAATACCCGAATCTGTGATAAAGTGAACATAATAAAACGTGTAAACAGTCATTACTCTCCCAGTGAATTACATAGAAAAGACTAAAGAGTAAAACACCAAAAAAAACATAAATTATGATCACTGATTTTAACGGTATATGAGTTTCTAAATACATTACTAGACTGTCTCCTCCAAAAAAATTCACTGTCGCTTGGAGACTCTTTACCTATACACATGAACCTAGTGTACATATAGATATAGTGTACATATTGACATAGTGGATATAATGTACAAATGAACATAGTGTAATATAGAAAAGGTGTACTGGTGGACACAGTGTACTGTACAGGTGGACAGAGTGTATAGATGGTCATAGTGCACAGGTGAACATATTGTACAGGTGAACACAGTCTACCGGTGGGCATAGTGTACAGGTGAAAATAGTCTACAGATGGGCTGTGTGTACAGATGGTCATAGTGTACAGGTAAACAAAGTATACAGGTGGTCATAAAGTACAAGTGGGCATTGTGTATAGGTGAACATAGTGTACAAGTGAACAAAATGTACAGGTGGACATACTGTACATATAGTTCTTGTTCATGGTATACTAGGAAATTAATTGTGTGTGATTCCTGATCATCTTCCACCAGGAAGCTTCTTCACACATGGACACTGGCGCTACACATGTCCTTGGTAAATGGTTCAAAGTATTGAGACAAACCCTCGGGAATCATAATATGTGGACTCGTGGAGGTTGACTCAGGCATTGTTGGTAGTTTAGTCAACAAGGCTGGTACAGTGGCGGCCGTCGGTCACAACCACAAGTTGAAGAAAATTATAATTATTATAATAAAAAAAAACCACCAATGTGTTTGTGAGTTTTGTCGGACTGCTTACTGGTGGGCGTGTATGTTGAGTGTTACCTAGGGGGACGTTGAGAATCGTGAACCCCAAACACGACATTTCCTCAGAGAGGAACTTAACTTTATGGTAACAGTCACACACTGGCCCATACCACTCCTCTATGATATGACAACACAAGTGTCATCATACCATATTTCGTAAAGAAGTGATCCCAGGGAGGGACACACACAAGGTGCCCTGTTATCACAGCCAAACGTCGCTCACCAACACACTCCGGGCCAGGTGCGACCAGCGGACCAGCGAGGCAGGAGGAGCACGAGTCTCACTCTACCATCGACTAGTCACAATCTTTTATAATTTGGTGATGATATTTATATACCGTATTGACGATGAAGGTCATGAGTCATTCAGTGTTGCTGAGACTTCAGTGAACATTCAGTCATTCACCCTCACATACACGTATTCTTCTACACTTGTATGGGTCTTCTGTTGTGTGGGTCTTTTTGTGTAGGTGTTTTTGTGTAGGTGTTTTTGTGTAGGTCTTTTTGTGTGGGTCTTTTTTGTGGTGGTCTTTTTGTGTGGGTCATCTTTTGTGTGTGGATTTGTGTAGGTTTGTACGTTTGTATTTATATAAAGATTTGCTTATAAAGTTTTAGTGTGGAAGTGAAGCGATAGTTTATTGTTTGGAGAGAGAGAGAGAGAGAGAGAGAGAGAGAGAGAGAGAGCTATGAACACAACATTGACCTGAGGAGAACACGAGAGCCCCTGAATGTGAGCGAGCCAAGGTCCTTCCCTGAGGTTCACCTTTGTCATAATTTCCCCAGGAGACGCCGCCCTACCTGACCATGGTGTGAGGCTGGCGTGCTGTCTGTCCCCCAGGGTCCTGCATACCTATACGTGGTCTGCTTACGGTCCCTACTGGTGATACATCCCCCCCCCTCCCGCGGCCACCTGATGGTTGCTGTGATGGGACTTTACATGTCTACCTGTGTTGAGAGTCGCATGACTTAACTGTGTTGATGGGGCTCACGTGTCTACCTGCGTCGAAAGCCACCTGTCTTACCTGTGCTGACGGGGCTCACGTGTCTACCTGCGTCGAAAGCCACCTGTCTTTTACTGTAGGCCAGGAACCGCGTGTCTACCTGCAAGTCAGTCTACGTGTCTTACCTGCTGATGAGAATACGTGTTGTCTACTAAATGAGAATTCGATAGCACACCATGCTAGATGGGGCTCACGTGTCTACCTGCGTCCAGCACCTGTCTTACACCTGTGCTGACGGGGCTCCGCACGTGTCTACAAATCCCAGCCACCTGTCTTACCTGTGCTGACGGGGCTCACACGTGTCTACCGCAAAACCGAAAGCACCTGTCTTACCTGTGCTGTTAGTGCGTGTCTACCTGCGTCGAGTACGTGTCTTACCTGTGCTGATGGGGCTCACGTGTCTACCTGCGTCGAAAGTCACGTGTCTTACCTGTGCTGATGGGGCTCACGTGTCTACCTGCGTCGAAAGCCACCCGTCTTACCTGTGCTGATGGGGCTCACGTGTCTACCTGCGTCGAAAGTCACGTGTCTTACCTGTGCTGATGGGGCTCACGTGTCTACTTGCGTCGAAAGCCACGTGTCTTACCTGTGTTGATGGGGCTCACGTGTTTACCTGCGTCGTAAGCCACGTGTCTTACCTGTGTTGATGGGGCTCACGTGTTTTACCTGCGTCGTAAACCACGTGTGCTTTTACCTGTGTTGATGGGGCTCTGCGTGATACCACCTGCGTCCGAAAGCCACCTGTCTACCTGTGCTGATGGGGCTCACTGTGTCTGCCGTCCGGCCACGTGTCTTACCTGTGCTGATGGGGCTCGTGTCTACCGTCAGCCACCTGTCTTACACCTGTGTTGATGGGGCTCACGTGTCTACCTGCGTCGAAAGCCACCTGTCTTACCTGTGCTGACGGGGCTCACGTGTCTACCTGCGTCGAAAGCCACCTGTCTTACCTGTGCTGATGGGGCTCACGTGTCTACCTGCGTCGAAAGCCACCTGTCTTACCTGTGCTGATGGGGCTCACGTGTCTACCTGCGTCGAAAGCCACCTGTCTTACCTGCGCTGATGGGGCTCACGTGTCTACCTGCGTCGAAAGCCACGTGTCTTACCTGTGTTGATGGGGCTCACGTGTCTACTTGCGTCGAAAGCCACGTGTCTTACCTGTGCTGATGGGGCTCACGTGTTTACCTGCGTCGTAAGCCACGTGTCTTACCTGTGTTGATGGGGCTCACGTGTGTCTACCTGCGTCGAAAGCCACTGTCTTACCTGTGCTGATGGGGCTCACGTGTCTACCTGCGTCAGCCACCTGTCTTACCTGTGTTGATGGGGCTCCGTGTCTACCTGCGTCGAAAGCCACGTGTCTTACAATGCTGATGGGGCTCACGTGTTTGCCCGTCGTAAGCCACCTGTCTTACCTGTGTTGATGGGGCTCACGTGTTTACCTGCGTCGTAAGCCACCTGTCTTACCTGTGCTGATGGGGCTCGTGTCTACTTGCGTCGAAAGCCACGTGTCTTACCTGTGCTGATGGGGCTCACGTGTTTACCTGCGTCGTAAGCCACGTGTCTTACCTGTGTTGATGGGGCTCACGTGTCTACTTGCGTCGAAAGCCACGTGTCTTACCTGTGCTGATGGGGCTCACGTTGTTACCTGCGTCGTAAGCCACGTGTCTTACCTGTGTTGATGGGGCGACCTGATAGAGGTGTATAAGTGGAAGGCAGGGCTAAACAAAGGGGACATTACAAAGGTACTCAAACTATCCAACCAGGAGCGAACTCGTAACAATGGTTTTAAATTAGACAAATTTAGATTTAGGCGTGAAATAGGTAAACACTGGTTTGGAAACAGAGTAGTGGATGAATGGAACAAGTTACCAAATATTATCATTAACTCGAATACTCTGAATAGCTTCAAACATAGGTTGGATGCTTATATGAGCAATAGGGGTTGGGTGTAAACGGGACTGCCCAGTATGGGCCAATAGGCCCGCTGCAGTTTCCTCCATTCTTATGTTCTTATGTTCTTATGTTGTAGAGTTTCATTTATTACCTGGGTTTGTGTCTGTGTAATAAGAATTGCAGTTTGTATTTCCCTTTTTATTCCTTCCGTTCTTCGTCCATAGTCCCTCCTCTCTCTCAGCGTCCTGCCCAGGGTTTGCCTAGTCGTCTTCAGTTCGTCTTACAGCATTTCATGTAAATCGTATTACAGAATCATTTTTTTTATTCGAATTTCCCGTCTCCCCCTCCTCCTCCTCCTCCTCCTCCTCCTCCTTCTCCTTCTTTTTCTCCTTCTCCTCCTCCTCCTCCTCCTATTGATCTGTGTATTTTTCTCAATTAAATTATTTAATTAACTTTTATTTGCAGTGTATTATGACAAAGGAAAACACAGGTATATATTATTACCTTACTGTATTCCTGTATAGTAGCTGAAGGTACAGCATCCACTTCTTCACCATGACGACTCAGCTGGCAGCGAATCACTTCAAATGAGTCGTTCCGTGACTAACAACTTGTTATATTAATGAGGGAATTATAAAAACAAATGTGAAAATAACAAATGAAATGTGGAAGGCTCGTTGCGTAAACTCGGGGGATACTGGTGGGACTTGAAGGGGGGGGACCACATGGCATAGAGAAATGAACCTGAATTATTCCGTATTATATGGTGACGTTCTGGATGATAAAATGCCTTGACAAAATATATGCAATTACCTGTTGATAACTAAAAGAAAAATTACAGCTACAGGAACAATGATAATTATAAGAATGTTGATAACTACAAGAATGTTGTTAATTACAAGAATGTTGATAACTACAAGAATGTTGATAACTACAAGAACTATCATAGACACTAAATCTTTTGAACGAAAATTTGACCCGTTTCTTGCCTTGGCCTTCAGAATTTCAACTTTATCTAACAGAAAATTATTGTAATCATTGAGACTTTGGCTTATGTGGTAAAAAAAACCCGCAAAGGGTAATATAATAACATTCAGAACCACGGCTGTGAGTACGCCAGATTATTAAATATTTTTCGGCTATGCTCAGTAGTTCGTTCTTACTATGTTAGTTAAGGTATATTAATTTTCTATTTTATTTTCCAAAGTTTATTATTATTATTATCATTATCATCATTATTATTATTATTATTATTATTATTATTATTATTATTATTATTGTTGTTGTTATCTTTTTTGTAATTGTTAGCATTAGTATTTTGTATTTTTCACTTGGATATTTCATATTCTACAGGCGTCTCTCTGATAATAATAATATTCCCTCAAAGTAATAATCATATCCAGGAGTATATTTATAAGCGTATTAACCATCAAATTATTCAGGTGTTATTTATTTCCATGTACCTAATTCTCCATTCTTTTTCCCTTTCCAGGTAAGTCCCTCTGAACCTCTCTGTTGTGGAGTCGTCAAAAGTAAGTTAAATGTTTATATATTTTGTTTATTATTCTTCGGATGAGGTGGACAACACTCAAGGTCTGGAGTGAACGAAGGTTTGGGCCAGTGAGTGAAGTGTACCGATCGTATTTAGTTAATACATTGTTTAACTACGTCCGACTATTGCAGGTTTACTGTGGTATACAATTTCAGTAGGGGACATTTGTTTATTAGTAAAGTACATTTATAATTATGAAAACTCAGCGTAAACTTGTAGGTCGATTTATTTCTTGATTTTTCTTCAAGTACAGTGATCTATAATATAATCGCCGGCTTGCTCGCTTTCCTTTTGATAAACATTAAAAGAATCCAGCTTTTGTGTTACGTAATGTGAGGGAGTGATAATATTCATGAATGTGTGTACGTTTGTGTAACCTATCCATTGGTTATTATGACTGATCTTAAGTGAACAGTCATTGGCTAGTTACCCGGCCCGTACTGTACACCCTTCAGATAATGTCACAATATTTATCCCTAGGAAGTGTATTACACCCTTTCTCAAACTTCACAATATGTTCATCAAAGTAATTCAGTAGAAGACACTGAGCTGTGTTACATCTTGGTTCATTTACATAATAGTGGTGGAGGTTCTCTGTCTGGGTATTTTACCGATGACATTATAAGACAATGATAGATGATGGTGGGGAAATAATTAAGGTTTATATTTTTCTTGTTTCGTATTTATTCTGTTGTCAACTTCCATATAATGAAATTTATAGAAATAAATCGATCTCTGATATTGATGATTCTATTTAGATTTATTCATCGTTATTATTCATTTTATAACATTTGAAAGAAATACTCGTTTTTTCCCTCTTTTCTCCCAAGCTGTGCATCCCAAATTAAAGGTCATCCCAGTCCTTATTCCTGTTGTACCCCTTCAAATATACGTCATGTACGTTTTCTCTAGAGCTGTGTACTTCCTGGTTTTTTGTGAGAGGCGAGCCTGTCTGTGTACGTCGGCTAGAGTATCAAAATTCGTTGACTTGGGAAAAATGAGGCAATATACCATTATATTCTTCAACAATGGCCACAATAGCTCTTTTAACATTCCCATAAAATAGATTAGTGTTATGTAATGTAATCCGGGAAGAAAGTTTGTTATTTATCTCATCTAGCCCTGGCTGGCACCTTGACAGCGAGGACTAACAGTAGCGGCGGTGTTGAGGTGTGCGTAATGCTCGTCACTGGCCACTGCCAACTAGCGTGAGGCACTGTATTTTGTCACTGCTTGGTGCCATCATACCCCCCGCCCATTATTACCCCTCCCCCTCCCGTCCCCCAGCTCACTTCCCCACCTCCCCACCCCCCTTTCCTCCCCTTCACCACTCTTTTCTTCTCCTACTCTCCACCTTTCTCTTCCCCCCTCCAAACCTCTCCCTTCTCCTCCCTCCTCCTCCCTCCTCCTCCCTCCATTCCTGCTTTCCCCTCTCCACACCTCCCACTCCTTCCCTTCCACCCCCTCCCCCCATTCCCTTCCACACCCCTCATTACTCCTCCCCCTCCGTAACGCCGTCCCTTCTGCGCCCAACCCCCTTCCTTTTCCTTCTCTTCCTCCTCCTCCTCCTCCTCCTCCTCCACGGCGGGGCCAAACTGACCTGTCGACCGGCGTATGATTCATAGGTGAGTAACTAGGTCAGAAAACAGATCAATAGATGTGACTACCTGTTGAGCGTGACTGTGTGTGTGTGTGTGTGTGCGTAAAGGCATACGCATCCAGGAGGTGGAGGACGCAACCGTGTGAAGACGTCCATCTGTGTGTGTTTACCTGATGCTATATGAACCGTCATTAAGTCAGTATCTTTTGTGTTCCCTTCATAAGACTTAATGATAGTGTTAACTCTTTTTATGGTGACTTTTAGGAGAGTTTGTCTGATGTCAACGTTTATATAATTTTTCCCTCGTGGTTCTGTAAGTGAGATTAGATGTTACTTTTGGAAGTCTGGCGGTGCGGGTGGTGCTTTCTCTCTCTCTCTCTCTCTCTCTCTCTCTCTCTCTCTCTCTCTCTCTCTCTCTCTCTCTCTCTCTCTCTCTCTCGCAGATGTGTTGTCATTTATATTTCCACGTGTCACTGGGGGGGGGGGTATTTCTTAATTTAATATATTCCAGTGAAATCAGATACACAGCGTTTCTTACAAGACGTTACAGGTATATGTATATTATTTGTAAAGACTGTCTATAATTTGCTTATTTATATTGTCTGTTCATGTACGTATGTGTGAGTGTGTGTGTATTTGTACGTGTATACGAGTGTGTATTGTAGTGGACTTCTCCCCTACAACTGCCTAACTGCGTAGCCACGCCACCACCTGTTACCGTCTTCCCGAGCAACCAAGCGTATCCGCATTCCAATGCCCGCCGTATCTTAGCAACGGAACTAGTCACCGGCTACTTCTCGGGTTTTCCCACCATGACTCATAGCTGCTGCTGGGTGTATATAAGCTCTGTCTCTCCCTTGAGATTCAGTCTGACCAATCTTCTTGAACAAGCAACACCTCCTCCTCTGCCGCTGCCTGGCGACCCTCGCGACCCTCGCCTCTCCTCCGCCTGCCTGGCGGTCCTCCCTCCCGCCAGCGAGCATGTCCTTCTCTGAGCTTCCTCACCAACCAACTCATTCTGCCCATTTTCCTGAACAAGCAACATCTCCTCCAGCAAGCTCCACGCTGTTAACATTTCATTCAACCAGGAGGCCAGCAACAGGCAACATCTTCTCTAACGAAGCTCCTGCACATCTACCTCCTTCGACAAGCTACTCACCGCACGTCTCTACCAAGCAGCCCCTCACCACACAGCACCTCCAGCACCAGACTGTCTATCATATAACTTATATATATTATATAAGAAAACCACATTAGAGTTTCCTTCCATCCTGAGTGCTAGACAACATTAATATATCGATACCCCTACAGTATATATGAATGTTTCTGTGTGCGTATTTGTGTATGCGAATATATATACAGTATATATGATTGTATGTATGTATGTAAGATTGATTGCCCGTGAATGTATGTACTACTAGATATTCGTATACATGCAAAAATGTATACAGACGCGTTCATGTTCACGTCGGCGTGTTGTTTTATGTAGTTATCCCTAATACGGGGACTAAAGGGGTTCATAGCTTGTGTGTGTGAACTGGTTATGTGTTAAATGTGATTAATGTTAATTCATAAATACGGGAATATGTATCTTTAATGGCCATAAAAGTTGCATGTGAACTGATTTATGTGGATAAAAATGTCTTAGAAATTAGTGAAAGTTCAGGTGATATGATTTATAGGTGGTGAGTGAGCTACTGTGTTGTGGTGGTGGTGAATCCTGACAAGCCGAACCCAGAACCATGAATTTTAATAGTATTGCTGCGGCCTTGGTTAGGTTATGATAGCTAAGGGTAGGGCAGGGTAGGGTTGAGAGAATAGGTTATGTTCAGGACAGGATAACTTAGTTCACGTTAGGGGTAGGGATAGATTAAGTTAAAGATAGGAGGTATAGGTAGTATCTTAGGTTAGGTTAGGTTAGAGACTGTGTTGAGTTAGTTTAGATTAAGGGTAGGGTAGGGTACAGATAGGTCAGTAAGGTTACAGGTAAATTATGGATTCGTTATACTCTGATAGGGTTAGATTAAGTTTGATAAAGTATCGGTTAAGTTACATTAGAAATAGATTAGATTAAGTTAGGGATAGGTTAGAGTTACATACAGTACGTGAGGTTAGGGACAAGTTTAAGGTCAGGTCATGTTCGTGTCTGGGTACCTAGCTTACAGTGATATAGGACTGTTCCCTGGCTCGTCTTCACCCTTCTTAACTCCCCCGATCGGTATAACGCACAAAACCTCCTCCTGCCGCCTTCACATCAGTCCTGTACCTGTGTGCGTCTTAGAAGATATCCTAATTGCTGGTTATGTTATGTTATGGTTATGTTGATTCCGTTACTAATTTATTCTTTCATTTTCTATTTTTGTCTTTGCCTTGCCTTATGCACTGTTTATTCTGTTATTTATTAGCAAGTTTTAGTCACTAGTTTATCATCCTTTTTATTGCTCGCTTGTTTGCTTGGTCTCTTTCTTTCATACTATGTGATCAACATTCCTGTCTGCCTGTAACATTGTGAGTCCAGCACAATAATACTTTAATGACTGTAACGTGTCAAGGTCACACAGCTGCAGTAAATTGTTCATTATTACACATTGATGTAAGTCTTTTACGATGTCACTGTAATGAAAGATGTTGTTTGTATTATTTTAGGTTTAGTATTAATGTTAACTTTTAAAAGAGTGTTAATTATATTCTTAATACTATTTTATTTTTAGTTTAGTATCCCGTTATCGTGGTAATATATTCACGGTTATTCAGTTGATTACATTTAAAGTAACTTTTATTACGTTAAATGTCATTATTACGTTTAAAGGAGTTTTCTAAGGTGGTAATACAGATATCACATTGACTGTAATTACATCATATTAAATGATTACAAATGACAATGATGAAAGAGGTGTAGTGTTGATATCAGGAAAGTTGTTGGGTTGGACACTGAGTGAGTGAGTGAGTGAGTGACTGACTGACTGACTGACTGGTCAATCAATATATAATATGCAATATAGGGGAATTTTTAACTAATTCAGTCAATGTTATAAACTTCTATCCTAACTAACTGTCTGGGAGAACTGTTCCTACCTGGTGTCGCCATTTCCTCACTAACGCAGCTATGTCAGGTCGTAGTGATCCTTCTGTCAGTAAGAAGTTAGTGACTAACTGACACACTCTGAGGCCTATTCCGTGACTTAACACACACACACACACACACACACACACACACACACTCTCTCTCTCTCTGGGGTAGCTGTACAGTGTACACTGACCCGTAACTCTCCCTTCATAGCAAATGTTTCGCCAGAGAGTGTGGACCTACATGTAATATTCATGACGAATACACATCGGCACGAGATACTGAATACACGGATATACTCGTGTGTGTGTGTGTGTGTGTGTGTGTGTGTGTGTGAGCATACAAAAACAATCACAGCCATACTCTCTCTCTCTCTCTCTCTCTCTCTCTCTCTCTCTCTCTCTCTCTCTCTCTCTCTCTCTCTCTCTCTCTCTCTCTCTCTCTCTCTCTCTCTCTCTCTCTCTCTCTCTCTCTCTCTCTCTCATAACCAGCCTGCCCTCAAATAATATAAGACTAGTGTACATGTGATCCCCCTCCGTCAGGTGCATTCGGAGGTATCGGATCATTCCCTAAAATATATTCAGATACTCTTGTGTCAACTCAAGATCTCTTATTTTGCCAGTAGATGTCTCTTCTACCCCAATTATAAAGACTCTTGTGGTTTAAGATGATTTTTTTTATGCTTCATCTTAAACAACCTGAGGTACACTGAAATGTGAGTCTATCTTGAAATATATCTCAACTCTATGACAATCTTCAGTTTTAAAAGCACTCGTGATATCCTGAAGTACAGTGAAGGCTCTCCAGTTACTCGTGAACTCTCTTGTCCTGAAATACGATCTGAAAATCTAGCATCCTGAAAGAAGTGTGGTGGTTACCCCTTCCCTGAAAGACGTCCACTGATTCCTCTGCTTTGACATACGTTCACATGTTTGCATATCTTCAAATACGTTATGAAACTCTTTTGTCCTGAGCTACATCTCGATTCTTTTCGGTCCTGAATATTTTGAAATTCGCCGAAACTCTCTGACAACGGCTGAAATATACTGAAGAATCTTACTTACTTACTTACTTCTTTTAAAATATTTCTCTCACATAAAACTAGAGCAGTAAGTGAGTCATTTAGGTATATAATAAACTAAATGTCTCTCCCCTGTCCTAGTCTCTCTCCTGTCTTAGTCTCTCTCCTGTCTTAGTCTCTCTCCTGTCTTAGTCTCTCTCCTGTCCTAGTCTCTCTCCTGTCTTAGTCTCTCCCCTGTCTTAGTCTCTCCCCTGTCTTAGTCTCTCCCCTGTCTTAGTCTCTCTCCTGTCTTAGTCTCTCCCCTATCTTAGTCTCTCCCATGTCTTAGTCTCTCTCCTGTCTTAGTCTCTCTCCTGTCCTAGTCTCTCTCCTGTCTTAGTCTC
>NW_024749791.1:0-50560 GCF_018991925.1 Homarus americanus | reverse complement strand
AGTATCGGCGGTGTATCTGGTGTCAGAGGTGTACCTGGCAGTGTCAGAGATGTACCTGGCAGTGCCAGAGGTGTACCTGGGAGTGTCTGAGGTGTACCTGAGTTTCTGGAGGTGGTACCTGGGAGTGTCAGAGGTGTACCTGAGTGTCAGAGTGTACCTGGGAGTGTTTGAGGTGTACCTGGGAGTGTCAGAGGTGTACCTGGGAGTGTCTGAAGTGTACCTGGGAGTGTCTGAGGTGTACCTGAGTGTCAGAGGTGTACCTGGGAGAGTCAGAGTTGTACCTGGGAGTGTCAGAGGTGTACCTGGGAGCATTAGAGGAGTACCTCGGAGTGTCAGGAGGTACCTGGGAGTGTCAGAGGTGTACCTGGGAGGTCAGGGTGTACCTGGGAGTGCCGGAGGTGTACCTGCGAGTGTGAGAAGTACCTGGGAGGTCGGAGGTGTACCTGAAGTGTCGGAGGTGTACCTGGAAGTGTCAGAAATGTTCCTGGAGTGTCGGAGGTGTACCTGGGAGGCCAGGTGTACCTGGGAGTGTCAGAGGTGTACCTGGGAGGTCAGACACCTGGGATTGTCAGGGTGTACCTGGGCGTGTCAGCGGTGTACCTGGAGTGTCAAAGCTGTACCTGGGAGCATCGGATGTGTACCTGGGTGTGTCAGAGGTGTACCTGGGAGTGTCAGAGGTGTACCTGCTAGTGTCAGAGGTGCACCTGGAAGTGTCGGAGGTGTACCTGAAGTGTCAGAAATGTCTTGAAGTGTCTGAGGTGTACCTGGGAGTGTCAGAGGTGTACCTGGGAGTGTCAGGAGGTGCACCTGGGAGTGTCAGGGTGTGCCTGGGCGTGCTCAGCGGTGTACCTGGGAGGTCAGAGGTGTACCTGGGAGTATCGGAGGTGTACCTGGGTGTGTCGAGAGGTGTACCTGGGAGTGTCTGAGGTGTTCCTGGAGGGTCAGAGGTGTACTTGGGAGTGTCGGAGGTGTACATGGGATGTCAGGGTGTACCTGGGAGTGTCAGGGTGTACTTGGGAGTGTCATAGGTGTACCTGGGAGTGTGGTGTACTTGGGAGTGTCAGAGGTACCTGGAGTGTCTGAGGTACCTGGGAGCATCGGAGGTGTACCTGAAGCACGGAGGTGTACCTGAGTGTCAGAGGTACCTGGGAGTGTCAGGTGTGTACCTAGGAGGTCAGAGGTACCTGAGTGTCAGAGGTGCACCTGGGAGTGTCTGAGGTGTACCTGTAGGCCGGAGGTACCTGGGAGGTTAAACTGGGAGTGTCAGGTGTACTTGGGAGAGTCATAGGTGTACCTGGGAGTGTCTGAGGTGTACTTGGGAGTGTCAGAGGTGTACCTGGGAGTGTCTGAGGTAACGGAGTGTCAGTGGTGTACCTGGAGTGTCAGAGGTGACCTGGAGGTCAGAGGTGTACCTGAGAGCTTCAGAGGAGCAATGGGAGCATTAGAGGAGCACCTGGGAGTGTCAGAGGTTTACCTGGGAGGCAGAGGTGTACCTGGAGTGTCAGTGTGCATGGGAGTGTCATTGGTACCTGGAGTGTCAGAGGTACCTGGAAGCGTCGGAGGTGTACCGGAAGTGTCAGAGGTGTACCTGGGAGTGTCAGAGGTGTACCTGCCAGTGTCAGAGGTGTACCTGGAGTGTCAGAGGTGTACCTGGGAGTGTCAGAGGTGTACCTGGGAGTGTCGGGGTGTAAGGGTGTGTCGAGGTGTAACTGGGATCGACAGTGTACCTGGGAGGTCAGAGGTACCTGGATTGTGAGGTGTACCTGGAGTGTCAGGGTGTACCGAGTATCGGCGGTGTATCTGGGAGCATCAGAGGTACCTGGCAATGTCAGAGATGTACCTGGGAGGTAGAGGTGTACCTGCTAGTGTCAGAGGTGTACCTGGAAGTGTCGGAGGTGTACCTGGAAGTGTCAGAAATGTTCTTGAAGTGTCTGAGGTGTACCTGGGAGTGTCAGAGGTGTACCTGGAGTGTCAGAGGTGCACCTGGGAGTCAGTGTGCCTGGCGTGTCAGCGGTGTACCTGGGAGGTCAGAGGTGTACCTGGGAGTATCGGAGGTACCTGGTGTGTCAGAGGGTACCTGGGGAGGTCTGGGTGTTCCTGGAGGGTCAGAGGTACTTGGAGTGTCAGGGGTGAACCAGGAGTGCAGAAGAGTACCTGGGAGTGTCTGAGGTACCTAGGAGGTCAGTGGTGTACCTGGGAGTGGCAGAGGTGACCTGGGAGGTCAGAGGTGTACCTGAGAGTGTCAGAGGAGTAATGGGAGCATTAGAGGAGTACCTGGGAGTGTCAGAGGTGTACCTGGGAGTCAGAGGTGACCTGGGAGGTCAGGGTGTACCTGGAGTGTCAGGTGTACCTGGGAGTGTCAGAGGTGACCGAGGGAGGTACCTGGGTGTGTCAGAGGTACCTGGGAGGTCTGAGGTGTACCTGGGAGTGTCAGAGGTGTACCTGGGAGTGTCTGAGGTGTACCTGGGAGTGTCTGAGGTACCTGGAAGTGTCAGAGGTGTACCTGGGAGAGTCAGAGGTGTACCTGGGAGTGCCAGAGGTGAACCTGGGAGCATCAGAGGAGTACCTGGGAGTGTCAGAGGTTTACCTGGGAGTGTCAGTGGTGTACCTGGGAGCATCAGACGAGTACCTGGGAGTGTCAGAGGTGTACCTGGGAGGTCAGAGGTACCTGGGAGTGTCAGTGGTGTACCTGAGTGTCATTGGTGTACCTGGGAGGTCAGAGGTACCTGAAGTGTCTGAGGTGTGACCTGGAAGTGTCAGAAATGTTCCTCGGAGTGTCTGAGGTGTACCTTGGAGTGTCAGAGGTGTACCTGTGAGTGTCAGAGCACCTGGATTGTGAGGGTGTACCTGGGAGTGTCAGGGGTAACCTGTGAGGTCGGCGGTGTATCTGGGAGTATCAGAGGTTTACCTGGCAGTGTCAGAGATGTCTGGGAGTGTCAGAGGTGTACCTGCCAGTGTCAGAGGTACATGGAAGTGTCGGAGGTGTACCTGAAGTGTCAGAAATGTTCTTGAAGTGTCTGAGGTGTACCTTGAGTGTCAGAGGTGTACCTGTGGAGTGTCAGAGGTTCACCTGGGAGTGTCAGGGTGTACCGGGCGTGTCAGCGGTGCACCTGAGGTCAGAGGCACCTGAGTATCGGAGGTAACTGTGTGTCAGAGGTGCCTGGGAGTGTCAGAGGTGTACCTGCCAGTGTCAGAGGTGTACCTGGAAGTGTCGGAGGTGTACCTGAAGTGTCAGAATGTTCTGAGTGTCTGAACCTGGGAGGCCAGAGGTGTACCTGGAGTGTCAGAGGTGCACCTGGAGTGTCAGGTGTACCTGGCGTGTGTCAGCGAAACTGGGAGTGTCAGAGGTGTACCTAGGAGTGACAGTGGTGTACCTGGGAGTGCCGAGGTGTACCTTGGAGTGTCAGTGGTGTACCTGGGAGCAAGGTGTGTACTAGGGAGTGTCAGAGGTGTACCTTGGCGTGTCAGAGGTGCACCTGGGAGTGTCTGAGGTGTACCTGGGAGTGTCAGAGGTACCTGGGAGTGTCTGAGGTGTACCTAGGAGTGTCAGTGGTGTACCTGGGAGTGTCAGAGGTGTACCTGGGAGTGTCAGAGGTACCTGATTGTCAGAGGAGCACCTGGGAGCATCAAAGGAGTACCTGGGAGGCTCAGAGGTGTACCTGGGAGTGTCAGAGGTAATCCTAGTAGTGTCAGTGGTGTACCTGAGTAAAATTGTGTACCTGGGAGTGTCAGAGGTGTACATGGAAGTGTCGGAGGTGTACCTAGAAGAGTCAGAAATGTCCCTGGGAGTGTCTGAGGTGTACCTGGGAGTGTCAGGGTTTACCTGGGAGTGTCAGGGAAGTACCTGGGATTGTCAGGGGTGTACCTGGGTGTGTCAGGGGTTTACCTGTGAGTATCGGCGGTGTATCTGGGAGTGTCAGAGGTATACCTAGCAGTGTCAGAGATGTACCTGGCAGTGCCAGAGGTGTACCTGGGAGTGTCTGAGGTGTACCTAGGAGCTGGAGGTGTACCTGGGAGTGTCTGAGGTGTACCTGGGAGTATCGGAGGTGTACCTGGTGTGTCAGAGGTGTACCTGGGAGTGTCTGAGGTGTTCCTGAGGGTCAGAGGTGTAACTTGGGAGTGTCAGGTGAACCAGGGAGGTCAGAGGAGTACCTGGGAGGTCTGAGGTGTACCTAGGAGGTCAGGTGTACCTGGGAGTGCCGAGGTGACCTGGGAGTGTCAGAGGTACCTGAGAGTGTCGAGGAGTAACTGGGAGCATTAGAGGAGTACCTGGGAGGCTCGGAGGTGTACCTGGAATGTCAGAGGTGTACCTGAGTGTCTGGTGTACCTGGGAGTGTCAGGTGTACCTGGGAGCGTCAGAGGTGCACTGGGAGTGTAAGAGGTACCTGGGAGTGTCAGGGTGTACCTGGGAGTGTCAGAGGTGTACCTGGGAGTGTCAGAGGTGTACCTGGGAGTGTCAGAGGTGTACCTGGAGTGTCGGGGTGTAACTGGGTGTGTCGAGGTGTAACTGGGACTGTCAAAGTACCTGAGTCAGAGGTGTACCTGATTGTGGGAGAGGTGTACCTGGGAGTGTCAGGGGTGTACCTGTGAGTATCGGCGGTGTATCTGGGAGCATCAGAGGTGTACCTGGCAGTGTCAGAGATGTACCTGGAGTGCAGAGGTGTACCTGCTAGTGTCAGAGGTGTACCTGGAAGTGTCGGAGGTGTACCTGGAAGTGTCAGAAATGTTCTTGAAGTGTCTGAGGTACCTGGAGTGTCAGAGGTGTACCTGGTGTCAGAGGTACACCTGGGAGTGTCAGGGTGTGCCTGGCGTGTCAGCGGTGTACCTGGAGTGTCGAGGTGTACCTGGGAGTATCGGAGGTGTACCGGTGTGGCTAGAGGTGTACCTGGGAGTGTCTGAGGTGTTCCTGAGGGTCAGATGTACTTGGGAGCGGGTGAACCAGGGAGTCAGAAGAGTACCTGGGAGTGTCTGAGGTGTACCTAGGAGTGTCAGTGGTGTACCTGGGAGTGGCAGAGGTGACCTGGGAGGTCAGAGGTGTACCTGAGAGTGTCAGAGGAGCAACTGGGAGCATTAGAGGAGTACCTGGGAGCAGAGGTGTACCTGGAGTTTCAGAGGTAAACCTGGGAGTGTCAGGGTGTACCTGGGAGTGTCAGTGTACCTGGGAGGTGTACCTGGAGGTCAGAGGTGTACCTGGTGTGTCAGAGGTGTACCTGAGTGTCTGAGGTGTACCTGGGAGTGCAGAGGTACCTGGGAGTGTCTGAGGTGTACCTGAGTGTCTGAGGCACTGAAGTGTCAGAGGTGTACCTGGAGTCAGAGGTACCTGGAGTGCCAGAGGTGAACCTGGGAGCATCAGAGGAGTACCTGGGAGGTCAGAGGTTTACCTGAGTGTCAGTGGTGTACCTGGGAGCATCAGACGAGTACCTGGGAGTGTCAGAGGTGTACCTGGGAGTGTCAGTGGTGTACCTGAGTGTCAGTGGTGTACCTGGAGTGTCACTGGTGACCTGGGAGGGTCAGAGGTACCTGAAGTGTCTGTGTACCTGAAGTGTCAGAAATGTTCCTGGAGGTCTGAGGTGTACCTTGAGTGTCAGAGGTGTACCTGTGAGGTCAGAGGTGCACCTGGGATTGTGAGGGGTGTACCTGGGAGTGTTAGGTGTACCTGTGAGTATCGGCGGTGTATCTGGGAGATCAGAGGTTTACCTGGCAGTGTCAGATGCACCTGGAGTGTCAGAGGTACCTCGCCAGTGTCAGAGGTGTGACATGGAAGCTGTCGGAGGTGTACCTGGAAGTGTCAGAAATGTTCTTGAAGTGTCTGAGGTACCGGGAGTGTCAGGTGTACCTTGAGTGTCATCAGAGGTGCACCTGGGAGGTCGGGTGTGCCTGAGCGTGTCAGCGGTACCTGGGAGTGTCAGAGGTGTACCTGAGATGGGAGGTGCAACTTGGTGTGTCAGAGGTGTACCTGGGAGTGTCTGAGGTTCCTGGAGGGTCAGAGGTGTACTTGGGAGTGTCAGGGTGAACCAGGAGTGCCAGAGGAGACCTGGGAGAGTCTGAGGTGTACCTGAGTCAGTGGTGTACCTGGGAGTGTCAGAGGTACCCTGGAGGTTGAGGTGTACCTGAGAGTGCAGAGGAGAACTGGGAGCATGAGGAGTACCTGGGAGTGTCAGAGGTGTACCTGGGAGGTCAGAGGTACCTGGGAGTGTCAGGGGTGTACCTATGTCAGGTGTACCTGGGAGTGTCAGAGGTTTACCTGGGAGGTCAGAGGTGTACCTGGGAGTGTCAGAGATGTACCTGGGAGTGTCTGAGGTGAACCTGGGAGTGTCGGAGGTGAAATTGGAGGTCTGAGGTACCTGGGAGGTCTGAGGTGCACCCAGGTCGCTGTGTACCGAGCAGAGGTGTACCTGGAGTGCCAGAGGAACCTGGGAGCACTGAGGAGCACCTGGGAGGTCAGAGGTTACCTGGAGGTCAGTACCTGGCACCAGACGAGTACCTGGAGTGTCAGAGTTGTACCTGGGAGGTCAGTGAAAACGGGTCGGTGGTGTACCTGGGAGTGCTCATTGGTGTACCTGGAGGCTGGGGAGGTGCACCTGGAAGTGTCTGAGGTACCTGGAAGGTCAGAAATGTTCCTGGGAGTGTCTGAGGGGTACCTTGAGTGTCAAAGGTGTACCCATGAGTGTCGGGGAGGTTCACCTGGGAGTGTCAGGTGTACCTGGGAGTGTCAGCGGTGTACCGGGGAGTGCCAGAGGCCTGGGAGCATCGGAGATGTAACTGGTGTGTCAGAGGGTACCTGGAGTGTCAGAGGTGTAAGCCAGTGTCAGAGGGTACCTGAAGTGTCGAGGTACCAAGCGTCAGAAATGTTCCTGGGAGGTCTGAGGTAACCTGGAGGCCAGAGGTGTACCTGGAGGTCAGAGCAACCTGGGAGTGTCAGGGTGTACCTGGCGGTCAGCGGTGAAACTGGAGGCCGAAAATTTAGGCACAGTGGTGTACCTGGAGTGCCAGAGGTACCTGAGTGTCAGTGGAAACCTGGGAGTGTCAGGTGTACTAGAGGTCAGAGGTTACCTGAGTGTCAGAGGCACCTGGGAGTGTCTGAGGTAAAACGGAGGCCAGAGGTGTACCTGGGAGTGTCTGAGGTGTACCTAGGAGTGTCAGTGGTAACTGGGAGGTCAGAGGTAAACCTGGGAGGCCAGAGGGTACCTGGGATTGTCAGAGGAGTACCTGGGAGCATCAAAGGAGTACCCTGATTGTCAGAGGTGTACCTGGAGTGTCAGAGGTGTACCTAGGAGTGTCAGTGGTGTACCTGGGAGT
Source organism: Homarus americanus (assembly GCF_018991925.1). NCBI lineage: Eukaryota > Metazoa > Arthropoda > Malacostraca > Decapoda > Nephropidae > Homarus > Homarus americanus. Next base: position 43,261 of record NW_024749791.1, on the reverse strand, counting down.
AAAATTGGTGTACCTGGGAGGTCAGAGGTGTACATGGAAGTGTCGGAGGTGTACCTGGATAAGTCAGAAATGTACCTGGAGTGTCTGAGGTGTACCTGGGAGTGTCAGGGGTGTACCTGGGAGTGTCAGAGGTGTACCTGGGAGTGTCAGAGGTGTACCTGAGGAGTGTCTGAGGTGCCTGGGTGTGTCAGAGGTGTACCTGGGAGTGTCAGAGGCACCCACAGAGGTGGGCCAGTGTCAGAGGTGTACCTGGAAGTGTCTGAAGTGTACCTGGGAGTGTCAGAGGTGTACTGGGAGTGTCAGAGGTGAACCAGGGAGTGTCAGAGGAGTAACTGGGAGTGCAGAGGTGTGCCTGGAGTATCTGGAGGTGTACCTGGGAGTATCGGAGGTGTACCTGGGAGGTCAGAGGTACCTGGGAGTGCCAGAGGTGTACCTGGGAGTGCTAGAGGTGTACCTGGGAGTGTCAGGGGTGTACCTGGGAGTGTCGGAGATGTAACTGGGATGTCAAGGTGTACCTGGGAGTGTCAGAGGTACCTGGGAGTGTCAGGAAGTACCTGGGATTGCTCGGTGGTGTACCTGGGAGGTTGGGGTGTACCTGTGAGTACGGCGGTACCTGGGAGGTCAGAGGTGTACCTGGCAGTGTTAGAGATGTACCTGGCAGTGTCAGAGGTGTACCTGGGAGTGCCTGAGGTGTACCTGGAGTGTCAGAGGTGTACCTGGGAGGTTGGGGGGGTGTACCTGTGAGCAGAGATGAACCTGAGTGTCAGAGGTGTACCTGGGAGTGTTTGACACCTGTTTGTGTCAGAGGTGTACCTGGGAGTGTCAGAGGTGTACCTGCCAGTGTCAGAGGTGTACCTGGAAGTGTCGGAGGTGTACCTGGAAGTGTCAGAAATGTTCTTGGAAGTGTCTGAGGTGTACCTGGGAGTGTCAGAGGTGTACCTGGGAGTGTCTTGAGGTGTACCTGGGAGTGTCAGAGGTGTACCTGGAAGTGTCGAGAGGTGTACCTGGGATCTCACCAGAGTACCTGGGAGTGCTGGGAGGTGTACCTGGATGTGCAGAGGTACCTGGGAGTGTCAGTGGTGTACCTGGAGTGTCATTGGTGTACCTGGGAGTGTCAGGGTGTACCTGGAAGGTCGGAGGTGTACCTGAAGTGTCAGAAATGTTCCTGGAGTGTCGGAGGTGTACCTGGAGGTCAGGTGTACCTGGGAGGCAGAGGTGTACCTGGGAGGTCAGAGGTGCACCTGGGAGTGTCAGGGTGAACCTGGGCGTGCTAAGCGGTGTACCTGGAGGTCAGAGGTGTACCTGGGAGTATCGGAGGTACCTGGGAGTGTCAGAGGTGTACCTGGGAGTGTCAGAGGTGGCACCCCAGTGTCAGAGGTGTACCTGAAAGTGTCGGAGGCCTGGAAGTGTCAGAAATGTTCTGGAAGCTCTGAGGTGTACCTGGGAGGTCAGAGGTACCTGGGAGGTCAGAGGTGCACCTGGGAGGTCAGGGGTGTGCCTGGGCGTCAAGTGCACTGGGAGTGTCAGAGGTGTACCTGGGAGCATCGGAGATGTACCTGGGTGTGTCAGAGGTGTACCTGGGAGTGTCTGAGGTGTTCCTGGGAGGGTCAGAGGTGTACTTGGGAGTGTCAGGGTGAACCATGGAGTGTCAAGGGAGTAACTGGGAGTGTCAGAGGTGTACCTGGGAGCATCGGAGGTACCTGAAGTATCGGAGGTGTACCTGGTTTGTCAGAGGCACCTGGGAGCATCTGAGGTGTACCTGGGAGTGTCAGAGGTACCTGAGAGTGTCAGGTGTACCTGTGAGTGTCAGATGTACCTGGGAGTGTCAGAGGTGTACCTGGGAGTGTTTGAGGTGTGACCTGTTTGTGTCAGAGGTGTACCCGAGTGTCAGAGGTGTACCTGCCAGTGTCAGAGGTGTACCTGGAAGTGTCGGAGGTGTACCTGGAAGGTCAGAAATGTTCTGGAAGTGTCTGAGGTGTACCTGGGAGTGTCAGGAGGCACCTGGGAGGTCTGAGGTGTACCTGGGAGTATCGGAGGTACCTGAAGTATCGGAGGTGTACCTGGGATCATCAGGGAGTACCTGGGAGTGTCAGAGGTACCTGAATGTGTCAGAGGTGTACCTGGGAGTGTCAGTGGTGTACCTGGGAGTGTCGGGTTGGTGTACCTGGGAGTGTCAGAGGTGTACCTGGAAGTGTCGGAGGTGTACCTGGAAGAAGTCAGAAATGTTCCTGAGTAATGGAGGGGGTGTACCTGGGAGTGTCAGGGGTGTACCTGGGAGTGTCAGAGGTGTACCTGGGATGTTGAGGCACCTGGGAGTGTCAGGGGTGAACCCGGGTGTTGAGAGTGTACCTGGGAGTGTCAGAGGTGTACCTGGGAGCATCGGAGGTACCTGGGTGTGTCAGAGGTGTACCTGGGAGTGTCAGAGGTGTACCTGCCAGTGTCAGAGGTGTACCTGAAAGTGTCGGAGGTGTACCTGGAAGTGTCAGAAATGTTCTTGGAAGTGTCTGAGGTGTACCTGGGAGTGTCAGAGGTGTACCTGGGAGTGTCAGAGGTGCACCTGGGAGTGTCAGGGGTGTGCCTGGGCGTGTCAGCGGTGTACCTGGGAGTGTCAGAGGTGTACCTGGGAGCATCGGAGATGTACCTGGGTGTCAGAGGTGTACCTGGGAGCTCTGGAGGTGTTCCTGGAGGTCAGGTGTACTTGGGAGTGTCAGGGGTGAACCAGGGAGTGTCAGCGGAGTAACTGGGAGTGTTGGGGAGGTACCTGGGAGTATCGGAGGTGTACCTGGAAGTATCGGAGGTGTACCTGTTTGTCAGAGGTGCACCTGGGAGTGTTCGAGGTGTACCTGGGAGTGTCGGAGGTGTACCTGGGAGTGTCAGGGGGTACCTGGGAGTGTCTGAGGTGTACCTGGGAGTGTCGGAGGTGTACCTGGGAGTGTCAGGCACTGGGAGTGTCAGGGGTGTACTTAGGAGTGTCATAGTGTACCTGGGAGTGTCAGAGGTGTACTGGGAGTGTCAGAGGTACCTGAGAGTGTCAGAGGAGCAACTGGGAGCATTAGAGAGTACCTGGAGGCCAGAGGTGTACCTGGGAGTGTCAGAGGTGTACCTGGGAGTGTCAGGGGGCATGGGAGTGTGGCTGGTGTACCTGGGAGTGTCAGAGGTGTACCTGGAAGGTCGGAGGTGTACCTGGAAGTGTCAGAGGTGTACCTGGGAGTGTCAGAGGTGTACCTGCCAGCAGAGGTGTACCTGGGAGGTCAGAGGTGCAACCTGGGAGTGTTAGAGGTGTGACCTGGTGTCAGGGGTGTAACTGGGTGTGTCGGAGGTGTAACTGGGACTGTCAGTGTACCTGGGAGTGTCAGAGGTGTACCTGGGATTGTCGGGGGTGTACCTGGGAGTGTCAGGGGTGTACCTGTGAGGATCGGCGGTGTATCTGGGAGTATCAGAGGTGTACCTGGCAGTGTCAGAGATGTACCTGGGAGTGCTAGAGGTGTACCTGCCAGTCAGAGGTGTACCTGGAAGTGTCGAGGTGTACCTGGAAGTGTCAGAAATGTTCTTGGAAGTGTCTGGAGGTGTACCTGGGAGTGTCAGAGGTGTACCTGGGAGTGTGAGGTGCACCTGGAGTGTCAGGGGTGTGCCTGGGCGTGTCAGCGGTGTACCTGGAGTGTCAGAGGTGTACCTGGAGTGTCAGAGGTGCACCTGGGAGTGTCAGGGGTGTGCCTGGGCGTGTCACTGGTGCTACCTGGGAGTGTCAGAGGTACCTGGGAGCACGAGGTACCTAGGTGTGTCAGAGGTGTACCTGGGAGAGGATCGGCGGTGTATCTGGGAGTATCAGAGTAAATTGGCAGTGTCAGAGATGTACCTGGGAGTGTCAGAGGTGTACTCAGTGTCAGAGGTGTACCTGGAAGTGTCGTAGGTGTACCTGGAAGTCAGAAACATCCTGGAAGTGTCTGAGGTGTACCTGGGAGTGTCAGAGGTACCTGGGAGAGTCGAGGTGCACCTGGGAGGTCAGGTGTGCTCAAGGTAACAAGCGGTGTACCTGGGAGTGTCAGAGGTGTACCTGGGAGTGTCAGAGGTGCACCTGGGAGTGTCAGGGGTGTGCTCTGGCGAGTCATGTACCTGGGAGGTCAAAGGTACCTGGGAGTATCGAGGTGTACCTAGGTGTCAGAGGTGTACCTGGGAGTGTCTGAGGTGTTCCAGGAGGGTCAGAGGTACTTGGGAGTGTAGGGGGAACCAGGAGTGTCAGAGGAGTACCTGGGAGTGCTCAGAGGTGTACCTGGGAGTATCGAGAAGCTATCGGAGGTACCTGGGAGTGTCAGACGTGTACCTGGGAGTGTCAGGTGTACCAGGGAGGTCAGAGGTGTACCTGAGTGTCAGAGGTGCACCTGGGAGTGTCTGAGGTGTACCTGGGAGTGGCGGAGATGTACCTGGGAGTGTCAGGGGTGTACCTGAGTGTCAGGGTGTGTACTTGGGAGTGTCAGATTTGCCGCTGGGAGTGTCTGAGGTGTACTTGGGAGTGTCAGAGGTGTACCCAGGAGTGTCAGAGGTGTACCTAGGAGTGTCAGTGGTGTACCTGGGAGTGTCAGAGGTGACCTGGGAGTGTCAGAGGTGTACCTGAGAGTGTCAGAGGAGCAACTCGAGCATTAGAGGAGTACCTGGGAGGTCAGGAGGTGTACCAGAGTGCGTCAGAGGTGTACCTGGGAGGTCAGGGGTGTACTGGGTCAGAGTGTCATTGTGTACTTGGGAGGTCAGAGGTGTACCTGGAAGTGTCGGAGGTGTACCTGGAAGTGTCAGAGGTGCACCTGGGAGTGTCAGAGGTGTACTCCTGCTGAAAGCAGGTGTCCTGGGAGTGTCAGAGGTGCACCTGGGAGGTCAGAGGTGACCTGGGAGGTCAGGGTGTAACTGGTGTGTCAGAGGTGTAAACTGGGAGCAACAGGTGTACCTGGGAGTCTCAGAGGTGCACCTGGGAGTGTCAGGTGTACCTGCAAGGTGAGAAGTGTACCTGGGAGTGTCGGAGGTGTACCTGGAAGTAACGGAGGTGTACCTGGAAGTGTCAGAATGTCTTGGAGTGTCGGAGGTGTACCTGGAGGTCAGGGTGTACCTGGGAGTGTCAGAGGTGTACCTGGAGTGTCAGAGGCACCTGGGAGTGTCAGGGGTGTACCTGGGCGTGTGGCGGTGTACCTGGGAGTGTCAAAGGTGCCTCCTGGGAGTATCGGAGGTGTACCTGCGTGTCAGAGGTACCTGAGTGTCAGAAGTGTACCTGCCAGTGTCAGATGTGTACCTGAAGTGTCGGAGGTGTACCTGGAAGTGTCAGAAATGTTCTGGAAGTGTCTGAGGTGTACCTGGAGGCAGGAGGCAGAGGTGCACCTGGGAGGTCAGGGGTGTGCCTGGGCGGCTCAGCGGTGTACCTGGGAGTGTCAGAGGTGTGACCTGGGAGTATCGGAGGTGCACCTGGGTGTGTCAGAGGTGCACCTGGGAGTGTCTGAGGTGTTCCTGGGAGGGTCAGAGGTGTACTTGGGAGTGTCGAAGGTGTACCCAAGGTCAGGGGTGTACCTGGGAGTGTCAGGGGTGTACTTGGGAGGTCATAGGTGCACATGGAGGTTCAGTGTACTTGGGAGCCCAGAGGTGTACCTGGGAGTGTCAGAGGTACCTGGGAGTATCGGAGGTGTACCTGGAAGCATCGGAGGTGTACCTGGGAGTCCCAGAGGCACCTGGGAGTGTCAGGTGTACTAGGGAGGTCAGAGGTGTACCTGAGTGTCAGAGGTGCACCCTGGAGTGTCTGAGGTGTACCTGGGATTGTCGGAGGTGTACCTGGGAGTATCAGGGGTGCACCTGGGAGTGTCAGGGGTGTACTTGGAGTGTCATAGGTACCTGGGAGTGTCTGAGGTGTACTTGGGAGTGTCAGAGGTGTACTGGGGAGTGTCTGAGGTACCAGAGTGTCAGTGGTGTACCTGGGAGTGACAGAGGTGACCTGGGAGTGTCTGAGGTGTACCTGAGAGTGTCAGAGGAGCAACTGGGAGCATTAGAGAGTACCTGGGAGTGTTGCAGGTACCTGGGAGTGTCAGGGGTGTACATGGGAGTGTCATTGGTGTACCTGGGAGTGTCAGAGGTGTACCTGGAAGTGTCGGAAGTGTACCTGGAAGTGTCAGAGGTGTACCTGGGAGTGTCAGAGGTGTACCTGCCAGTGTCAGAGGTATACCTGGGAGTGTCAGAGGTGTACCTGGGAGTGTCAGAGGTGTACCTGGGAGTGTCAGGTGTAACTGGGTGTGTCGGAGGTGTAACTGGGACTGTCAAAGGTGTACCTGGGAGGTCAGAGGTGTACCTGGGATTGTTAGGGGTGTACCTGGGAGTGTCAGGGGATACCTGGAGATCGGCGGTATTCGGAGCATCAGAGGCGTACCTGGCAGTGTCAGAGATGTACCTGGGAGTGTCAGAGGTACCTGCCAGTGTCAGAGGTACCTGGAAGTGTCGGAGGTGTACCTGGAAGTGTCAGAAATGGCTTTGGAAGTGTCTGAGGTGTACCGGAGTGTCAGAGGTGTACCTGGGAGTGTCAGAGGTGCACCTGAGAGGTCAGGTGCTCAGGCGTGTTGAGGTGTACCTGGGAGTGTCAGAGGTACCTGGGAGTATCGGAGGTGTACCTGGGTGTCAGAGGTACCTGGGAGTGCCTGAGGTGTTCCTGGGAGGTCAGAGGTGTACCTGGGAGGTCAGGGGTGAACCAGGAGTGTCAGAGGAGTACCTGGGAGTGTCTGAGGTGTACCCAGAGTGTCGGTGGTGTACCTGGGAGGTCAGAGGTGACCTGGGAGCACAGAGGTGTACCTGAGAGTGTCAGAGGAGTAACTGACATTAGAGGAGCACCTGGGAGTGTCAGAGGCACCTGGAGTGTCAGAGGTGTACCTGGGAGTGTCAGGGGTGTACCTGGAGTGTCAGGGGTGTACCTGGGAGGTCAGAGGTGAACCTGGGAGCATCAGAGGAGTACCTGGGAGAGCAGAGGTTTACCTGGGAGTTGGGGGTGTACCTGGGAGCATCAGAGAGTACCGGAGTGTCAGAGGTGTACCTGGGAGGCTGGGTGGTGTACTTGGGAGGTTGGGGTGGGTACCTGGGAGTGTCACTGGTGTACCTGGGAGGTTGGGAGGTGTACCTGGAAGTGTCTGAGGTGTACCTGGAAGTGTCAGAAAATGTACCTGGGAGTGTCTGAGGTGGTACCTGGGAGTGTCAGAGGTGTACCTGTGGAGTGTCAGAGGTGCACCTGGGAGTGTCAGGGTGTACCAAGGCCAGAGGTGCACCTGGGAGTGTCTGAGGTGTACCTGGGAGCACGGAGGCCTGGAAGTATCGGAGGTGTACCTGGGAGTCCCAGAGGTACCTGGGAGGTCAGGTGTGCACTAGGGAGTGTCAGAGGTGTACCTGGGAGTGTCAGAGGTGCACCTTGAGTGTCTGAGGTGTACCTGGGATTGTCGGAGGTGGTACCTGGGAGTGTCAGGGGTGTACCTGGGAGTGTCAGGGGTGTACTTGGGAGTGTCATAGGTGTACCTGGGAGTGTCTGAGGTGTACTTGGGAGTGTCAGAGGTGCCTGGGAGTGCCTGAGGTGTACCTAGGAGGTTGGGTGGTGTACCTGGGAGGACAGAGAGGTGACCTGGGAGTGTCAGAGGTGTACCTGAGAGTGTCAGGTGTACATGGGAGTGTCACAGGTACCTGGGAGTGTCAGGTACCTGGAAGAAGCGGAAGGTGGCCCAAGGGTCAGAGGTACCTGGGAGTGTCAGAGGTGTACCTGCCAGTGTCAGAGGTATACCTGGGAGGCAGAGGTGTACCTGGAGGTCAGAGGTGTACCTGGGAGTGTCAGGGGTGTATTGGGTGTCGGAGGGGTAACTGGGACAGTCAAAGGTGTACCTGGGAGTGTCAGAGGTGTACCTGATTGTGAGGGGTGTACCTGGGAGTGTCAGGTGTACCTGTGAGTATCGGTGGTGTATTGGGAGTATCAGAGGCACCTGGCAGTGTCAGAGATGTACCTGGGAGTGTCAGAGGTGCACCTGCCAGTGTCAGAGGTGTGGAAGTGTCGGAGGTGTACCAAGGTGAGAAACAGCTGGAAGTGTCTGAGGTGTACCTGGGAGTGTCAGAGGTGTACCTGGGAGTGTCAGAGGGCACCTGGGAGTGTTGGGGTGTGCCTGGCGTGTCAGCGGTACCTGGGAGTGTCAGAGGTGTACCTGGGAGTATCGGGAGGTGTACCTGGGTGTGTCAGAGGTACCTGGGAGGTCTGAGGTGTTCCTGGGAGGGTCAGAGGTACTTGGGAGGTTGGGGGTGAACCAGGGAGTGTCAGAGGAGTACCTGGGAGTGTCTGAGTTGTACCTAGGAGTGCTCAGTGGTGTACCTGGGAGTGTCAGAGGTGACCTGGGAGGTCAGAGGTGTACCTGAGAGTGCCAGAGGAGCAACTGGAATAGGAGGAGTACCTGGGAGTCAGGTAACCCGGGAGGCTGGGAGGTGTACCTGGGAGTGTCAGGGGTGTACCTGGGAGTGTCAGGGGTGTACCTGGAAAAGTCAGAGGTGAACCTGGGAGCTCAGAGGAGTACCTGGAGTGTTAGAGGTTTACCTGGGAGTGCGGGTGGTGTTCCTGGGAGCATCAGAGGACCTGGGAGTCAGAGGTGTACCTGGGAGTGTCAGTGGTGTACTTGGGAGGCCGGGTGGTGTACCTGGGAGCATTGGTGTACCTGGGAGTGTCAGAGGTGTACCTGGAAGTGTCTGAGGTACCTGAAGTGTCAGAAATGTTCCTGGGAGTGTCTGAGGTACTGGAGGTCAGAGGTGTACCCGTGAGTGTCAGAGGTTCACCTGGGAGTGTCAGGGGTGACCTGGGGGGACCTGGGAGTGTCAGAGGTGCACCTGGAGTATCGGAGGTGTAACTGGTGTGTCACAGGTGTACCTGGGAGTGTCAGAGGTGCACCTGCCAGTGTCAGAGGTGTACCTGGAAGCAAGTCGGAGGTGTACCTGGAAGTGTCAGAAATGTTCCTGGGAGTGTCTGAGGTGTACCTGGGAGTGTTAGAGGTGCCTGGGAGTTGAGATGCACCTGGGAGTGTCAGGGGTGTATTCGCGGTCAGCGGTGAAACTGGGAGTGCCAGAGGTGTACCTAGGAGTGTCAGTGGTGTACCTGGGAGTGCCAGAGGTGTACCTTGAGTGTCAGTGGTGTACCTGGGAGTGTCAGAGGTGTACCTGGGAGTGTCAAAGGTGTACCTGATTGTCAGAGGAGTACCTGGGAGCATCAGAGGAGTACCTGGGAGTGTCAGAGGTGTACCTGGGAGGTCAGAGGTGTACCTAGGAGTGTCAGTGGTGTACCTGGGAGCAAATTGGTACCTGGGAGTGTCAGAGGTGCTACGGAAGTGTCGGAGGTGTACCTGGAAGAGTCAGAAATGTCCCTGGGAGTGTCTGAGGTGTACCTGGGAGTCAGTCTACCTGGTGTCATCGGTGTACCTGGGAGTGTCAGAGGTGTACCTGGGAGTATCGGAGGTGTACCTGGCAGAGGTGTACATGAGTGTCAGAGGTGTACCTGGGAGTGTCAGGGAAGTACCCGGATTGTCAGGTGTACCTGGCATGTTAGGTACCTGGTGAGTATCGGCGGTATCTGGGAGTGTCAGAGGTGTACCTGGCAGTGTCAGAGATGTACCTGGCAGTGTCAGAGGTGTACCTGGGAGTGTCTGAGGTGTACCTGGGAGTGTCGGAGGTACCTGGGAGTGTCGGTGTACCTGGAGGTCAGAGGTGTACCTGAGTGTCTAGGTACCTGGAGTGTCAGAGGTGTACCTGGGAGTGTCTCAAGTGTACCTGGGAGTGTCTGAGTGTACCTGAGTGTCAGAGGTACCCGGGAGAGTCAGAGGTGTACCTGGAGTGTCAGAGGAAATGGGAGCATTAGAGGAGCACTTGGGAGTGTCGAGGTGCACCTGGGAGTGTCAGAGGTGACCTGGGTACCAGGTATTGAGCAGTCGGATGTACCTGGGAGTGAGAGGTACCTGGGAGTGTCAGAGGTGTACCTGAAGTGTCGGAGGTACCTGGAAGTGTCAGAAATGTTCCTGGGAGGTCTGATGTACTTGGTAGTACCTGAGGTCAGAGGTGTACCTGGAGTGTCAGAGGTGCACCTGGGAGTGTCAGGGTACCTGGGCGGTCATGGTGTACCTGAGTGTCAGAGGTGTACCTGGGAGTATCGGAGGTGTACCTGGTGTGTCAGAGGTGTACCTGGAGTGTCAGATGTGTACCTGCCATGTCAGAGGTGCACCTGAAGTGTCGGAGGTGTACCTGGAAGTGTCAGAAATGTTCCTGGGAGTGTCTGAGGTGTACCTGGGAGTCAGAGGTGTACCTGGGAGTGTCAGAGGTGCACTTGGGAGTGTCAGGTGTACCTGGGCGTGTCAGGCGGTGTACCTGGGAGTGTCAGAGGTGTACCGGCGGCATCGGAGGTGTACCTGGTGTGTCAGAGGTGTACCTGAGTGTCAGAGGTGACCTGGAGTGTCTGATGTGTACCTGGGAGTGTCGGAGGTGTACCTGGAGGCCGTACTTGGAGTGTCATAGGTGTACCTGAAAGTGTCAGAAATGTACCTGGAGTGTCTGAGGTGTACCTGGAGTGTCAGAGGTACCTGGGAGTGTCAGGGTGTGCCATGGGAGTGTCAGCGGTACCTGGGAGGCCAGAGGTGTACCTGTGGGTATCGGCGGTGTCATCTGGGAGTCTGAGAGGTACCTGGCAGTGTCAGAGATGTACCTGGCAGTCAGAGTACTGGGAGTGTTGAGGTGTACCTGGGAGTGACGGAGGTATCTGGGAGTGTCAGGGTGTACCTGGGAGTGTCAGAGGTGTACCTGGGAGGTCAGAGTTGTACCTGGGAGTGTCTGAGGTGTTCTGGAGTGTCAGAGGTGCACTTGGAGTGTCAGGGTACCTGGCGTGTCACCGGTGTACCTGGGAGTGTCAGAGGTGTACTGGGAGTATCGGAGGTGTACCTGGTGTGTCAGAGGTGTACCTAGAGTGTCAGATGTGTACCTGCCAGTGTCAGAGGTAACCTGGAAGTGTCGGAGGTGTACCTGAAGTGTCAGAAATGTTCCTGGAGTGTCTGAGGTGTACCTGGAGGTCAGAGGTGTACCTGGGAGGTCAGAGGCACTTGGGAGTGTCAGGGTACCGGCGTGCAGCGGTGTACCTGGGAGTGTCAGAGGTGTACCTGGCAGTATCGGAGGTGTACCTGGTGTGTCAGAGGTGTACCTGGAGTTCAGAGGTGCACCTGGGAGTAACTGATGTGTACCTGGGAGTGTCGGAGGTGTACCTGGGATGTCAGTGTACTTGGGAGTGTCATAGGTGTACCTGAAACGTGAAATGTACCTTGGAGGTCTGAGGTGTACCTGGGAGGTCAGAGGTGTACCTGAGAGGTCAGGTGTGCTATGGGAGTGTCAGCGGTGTACCTGGAGTGTCAGAGGTGTACCTGTGGGGTATCGGCGGTGTATCTGGGAGTGTCAGAGTGTACCTGGCAGGTCAGAGATGTACCTGGTGTCAGAGGTGTACCTGGAGGTCTGAGGTGTACCTGGAGGTCGGAGTACCTGGGAGTGTCAGGGTGTACCTGGAGGTCGAGAGATCTGGAGGCCGAGTTGTACCTGGGAGTGTCTGAGGTGTTCCTGGAGGTCAGAGGTGAACATGGGAGGTCAGAGGTGTGTCTGGGAGGTCAGTGGTGTACCTGGAGGTCACAGGATCTGGAGTGCCATTGGTGTACCTGGGAGTGCAGAGGAGGAACCAGGAGTGTCAGAGTATTACCTGGAGTGTCAGAGGTGTACCTGGGAGGTCAGAGGTACCTGAGTGTCATTGGTGTACCTGGAGGTCAGAGGTGAACCAGGGAGAGTCAGAGGAGCACCTGGGAGTGTCAGAGGTGTACCTGGGAGTGTCAGAGGTGTACCTAGGAGTGTCAGTGGTGTACCTGGGAGTGTCTGGCCAGTGTACCTGTGTCAGAGGTGTACCTGGGAGTGTCAGGTGTACCTGGGTGTCAGGGGTGTACCTGGGAGTGTTATAGGTGTACCTGGGAGGTCTGAGGTGTACCTGGGAGTGTCGAGGTGTACCTGGGAGTGTCTGAGTGTACCTAGGAGTGCTGGGGTGGTGTACCTGGGAGGGTCAGAGGTGGTCTGGGAGTGTCAGGGTGTACCTGGGAGTCAGAGGAGTACCTGGGAGCATCAGAGGAGTACCTTGAGGTCATTGGTGTACCTGGGAGTGTCAGAGGTGTACCTGGAAGTATCGGAGGTGTACCTGAAGTGTTAGAAAACCTGGGAGTGTCTGAGGTGCACCTGGAGTGTCAGAGGTGACTGGGAGTGCCATTGTGTACCTGGAGGTCAGGAGGTGAACCAGGGAGTCTCAGAGGAGTACCTGGAGTGTCAGAGTTGTACCTGGGAGTGTCATTGTACCTGGGAGAGTCAGAGGTGTACCTGGAAGCTGGTGGTGTACCTGGAAGTGTCAGAAATGTTCCTGGAGTGTCTGAGGTGAACCTGGGGTGTCAGAGGTGTACCTGGGAGTGCACATTGGTGTACCTGAATGTCAGAGGTGTACCTGGTGTCAGAGGTGTACCTGGGAGTGTCAGAGGTGTACCTGGGAGTGTCAGGTGTAACCTGGAAGTGTCTGAGGTGTACCTGGAAGTGTCAGAAATGTGCCTGGGAGTGTCTGAGGTGTACCTGGGAGTGTCTGAGGTGTACCTGGAGGCTGAGGTACCTGGGAGTGTCACGGGTGTACCTGGAGTGTCAGAGGCACCTGGGAGTGTCATGTACCTGGGAATGTCAGGGGTGTACCTGGGAGTGTCAGGGTGTACCTGTGAGTATCGGCGTGTATCTGGGAGTGTCAGAGGTGTACCTGGGTCAGAGATGCACCTGGCAGGTCAGATGTATCTGGGAGTGTCTGAGGTGTACCTGGGAGGTCGGAGGTGTACCTGGGAGGTCAGGTGTACCTGGGAGTGTCAGAGGTGTACCTGGGAGTGTCAGAGGTGTACCTGGGCGTGTGTGGAGGTGTACCTTGAGTGTCAGAGGTGCACCTGGGAGTATCGGAGGTGTACTTGGAGTGTCAGAGGTGTACCTGGGAGGCCAGAGGTGTTCCTGGAGTGTCAGTGGTGCACCTGGGAGGTCAGGTGTGTACCAGGAGTGTCAGAGGACCTGGAGTGTCAGAGGTGTACCTGGGAGTCTCAGAGGTACCTGGAGTGCCAGAGGTGCACCTTGGAGGGCAGTGGTGTACCTGAGTGTCAGGTGTGTACTAGAGGTCAGAGGTGTACCTGAGTGTCAGAGGTGCACCTGGGAGTGTCTGAGGTGTACCTGGGAGTGTCGGAGGTGTGCCTGAGGTCAGGGGTGTACATGGGAATGTCAGGGTGTACCTGGGAGTGTCAGGTGTACCTGGGAGGTCTGAGGCACCTGGGAGTGTCAGAGGTTTACCTGGGAGTGTCTGAGGTGTACCTAGGAGGTCAGTGGTGAACCTGGGAGTGTCAGAGGTGTACCTGGGAGGTCAGAGGTGTACCTGGAGATTGTGAGGAGTAACTGCTAGCATCAGAGGAGCACCTGGGAGGTGTGAGAGGTGTACCTGGGAGTGTCAGAGGTGTACCTAGGAGTGTCAGTGGTGTCTGGAGTGTCGTTGGTATACCGGAGGTCAGAGGTGTACATGGAAGTGTCGGAGGTGTACCTGGAAGAGTCAGAAATGTCCTGGGAGGCTAGGGTTAACCTGGGAGGTCAGCGGTGTACCGGGAGTATCAGAGGTGTACCGGAGTATCGGAGGTGGACCTGGTGTGTCAGAGGTGTACCTGGGAGTGTCAGAGGTCTACCTGGAGTGTCAGGGAAGTACCTGGATTGTCAGTGGTGTACCTGGAGTGTCAGGTGTACCTGTGAGTTTCGGGGTGTATCTGGAGTGTCAGAGGTGTACCTGGCAGTGTCAGATGTACCTGGCAGTCAAAGGTGTACCTGGAGTGTCTGAGGGTACCTGGGAGTGTCGGAGGTGTACCTGGGAGTGTCAGAGGTGTACCTGGGAGTGTCAGAGGTGTACTTGAGTGTGTGAGGTGTACCTAGGAGTGTCAGAGGTACCTGGGAGGTCTGAGGTGTACCTGGGAGCATCAGAGGTGTACCTGGGAGTGTCAGAGGTGTACCTGGGAGCATCAGAGGAGTACCTGAGTGTCAGAGGTTTACCTGAGTGTCAGTGGTGTACCTGGGAGCATCAGAGGAGCACCTGGGAGTGTAAGAGGTAACGGAGTGTCAGTGGTGTACCTGGGAGTGTCAGTGGTGTACCTGAAGTGTCATTGGTGTACCTGGAGTGTCAGAGGTGTACCTGAAGTGTCGGAGGTGTACCTGGAAGTGTCAGAAATGTTCCGGGAGTGTCTGAGGTGTACCTGGAGTGTGTTGAGGTGTACCTAGAGGTTGTGTACGGGAGTGTCAGAGGTACCTGAGTGTCAATGGTGTACCTCTCAGCATCGAGGTACCTGGGTGTCAGAGGTGTACCTGGAGTGTCAGAGGTGTACCTGCCAGTGTCAGACGTACCTGGGAGGCTGAGGTGTACCTGGGAGGCCGAGGTGTACCTGGTAGTGTCAGGGGTGTAACTGGGTGTCGGAGGTGTAACTGGGACTGTCAAAGGTGTACCTGGGAGTGCAGAGGTGTACCTGGATTATCAGGGGTGCCCAGTGTCAGGGGTGTACCTGGAGTATCAGCGGTGTATCTGGGAGTGTCAGAGGTGTACCTGGCAGTGTCTGAGGTGTACCTGGAGGTCGGAGGTGTACCTGGGAGGCTGTACCTGGGAGTGTCAGAGGTGTACCTGGGAGTGTCAGAGGTGTACCTGGGAGTGTCTGAGGTGTACCTGGGAGGTCAGAGGTGTACCTGGGAGTGTCAGAGGTGTACCTGGAGTGTCAGTGGTGTACCTGGGAGGTCATTGGGGTACTTTGGGAGTGTCATTGGTGCACCTGGGAGTGTCAGAGGAACCAGGGAGTGTCAGAGGAGTACCTGGGATTGTCAGAGGTGTACCTGGGAGTGTCAGGTACCTGGGAGGTCATTGGTGTACCTGGAGTGTCAGAGGAACCAGGAGGTCAGAGGAGTACCTGGGAGTGTCAGAGGTGTACCTGGGAGTGTCAGAGGTGTACCTGGAGTGCCAGTGTACCTGGGGTCAGAGGTGTACTGGGAGTGTCAGGGGTGTAACCTGAAGTGTCTGAGGTGTACCTGGGAGTGTCAGAAATGTACATGGGAGTGTCTGAGGTGTACCTGGGAGTGTCAGAGGTGTACCTGGAGTGTCAGGGGTGTACCTGGGAGTGTCGGAGGTGTAACTGAGAGTGTCAAAGGTGTACCTGGAGGTCAGAGGTGCACCTGAGGTCAGGGGTGTACCTGGGAATGTCAGGGGTGTACCTGGGAGTGTCAGGGGTGTACCTGTGGGTATCGGCGGTGTATCTGGGAGAGTCAGAGGTGTACCTGGCAGTGTCAGAGATGTATCTGGCAGTGTCATAGGTGTATCTGGGAGTGTGTGAGGTGTACCTGGGAGTGTCGGAGGTGTACCTGGGAGTGTCAGGGGTGTACCTGGGAGTGTCAGAGGTGTACCTGGGAGTGTCAGAGGTGTACCTGGGCGTGTGTGAGGTGTACCTGAGTGTCAGAGGTGCACCTGGGAGTATCGGAGGTGTACCTGGAGTGTCAGAGGTACCTGGGAGCAGAGGTGTTCCTGGGAGTGTCGGTGGTGTACCTGGGAGGTCAGGTGTGTACCAGGAGGTCAGAGGTGTACCTGGAGTGTCAGAGGTGTACCTGGGAGTCTTAGAGGTGTACCTGGGAGTGCCAGAGGTGTACCTTGAGGTCAGAGGTGTACCTGGGAGGTCTGAGGTGTACCTGGGAGTGTCAGAGGTACCTGGGAGGTCAGAGGTGTACCTGGGAGTGTCAGGTGACTTGGAGGCCATTGGTGTACTTGGAGGTCATGTACCGGAGCCAGAGTGAACCAGAGAGTACCTGGGATTGTCAGAGGTGTACCTGGGAGTGTCAGTGGTGTACCTGGGAGTGTCATTGTGTACCTGGGAGTGTCAGAGGTGAACCAGGAGTGTCAGAGGAGTACCTGGGAGTGTCAGAGGTGTACCTGGGAGGTTTGGGAGGTGTACCTGGGGTGTCAGGGGTGTACCTGAGTGTCAGAGGTGTACCTGGGAGGTTGGGGTGTAACCTGAAGTGTCTGAGGTGTACCTGAGTGTCAGAAATGTACATGGGAGTGTCGGAGTGTACTTGGGAGTGTCAGAGGTGTACCTGGGAGTGTCATGGTGTACCTGGGAGTGTCAGCGTTGTACCTGGAGTGTCAGAGATGTACTTAGGAAAATCGGAGGTGTACCTGTGTCAGGAGATGTACCTGGAGTGTCAGAGGTGTACTGTGCCAGTGTCAGAGGTGTACCTGGGAGGTCAGGTGTACCTGGGAGTGTCAGGGTGTAACTGGGAGTGTCGGAGGTGTAACTGAGGTCAAAGGTGTACCTGGGAGTGTCAGAGGTGCACCTGGAGTGTCAGGGTGTACCTGGGAATGTCAGGGTGTACCTGGGAGTGTCAGGGGTGTACCTGTGGTATCGGCGGTGTATCGGGAGAGTCAGAGGTGTACCTGGCAGTGTCAGAGATGTATCTGGCAGTTCAGGTGTATCTGGGAGGTGTGAGGTGTACCTGAGTGTCGGAGGTGTACCTGGGAGTGTCAGGGTGTTCCTGGGAGGTCAGAGGTGTACCTGGAGGTCAGGAGGTGTACCTGGGCGTGAGGTGGACCTGGGAGTGTCAGAGGTGCACCTGGGAGTATCGGAGGTGTACCTGGGAGTGTCAGAGGTACCTGGGAGTGCCAGAGGTGTCCTGAGTGTCAGTGGTGTAACTGGGAGTGTCAGGTGTGTACCAGGAGTGTCTGAGGTGTACCTGGGAGGTCAGGAGGTACCTGGGAGTCTTAGAGGTGTACCTGGGAGTGCCAGAGGTGTACCTTGAGTGTCAGAGGTGGCCTGGGAGTGTCTGAGGTGTACCTGGGAGGTCAGAGGTGTACCTGGGAGTGTCAGAGGTGTACCTGGAGTGTCAGTGTGTACCTGGGAGTGCATTGGTGTACTGGGAGTGTCATTGGTGTACCTGAGTGTCAGAGGTGAACCAGGAGGTCAGAGGAGTACCTGGGATTGTCAGAGGTGTACCTGGGAGGTCAGTGGTGTACCTGGGAGGTCATTGGTGTACCTGGGAGGTCAGAGGTGAACCAGGGAGTGTCAGAGGAGTACCTGGGAGGTCAGAGGTGTACCTGAGTGTCAGAGGTGTACCTGGGGGTGTCAGGGTGTACCTGGGAGTGTCAGAGGTACCTGGGAGTGTCAGGGTGTAACCTGAAGTGTCTGAGGTGTACCTGGAGTGTCAGAAATGTACATGGAGTGTCTGAGGTGTACCTGGAGTGTCAGAGGTGTACCTGGGAGTGTCATGGGTGTACCTGGAGGTCAGCGTTGTACCTGGAGTGTCAGAGATGTACTGAGTATCGGAGGTGTACCTGGGTGTGTCAGAGATGTACCTGGGAGTGTCAGGAGGTGTACGTGCCAGTGTCAGAGGTGTACCTGGGAGTGTCAGAGGTGTACCTGGGAGTGTCAGGGGTGTAACTGGAGTGTCGGAGGTGTAACTGAGTGTCAAGGTGTACCGGGGTCAGAGGTGCACCTGGGAGTCAGGGGTGTACCTGGAATGTCAGGTGTACCTGGGAGTGTCAGGGTGTACCTGTGGGTATCGGCGGTGTATCTGGGAGAGTCAGAGGTGTACCTGGCAGTGTCAGAGATGTTCTGGCAGTGTCATAGGTGTATCTGGGAGTGTGTGAGGTGTACCTGGAGTGTCGGGAGGTGTACCTGGGAGTGTCAGGGGTGTTCCTGGGAGTGTCAGAGGTGTACCTGGAGTGTCAGAGGTGTACCTGGGCGTGTGGAGGTGTACCTGGGAGTGTCAGAGGTGCACCTGGGAGTATCGGAGGTGTACCTGGGAGTGTCAGAGGTGTACCTGGGAGTGCCAGAGGTGTTCCTGGAGTGTCAGTGGGCTACCTGGAGTGTCAGGTGTGTACCAGGGAGTGTCAGAGGTGTACCTGAGTCAGAGGTGTACCTGGGAGTCTTAGAGGTGTACCTGGAGTGCCAGAGGTGTACCTTGAGTGTCAGTGGTGTACCTGGGAGTGTCAGGTGTAGACTAGGGAGTGTCAGAGGTGTACCTGGGAGTGTCAGAGGTGCACCTGGGAGTGTCTAGGCCCTGGGGTCAGAGGTGTACCTGGGAGTGTCTGAGGTGTACCTAGGAGTGTCAGTGGTGTACCTGGGAGTGTCAGAGGTGTACCTGGGAGTGTCAGAGGTGTACCTGGGATTGTCAGAGGAGTCCTGGGAGCATCAGAGGAGTACTGGGAGTGTCAGAGGTGTACCGGGAGGCCGAGGTGTACCAGAGTCAGTGGTGTACCTGGGAGTGTTGGTGTACCTGGGAGGTTGCAGGTGTATGGAAGTGTCGGAGGTACGGAAGAGTCAGAAATGTCCCTGGGAGTGTCTGAGTTGTCCTGGGAGTGTCAGTGGTACCTGGGAGTGTTAGGGGTTATCTGGGAGTGTCAGCAGTGTACCTGGGAGGTCAGAGGTGTACCTGAGATCGCAGGTGTACCTAGGTCTGAGTGTACCTGGGGAGCCGGTGTACCTGGAGAGGTCAGGAAGTACCTGGGATTGTCAGGGGTGTACCTGGGAGGTCAGGGGTGTACCTGTGGGAGTATCGGCGGTATCTGGGAGGTCAGAGGTGTACCTGGCAGTGTCAGAGATGTACCTGGCAGTGTCAGAGGTGTACCTAGTGTCTGAGGTGTACCTGATGCCGGAGGTGTACCTGGGAGGTTGGGAGGGTACCGGGAGTGTCAGAGGTACCTGGCAGTCTGAGGTGTACCTGAGTGTCGGAGGTGCACTGGAGTGTCTGAGGTGGGAGTGTCTGAGGTGTACCTGGAGTGTTAGGAGGTGTACCTGGGAGAGTCAGAGGTGTAGGTGTGGAGGTCAGAGGCCTGGAGCATCAGAGGAGTACCTGGGAGTGCCAGAGGCCTGGGAGTGTGGAAGTGGTACCTGGACATCAGAGGAGTACTTGGGAGTGTCAGGAGGTGGTACCTGGGAGTGGCCAGTGGTGTACCTGGGAGGTCAGTGGTACCTGGGAGCAACAGGCCTGGGAGTGTCAGAGGTGTACCTGGAAGTGTCGGAGGTGTACCGGAAGTGTCAGAAATGTTCTGGGAGTGGAGGTGTACCTGGGAGTGTCAGAGGTGTACCTGTGAGTGTCGAGGTGCACCTGAGTGTCAGTGGCCTGGTGGTCACCGGTGTACCTGGGAGTGTCAGAGGCCTGGAGCACGGAGGCACCGTGGGAGGCAAGGAGTGCTGGGATGACCACAGTGTCAGAGGTGCACCTGGAAGTGTCGGAGGTGTACCTGTGGTGTCAGAAATGTTCCTGGGAGTGTCTGGAGGCACTGGGAGTGTCAGAGGTGTACCTGGGAGCCAGAGGTGCACTTGGGAGTGTCAGGGGTGTACCTGGGCGTGTCAGCGGTGTACCTGGGAGTGTCAGAGGTACCGTGGCATCGGAGGTGCACTGGTGTGTCAGAGGTGTACCTGGGAGGTCAGAGGTGCACCTGGGAAGTCTGAGGTACCTGGAGTGTCGGAGGTGTACCTGGGAGGCCAGGGGTGTGCTTGGGAGGTCAGAGGTGTACCTGAAAGTGTCAGAAATGTACCTGGTGTGTCTGGAGGTGTACCTGAGTGCAGAGGTGTACCTGAGAGGTCAGGGTGTGCATGGAGGTCAGCGGTGTACCTGGGAGTGTAGAGGTGCACTGGGGTATGGGCAGTGTATCTGGAGTGTCAGAGGTGTACCTGGCAGTGTCAGGAGATGTACTGGCAGTGCCAGAGGTGTACCTGGGAGGTCTGGAGGTGTACCTGGGAGTGTCGGAGGTTTACCTGGGAGGTCAGGTGTACGGGGAGTGGTCAGGAGGTACCTGGGAGTGTCAGAGTTGTACCTGGGAGGTCTGAGGTGTTCCTGGGAGGCTGGGAGGTGCACCTGGGAGGTCAGAGGTGGTCTGGGAGTGCAGTGGTGGTGCACCTGGGAGTGTCATTGGTGTACCTGGGAGGCATTGGTGCCTGGGAGGTGGTTGGTGTACCTGAGGTCAGAGGGTGAACCAGGGAGAGTCAGAGGAGTACCTGGGAGTGCTGGGAGGTACTCGGAGTGTCAGAGGTGCAGGAGTGCCGTGGTGTGGCCTGGGAGTGCTGGTGGTGTACCTGGTGTAGCTGAGAGGTGAAACAGAGTCAGAGGAGCACGGGAGTGTTGGAGGTGTACTGGGAGTGTGAGGTGTGCCTAGGAGTGTTGGGTGTGGTGCACGGGGAGTGTTGTTGGTGTACCTGGGTGTGTCAGAGGTGTACTGGGAGGTTGTGAGGTGAACCAGGAGTGGCCAGAGTATTACCTGGGAGGTTGGGAGGTGTACTGGGAGGCTCGGTGGGTACCTGGGAGGCTGTTAGGTGTACCTTGGAGGTCAGGAAAACAGGAGAGCTGGGAGAGTACCTGGGAGTGTCGAGGTGTACCTGGGAGGCCGAGGTACCTGAGAGTGTCAGTGGTGTACCTGGGAGTGTCTGGTGTACCTGGGTGTGTCAGAGGTGTACCTGGGAGGTCAGAGGTACCTGCCAGTGTCAGAGGTGTACCTGGGAGTGAGATGTACCTGGGAGGTCAGAGGTGTACCTGGGAGTGTCAGGGGTGTAACTGGGAGTGTCGGAGGTAACTGGGAGGTGTCAGGTGTACCTGGGAGTGTCAGAGGTGTACCTGGGAGGTCAGGGGTGCACCTGGGAGGTCGGAGGTACCTGGGAGTGTCAGGTGTACCTGGGTGTGTCAGGGTGTACCTGGGAGTGTTATAGGTGTGCCTGGGAGTGTCGGAGGCACCTGGGAGTGTCAGGGGTACCTGGGTGTGTCAGGGGTGTACCTGGGAGTATGATATGCGTGCACCTGGGAGTGTCTGAGGTACCTGGGAGGTCAGAGGTGTACCTGGGAGTGTCTGAGGTGTACCTAGAGTGTCAGTGGTGTACCTGGGAGTGTCAGAGGTGGTCTTGGGAGTGTCAGGGGTGTACCTGGGAGTGTCAGAGGAGTACCTGGGAGCATCAGAGGAGTACCTTGGAGTGCCATTGGTGTACCTGGGAGTGTCAGAGGTGTACCTGGAAGTGTCGGAGGTGTACCTGGAAGTGTTAGAAATGTTCCTGGGAGTGTCTGAGGTGTACCTGGGAGTGTCAGAGGTGCCTGGAGCCATTGGTGTACCTGGAGTGTCAGAGGTGAACCAGGAGGTCAGAGAGTACCTGGGAGGTCAGAGCAACTGGGAGTGTCTGGTGTACCTGGGAGAGTCAGAGGTGTACCTGGAAGTGCCGGTGGTGTACTGGAAGTATTAGAATGTTCCTGGGAGTGTCTGAGGTGAACCTGGGAAGTCAGAGGTGTACCTGGGAGTGCTGGTGTACCTGGGAGGCTGGGAGGAACCAGGAGGTCGAGGAGTACCTGGGAGTGTCAGAGTTGTACCTGGGAGGCCAGAGGTACCTGGGGGGTCAGAGGTGTAACTGGGAGTGTCAGAGGTGTACCTGGGAGTGTCAGGGGTGTAACCTGGAAGTGTCTGAGGTGTACCTGGGAGTGTGAGAAGTGTACCTGGGAGGTCTGGGGTGCACTGGAGGCCAGAGGTGTACCTGGGAGTGTCAGGGGTGTATCAGGGAGGCCAGAGGTGAACCTGGGGTGTCAGAGGTGTACCTGGGAGTCGGGAGGCACCTGGGAGAGTGTAAGAAGGGGTACCTAGGAGTGTCGGAGGTGTAACGGGAGGCTTGAAGGTGTACCTGGGAGTGTCAAAGTTTTACTTAGGAGGGTCAGAGGTGTACCTGGGAGTCTCAGAGATGTACCTGGGAGTGTCGGAGGTGTATCTGGGATTGTTGGACGTGTACCTGGGAGTGGCAGAGGTGTACCAGGGAATGTCAGTGTAGAACCTGGGAGTATCAGAGGTGTACCTGTGAGTGTCGGAGGTGTACCTGGGAGTGTCAGGGGTGTACCAGGGAGTGTCAGTGGAGTACCTGGCAGTGTCAGAGGTGTACCTGGGAGTGTCAGAGGTGTACCTGGGAGTGTCAGAGGTGTACCTGGGAGTGTCAGAGGGACCTGGGAGTGTCGGAGGCCGGGGAATGTGAAGAAGTGTACCTGGGAGTGTCGGAGGTGCACTTGGGAGTGTCGGAGGTGTACCTGGTGTGTCACAGGTGTACCTGGGAGTGTCAGAGGTGTACCTGGGGGTGTCAGAGGTGTACCTGGGAGTGTCGGAGGTGTATCTGGGAGTGTTGGACGTGTACCTGGGAATATCAGAGGTGTACCAGGGAATGTCAGTGGAGAACCTGGGAGTGTCAGAGGTGTACCTGGGAGTGTCGGAGGTGTACATGGAGTGTTAGAGGTGTACCTGGCAGTGTCATCGGTGTACCTGGGAGTGTCTGAGGTGTACCTGGGAGTGTCTGAGGTGTACCTGGGAGTGTCAGAGAAGTACCAGGGAGTGTCACAGGAGTACATGGGAGTTTTAGAGGTGTACCTGGGAGTGTGAGAGGTGTACCTAGGAGTGTCTGAGGTGTACCTGGGAGTGTCAGAGGTTTACCTGGGAGTGTCTGAGGTGTACCTCGAGTGTCTGTGGTGTACCTTGGGGTGTCAGGGGAGAACCAGGGAGTGAAAGAGGTGTACCTGGGAGTGTCAGAGGTGTACCAGGGAGTGTCTGAGGTGTTCCTGGGAGTGTCAGAGATGTACCAGAGAGTGTCAGAGGAATACCTAGGGGAGGCCAGAGGTGTACCTGGGAGGTTAAGAGGTATACCTAGGAGGATCGAGTGGTTGAACTGGGAGTGTCGGAGGTGAACCTGGGAGTGTAAGAAGTGTACTTGGGAGTGTCGGAGTTGTACCTGGGAGTGTCGGAGGTGTACCAGGGAGTGTCAGAGGTGTACTTGGGAGTGTCAGAGGTGTACATGGGAGTGTCAGCGGTGTACCTGGGAGTGCCTGAGGTGTACCTGGGAGTGTCAGAGGTGTGCCTGGGAGTGTCAGAGGTGCACTTGGGAGTGTCAGAGGTGCACCTTGGAGTGTCTGAGGTTTACCTGGGAGTGTCTGAGGTGTACCTGGCAGTGTCTGGAGGTGTACCTGGCAGTGCTCCGAGGTGTACCTGGTGTGTCAGCGGTGTACCAGGAGTGTTAGAGGTGTATCGGGGAGTGACAGAGGAGTAGCTAGGAGTGTCAGAGGTGTACCTGGGAGTGTCAGAGGTGTACCTGGGATAATCAAAGGTGTACCTGGGAGTGTCAGAGGTGTACCTGGGAGTCTCAGAGATGTACCTGGGAGTGTCAGAGATGTACCTGGGAATGTCAAAGGTGTATCTGGGAGTGTTGGACGTGTACCTGGGAGTGTCAGAGGTGTACCAATGAATGTCACAGGAGTACCTGGGAGTGTTAGAGGTGTACCTGGGAGTTTCAGAGGTGGTACCTGGGTTGTCAAAGGTGTACCAGGGAGGGTCAGAGGTGTACCTGGGAGTGTCAGAGGTGTACCTGGGAGTGTCGGAGGTGTACTTGCGAGTGTAAGAAGTGTACCTGGGAATGTCTGGGGTGTACCTGAGAGTGTCTGGGGTGTACCTGGGAGTGTCTGAGGTGTACCTGGTGAGTGTCAGATGTAGTGAGGGGTTGTCAGACCACAGCTTACATCTCAGAAACTCCAGTCTGACCGGACATTAGCCGAGGGCAAAAGTATAGGGTAACTCTGCGGTTGACCAAGGAGGGTAAATCAGCCTAGCTCCCCTCCCATGTGACATGTGGCCCCAACAAAACATGTAAGAAGGCACCAGCTGACCCTCTTCCGATATACAATAACCTACTCTCTGAACAAAGGCCGGACCTGACCTCACAATTAGCCAGGTCACTTGTAACCCCTGGAGCCCAACTCAAGGGGCCACAAACCAACCAGGGCCTCTCGTGTTACACGGCCCCACCTGACGACTTCTCCTTACATCTCAGAAACTCCAGTCTGACCCGACGTTTGGGAAGGCAAGTGTAGGGGAACTCTCACGGTTGCTCTCCCAATATACACATGGCCCCACCTGATGACTTTCCCAGATAGTTCTGAAAAAGTCCAGGCCTGACCGCACATTTGCGGGGTCAAATGTAAAGAGACCCTTCGCCGCCCCCCAGGCCAGCTGAACCTGACGGCTCGCATCCCAATATATAGGACGTCCTGGTCCTCCCTCGAGGATTCGCAGAGAAGTAGTTGTCTTGTAACAAGGTGGCCAGCTACGACACCACCAGGCCTGCTCGAGCCGAAGTCAGAGGCCGGAGGCAAGTCGCCTCCGGTCAGGACCGAGACTTCCCTCCGGTGTCCCAGCTAAGCAGTCGCCCACCCGACACCAGTGTCCCCGCTAAGCAGTCGCCCTCCCGATACCAGTGTCCCAGCTAAGCAGTCGCCCTCCCGACACCAGTGTCCCAGCTACAGACTACCCTAGGCCTCCCCAGGTCACGTGAGTGTTTGTCAGAGCTCGTGGGATGAGTTACTTACGTGGGAAGTGTATTCATTTCATGTTCGTGTCCGAGAATCAGAGTGTCTAGTAACGTAATATGATGTCCTAGTAACGTAAATATAATGTCCTAGTAACTTCAAGAAGGTGTTATTAATGTGTCCATGTCATGTCGTTAATTAATAAAGAGTTGTAACGAAGCAGTGTTTGAGAAGTCGCCCTTAAGACGTAATAGAAGTGTATTGACGTGTAAGACACGACCAGTGTACGATAAGAGTAAATAACTATCACGGCCACGCTACCAAAGTCTTCCTCTCTTTATACTCTTATACTATCAATATTCTACCTATATGTAATCTTCTTCTTGTGAGTTTTGTCTCATTACACTGAGGTGTACCTGGGAGTGTCAGAGGTGTACCTGGGAGTGTCAGAGGTGCACCTGAGAGTGTTAGGGGTGTACCTGGGCGTGTCAGCGGTGTACCTGGGAGTGTCAATGGTGTACCTGTCAGTATCGGAGGTGTACCTGGGTGTGTCAGAGGTGTACCTGGGAGTGTCAGAGGTGCACCTGGGAGTGTCTGAGGTGTACCAGGGAGTGTCGGGGGTGTACCTGGATGTCAGGGGTGTACCTGGGAGTGTCAGGGGTGTACTTGGAAGTGTCATAGCTGTACCTTGAGTCTGAGGTGTACTTGGGAGTGTCAGAGGTGTATCTGGGAGTGTCTGAGGTGTACCTAGGAGTGTCAGTGGTGTACCTGGGAGGTCAGAGGTGTACCTGGGAGTGTCAGAGGTGGCCCTGAGAGTGTCAGAGGTGCACTGGGAGTCGAGGTGCACTGCCAGTGTCAGAGGTGTACCTGGGAGTGTCAGAGGTGTACCTGGGAGTGACAGAGGTGTACCTGGTAGTGTCAGGGTGTAAATGGGTGTGTCGGAGGTGTACCTGGGAGTGTCAGAGGTGTACCTGGGAGTGTCACGGGTGTACCTGGGAGGTCATGTTGTACGATGTCAGAGATGTACTTATGGAGTACGAGGTGTACCTGGGTGTGTCAGAGATGTACCTGGGAGTGTCAGAGGTGTACGTGCCAGTGTCAGAGGTGTACCTGGGAGTGTCAGGGGTGTACCTGGGAGTGTCAGGGGTGTACTTGGAAGTGTCATAGGTGTACCTTGGAGTGTCTGAGGTGTACTTGGGAGTGTCAGAGGTGTACCTGGGAGTGTCTGAGGTGTACCTAGAAGGTCAGTGGTGTACCTGGGAGTGTCAGAGGTGTACCTGGGAGTGTCAGGAGGTGTACCTGAGAGGTCAGAGGAGTACCTGGGAGCATCAGAGGAGTACCTGGGAGTGTGAGAGGTGCCTGGGAGTGTCAGAGGTGTACCTGGGGGGGTCAGTGGGTACCTGGGAGGGTCATTGGTGTACCTTGAGTGTCAGAGGTGTACCTGGAAGGGGAGGTGTACTGAAGTGGCAGAAATGTACCTGGGAGTGTCTGAGGTGTACCTGGGAGTGTCAGAGGTGTACCTGGGAGGTCAGGGGTACATAGGAGGTCAGCGGTTTACCTGGGAGTGTCAGAGGTGTACCTGAGATCGGAGGTGTACCTGGGTGAGTCAGAGGTGTACCTGGGGAGTGTCAGAAGTGTACCTGGGAGGTCAGAGGCCTGGGAGTGTCAGAGGTGTACCTGGGAGTGTCAGAGGTGTACCTTATGTCAGGTGTAACCTGGGTGTGTCGGAGGTGTAACTGGGACGGTCAAAGGTGTACCTGGGAGTGTCAGGAGGTACCTGGGAATGTCAGGTGTACCTGGGAGGTCAGGGGTGTACCTGGAGTATCAGCGTATCTGGGAGGTTGGGAGGTGTACCTGGCAGTGTCAGAGATACCTGGTGTCAGAGGTTTACCTGAGTGTCTGAGGTGTCACCTGAGTGTCGGAGGTACCTGGAGTGTCAGGGTGTACCTGGGAGTGTCAGAGGTGTAGCCTGGGAGGTCAGAGGGGTACCTGGGAGTGTCTGGAGGCACCAGATGTGGACCTGGGAGGCTGGAGGTGTACCTGGGAGGTCAGTGGTGTACCTGGGAGTGTCATTGGGGCCTGGGAGTGTCATTGGTGTACCTGGGAGTGTCAGAGGGTGAACCAGGAGTGTCAGAGGAGTACCTGGGAGGTCAGAGGTGCCTGGGAGGCTGGGTGGTGACCTGCCTGGTGGGCTGGTGTACCGGAGGCAGAGGTGAACCAGGGCGTGTCAGAGGAGTACCTGGGAGTGTCAGAGGTGTACCTGGGAGTGTCAGAGGTGTACCTGGGGGTGTCAGAGGTGTACCTGGGAGTGTCAGAGGTGTACCTGGAGTGTCAGGGGTGTAACCTGGAAGTGTCTGAGGGCCTGGGGAGGTCAGAAATGTACCTGGGAGTGTCTGAGGTGTACCTAGTGTCAGAGGTGTGCCTGGGAGTGTCACGGTGACCTGGGGAGGTCAGGTTGTTCCTGGGAGTGTCAGAGATGTACTTAGGAGTATCGGAGGTGTACCTGGGTGTGTCAGAGATGTACCTGGGAGTGTCAGAGGTGTACGTGCCAGTGTCAGAGGTGTACCTGGGAGTGTCAGAGGGTGCACATGGGAGTGTCAGAGGTACCTGGGAGTGTCAGGGGTGTAACTGGGAGGCTGAGGTGTAACTGAGAGTGTCAAAGGTGTGCCTGGGAGTGCAGAGGTGCACCTGGGAGTGTCAGGTGTACCTGGGAATGTCAGGTGTACCTGGGAGTGATGCAGGGTATCGGCGGTGTATCTGGGAGAGTCAGAGGTGTACCTGGCAGTGTCAGAGATGTATGCAGTGTCATAGGTGTATCTGGGGTGTGTGGGGTGTACTGTCGGAGGTGTGCCTGGGAGTGTCAGGGGTGTACCTGGAAGTGTCAGAGGTGTACCTGGGAGTGTCAGAGAGGTGTGCCTGGGCTTGTGTGAGGTGTGCCTGGAGTGTCAGAGGTGCACCTGGAAATATCGGGTGTGCCTGGGGTGGGGTGTGCCTGGGAGTGCCAGAGGTGTTCCTGGGAGTGTCAGTGGTGTGCCTGGGGAGTGTCAGGTGTGAACCAGGGGTGTCAGAGGTGTGCCTGGGGTGTCAGGTGTGCCTGGGAGTCTTAGTGTGTACCTGGGGTGCCAGAGGTGTACCTTGGAGTGTCAGTGGTGTGCCTGGGAGTGTCAGGTGCTAGAGTGTCAGGGTGTGCCTGGGAGTTCAGAGGTGCACCTGGGGTGTCTGAGGTGTACCTGGGAGTGTCAGAGGTGTGCCTGGGGTGTCTGAGGTGTGCCTAGGGTGTCAGTGGTGTGCCTGGGAGTGTCGGAGGTGTGCCTGGGGTGTCAGAGGTGTACCTGGTTGTCAGAGGAGTCCTGGGAGCATCAGAGTGCCTGGGAGTGTCAGAGGTGCCTGGGGTGTCAGGGTGTACCTAGGAGTGTCATTGGTGGTGTACCTGGGAGTGTGTCATTGGTGTACCTGGGGTGTCAGTGGTGTGCATGGAAGTGTCGGAGGTGTACCTGGAAGAGTCAGAAATGTCCTGGGAGTGTCTGAGTTGTACCTGGGAGTGTCAGTGGTGTGCGGTGTCAGGGGTTGCCTGGGGAGTGTCAGCGGTTTACCTGGGAGTGTCAGAGGTGAACCAGGGAGTGTGAGGAGTACCTGGGGTGTCAGAGGTGTGCCTGGGGTGTCAGAGGTGTGGGTGTCAGGGTGTACCTGGGAGTGTCAGGGGTGCCTGGGGTGTCAGGGGTGTAACCTGGAAGTGTCTGAGGTGTACTGGAAGTGTCAGAAATGTGCCTGGGAGTGTCTGAGGGAGGTGCCTGGGAGTGTCACGGGCCTGGGGTGTCAGAGGTGCACCTGGGGTCAGTCAGGGTGTGCCTGGGAATGTCAGGGGTGTACCTGGGAGTGTCAGGGGTGCCTGTGGTATCGGCGGTGTATCTGGGAGTGTCAGAGGTGTACCTGGCAGTGTCAGAATGCACCTGGCAGTGTCAGAGGTGTGTGGGGTGGGGTGCCTGGGGGTGTCGGAGGTGTGCCTGGGGAGTGTTCAGGGGTGTACCTGGGGTGTCAGAGGTGTGCCAGGGGTGTCAGAGGTGCAGGCGTGTGGGGTGTACTTGGTGTCAGAGTGCACCTGGGAGTATCGGAGGTGTGCTTGGGAGTGTCAGAGGTGTGCCTGGGGTGCCAGAGGTGTTCCTGGGAGTGTCAGTGGTGCCTGGGGTGTCAGGTGTGTGCAGAGTGTCAGAGGGTGTGCCTGGGGTGTCCAGAGAGGTGTGCCTGGGAGACTCAGAGGTGTGCCTGGGAGTGCCAGGGTGTGCCTTGGAGTGTCAGTGGTGTGCCTGGGAGTGTCAGGTGTGTGCTAGGGGTGTCAGAGGTGTGCCTGGGAGTGTCAGAGGTGCACCTGGGGTGTCTGAGGCCTGGGAGTGTCGGAGGTGTGCAGTGTCAGGTGTGTGCCTGGGAATGTCAGGGGTGTGCCTGGGATGTTATGGGTGTGCCTGGGGTGTCTGAGAGGTGTGCCTGGGGGTGTCAGGGGTTTGCCTGGGAGTGTCTGGGGTGTGCCTGGGGTGTCAGTGGTGAACCTGGGGTGTCAGAGGTGTGCCTGGGGTGTCAGGGGTGTGCCTGGGATTGTCAGAGGAGTAACTGCTGGCATCAGAGGAGTGCCTGGGAGTGTGAGAGGTGTGCCTGGGAGTGTCAGAGGTGTACCTGGGGTGTCAGTGGTGTGCCTGGGGTGTCATTGTTGGTGGACCAGGTGTCAGGTACGCTGGGATTTTTGGAGGTGTGCCTGGAAGGTCAGAAATGTCCTGGGTGTCTGAGGGTTGTGCTTGGGAGTGTCAGAGGTGTGCCTGGGGTGTGTCGGGGTTGCTGGGAGTGTCAGCGGTGTGCCTGGGGTGTCAGTGGTGGCACCTGGGAGTGTGTCAGGTGTGTACTAGGGTGTCAGGAGGTGTGCCTGGGGTGTCAGAGGTGCACCTGGGGTGTCTGGTGTGCCTGGGGGTGTCAGAGGTGCCTGGGGTGTCTGAGGTGTACCTGGGAGTGTCAGTGGTGTGCCTGGGGTGTCAGGGGTGTGCCTGGGGGTCTCAGAGGTGTACCTGGGATTGTCAGAGGAGTCCCTGGGAGCATCAGAGGGAGTACCTGGGAGTGTCAGAGGTGTGCCTGGGTGTGTGAGGTGTACCTGGGAGTGTCAGTGGTGTACCTGGGAGTGTCATTGGTGTGCCTGGGAGTGTCAGTGGTGTGCATGGAAGTGTCGGAGGTGTGCCTGGAAGAGTCAGAAATGTCCTGGGGTGTCTGGGTTGTGCCTGGGGTGTCAGTGGTGTGCCTGGGGTGTCAGGGGTTGCCTGGAGTGTCAGCGTTTACCTGAGATGCTGGGGTGAACCAGGGGAGTGTCAGAGGAGTACCTGGGTGTGGGTGTACCTGGAGTGTCAGAGGTGTGCCTGGGGGTGTCAGAGGTGCCTGGGAGTGTCAGAGGTGTGCCTGGGAGTGTCAGGGGTGTAACCTGGAAGTGTCTGAGGTGTGCCTGGAAGTGTCAGAAATGTGCCTGGGGTGTCTGGGGTGTGCCTGGGGAGTGTCTGGGGTGTGCCTGGGGTGTCAGGGGTGTGCCTGGGAGGTGTCACGGGTGGCTGGGGTCAGAGGTGCCCTGGGAGTGTCAAGGGGTGTGCCTGGGAATGTCAGGGGTGTGCCTGGGGGTGTCGAGGTGTGGTATCGGCGGTGTATCTGGGGGTGTCAGAGGTGTGCCTGGCAGTGTCAGAGATGCACCTGGCAGTGTCAGAGGTGTATCTGGGAGTGTCTGGTATGCCTGGGGTGTCGGAGGTGTGCCTGGGAGTGTCAGGGGTGTGCCTGGGAGTGTCAGAGGTGTGCTTGGGGTGTCAGAGGTGTGCCTGGGCGTGTGTGGTGTGCCTTGGGTGTCAGAGGTGCCTGGGGAGTATCGGAGGTGTGCTTGGGTGTCAGAGGTGTGCCTGGGGTGCGAGGTGTTCCTGGGGTGTCAGTGGTGTGCCTGGGGTGGAGGTGTGCCTGGTAGTATCGGAGGTGTGCCTGGGTGTGTCAGAGGTGTGCCTGGGAGTGTTGGGGTGTACCTGCCAGTGTCAGAGGTGTGCCTGGAAGTGTCGGAGATGTGCCTGGAAGTGTCAAATGTTTGGGGTGTCTGAGGTGTGCCTGGGGAGTGTCAGAGGTGTGCTGGGGTGTCAGAGGTGCACCTGGAGTGTGGGGGTGTGCCTGGGCGTGTCTGTGTGGGATGTGTGGTAAAGGGAGGTGTGCCTGGGTGTGTCAGAGGTGTGCCTGGGGTGTCAGAGGTGCACCTGGGAGTGTCTGAGGTGTGCCTGGGGTGTCGGGGGTGTGCCTGGGAGTGTCAGGGGTGTGCCTGGGAGTGTCAGGGGTGTGCTTGGAAGTGTGTGCCTTGGGTGTCTTGGGTGTGCTGGGGTGTGGGGGTGTGTCTGGGGTGTCTGGGGTGTGCCTGGTGTCAGTGGTGTGCCTGGGGTGTCAGTGGTGTGCCTGGGAGTGTCAGAGGTGTGACCTGAGAATTGTCAGAGGTGTGCCTGGGAGAGGGGTGTCAGAGGTGTACCTGCCAGTGTCAGAGGTGTGCCTGGGTGTCAGAGGTGTGCCTGGGGTGTCAGAGGTGTGCCTGGGTAGTGTCAGGGTGTGAAATGGGTGTGTCGGAGGTGTGCCTGGGGTGTCAGAGGTGTGTGCAGGGTGTCACAGGTGTGCCTGGGAGTGTCAGCGTTGTACCTGGGAGTGTCAGAGATGTGCTTATGAGTATGGAGGTGTGCCTGGGTGTGTCAGAGATGTGCCTGGGTGTCAGGGTGTGCGTGCCAGTGTCAGAGGTGTGCCTGGGAGTGTCAGGGGTGTACCTGGGGGTGTCAGGGGTGACTTGGAAGTGTCATGGGTGTGCCTTGGAGTGTCTGAGGTGTGACTTGGGAGTGTCAGAGGTGTGCCTGGGGTGTCTGAGGTGTGCCTAGGAGTGTCAGTGGTGTGCCTGGGGTGTCAGAGGTGCCTGGGGTGTCAGAGGTGTGCCTGGGGAGTGTCAGAGGGTACCTGGGGAGCATCAGAGGAGTGCCTGGGAGTGTCAGAGGTGCCTGGGGTGTGTCAGTGGTGTGCCTGGGGAGTGTCATTGGTGTGCCTTGGAGTGTCAGGAGGTGTGCCTGGGTGTTGGAGGTGTGCTGGAGTGTCAGAAATGTGCCTGGGGCTGAGGGTGTGCCTGGGGTGTCAGAGGTGTGCCTGGAGTGTCAGGGGTGTGCATAGGAGTGTCAGCAGTGTGCCTGGGAGTGTCAGAGGTGTGCCTGGGGTATCGGAGGTGTGCCTGGGTGTGTCAGAGGTGTACCTGGGAGTGTCAGAAGTGTGCCTGGGGTGTCAGAGGTGTACCTGGGGAGTGTCAGGGGTGCCTGGGTGTCAGAGGTGTGCCTGGTAGTGTCAGGGGTGTAACTGGGTGTGTCGGAGGTGTGACTGGGACTGTCAAGGTGTGCCTGGGAGTGTCAGAGGTGTGCACCTGGGAATGTCAGGGGTGTACCTGGGGAGTGTCAGGGACCTGGTATCAGTGGTATCTGGGAGTGTCAGAGGGTGTGCCTGGCAGTGTCAGAGATGTGTACTGTGGGGTCAATTCTACCTGGGAGTGTCTGAGGTGTGCCTGGGGTGTCGGAGGTGTGCCTGGGTGTCAGGGGGTGCCTGGGGTGTCAGAGGTGTGCCTGGGAGTGTCAGAGGTGTGCCTGGGGTGTCTGAGGTGTCCTGGGGTGTCAGAGGTGTGCCTGGGGTGTCAGAGGTGTGCCTGGGTGTCAGTGGTGTACCTGGGGTGTCATTGGTGTACTTGGGAGTGTCATTGGTGTACCTGGGGTGTCAGAGGTGAACCAGGGGAGTGTCAGAGGAGTACCTGGGAGTGTCAGGTGTGCCTGGGTGTCAGCGTGGTGTGCCTGGGAGTGTCATTGGTGTATGCCTGGGGTGTCAGAGGTGAACCAGGGCGTGTAAGGAGTACCTGGGAGGTCAGAGGTGTGCCTGGGAGTGTCAGAGGTGCCTGGGTGTGTCAGAGGTGTACCTGGGAGTGTCAGGGGTGTGCCTGGGAGTTCAGGGGTGTAACCTGGAAGTGTCTGAGGTGTACCTGGGGTATGTGCCTGGGTGTCTGGGTGTGCCTGGGGTGTCAGGGGGTGCCTGGGAGTGTCACGGGTGTACCTGGGAGTGTGCAGCGTTGTGCCTGGGAGTGTCAGAGATGTACTTAGGAGTATCGGAGGTGTGCCTGGGTGTGTCAGAGATGTACCTGGGGTGTGTGTCAGGGTGTGCGTGCCAGTGTCAGAGGTGTACCTGGGGTGTCAGAGGTGTACCTGGGAGTGTCATGGGTGTAACTGGGAGTGTCGGAGGGTGTAAATGAGAGTGTGTCAAGGTGTACCTGGGGTGTCAGAGGTGCCTGGGAGTGTCAGGGGTGTGCCTGGGAATGTCAGGGTGTGCCTGGGGTGTCAGGGGTGTGCCTGTGGGTATCGGCGGTGTATCTGGGAGAGTCAGAGGTGTACCTGGCAGTGTCAGAGATGTATCTCGCAGTGTCATAGGTGTATCTGGGAGTGTGTGAGGTGTACCTGGGAGTGTCAGGTGTACCTGGGGTGTCAGGGGTGTACCTGGGGTGTCAGGGGTGTGCCTGGGGTGTCAGAGGGTGTACCTGGGCTTGTGTGGAGGTGTGACCGGGTGTCAGGTGCACCTGGAAATATCGGAGGTGGGGTGTCAGAGGTGTGCCTGGGAGTGCCAGAGGTGTTCCTGGGAGTGTGTCAGTGGTGTACCTGGGGTGTCAAGTGTGTGCCAGGGTGTCAGAGGTGTGCCTGGGTGTCAGAGGTGTGCCTGGGGGTCTTGGGGTGTACCTGGGGTGCCAGAGGTGTGGGTGTCAGTGGTGTGCCTGGGGTGTCAGGTGTGTATCTAGGGGGTGTCAGGGTGTGCCTGGGGTGTCAGAGGTGCACCTGGGAGTGTCTGGTGTACCTGGGGTGTCAGAGGTGTACCTGGGTGTCTGAGGTGTGCCTAGGGTGTCAGTGGTGTGCCTGGGAGTGTGGAGGTGTACCTGGGGTGTGCCTGGGATTGTCAGAGGGAGTCCTGGGGCATGAGGGTACCTGGGGGTGTGTCAGGGGTGCCTGGGGTCATTGGTGTACCTGGGGTGTCAGTGGTGTGCATGGTGTCGGAGGTGTGCCTGGAAGAGTCAGAAATGTCCTGGGAGTGTCTGAGTTGTACCTGGGAGTGTCAGTGGTGTACCTGGGGTGTCAGGGGTTACCTGGGAGTGTCATCGGTTTACCTGGGAGTGTCAGAGGTGAACCAGAGTGTCAGAGGAGTACCTGGGAGTGTCAGAGGTGTCACCTGAGTGTCAGAGGTGTGCCTGGGGGTGTCAGAGGTGTACCTGGGAGTGTCAGAGGTGTACCTGGGAGTTCAGGGGTGTAACCTGGAAGTGTCTGAGGGTGCAGGTGTGTCAGAAATGTACCTGGGAGTGTCGGTGCCTGGGGTGTGAGGTGTGCCTGGGATGTGAGGTGTACCTGGGTGTCATGGGTGTCAGAGGTGCACCTGGGAGTGTCAAGGTGTGCCTGGGAATGTCAGGTGTACCTGGGGAGTGTCAGGGGTGTACCTGTATCGGCGTGTGTCTGGGAGTGTCAGGGTGTACCTGGCAGTGTCAGAGATGCACCTGGCAGTGTCAGAGGTGTATCTGGGAGTGTCTGAGGTGTACCTGGGAGTGTCAGGTGTACCTGGGAGTGTCAGGGGTGTACCTGGGGTGTCAGAGGTGTGGGAGTGTCAGAGGTGTACCTGGGCGTGTGTGAGGTGTACCTTGGAGTGTCAGAGGTGCACCTGGGAGTATCGGAGGTGTACTTGGGGTGTCAGAGGTGTACCTGGGAGTGCCAGAGGTGTTCCTGGAGTGTCAGTGGTGCACCTGGGGTGTCAGGTGTGTACCAGGGGTGTGGTGTACCTGGGAGTGTCAGGAGGTGTGCCTGGGAGACTCAGAGGTGTACCTGGGTGCCAGAGGTGTACCTTGGAGTGTCAGTGTGGTGTACCTGGGAGTGTCAGGTGTGTGCTAGGGAGTGTCAGAGGTGTACCTGGGAGTGTCAGAGGGTGCTGGGGTGTCTGAGGTGCTGGGGAGTGTCGGAGGTGTGCCTGGGAGTGTCAGGTGTGTGCCTGGGAATGTGGGGTGTACCTGGGGTGTCATGGGTGTACCTGGGAGTGTCTGAGGTGTACCTGGGAGTGGGGTTTACCTGGAGGTGTCTGAGGTGTACCTGGGAGTGTCAGTGGTGAACCTGGGGTGTCAGAGGTGTACCTGGGAGTGTCAGAGGTGTACCTGGGATTGTCAGAGGAGTAACTGCTGGCATCAGAGGAGTACCTGGGGTGTGAGAGGTGTCACCTGGGGTGTCAGAGGTGTGCCTAGGGTGTCAGTGGTGTACCTGGGTGTCATTGGTGTACCTGGGAGTGTCAGAGGTGTACATGGAATTGTCGGAGGTGTACCTGGAAGAGTCAGAAATGTCCCTGGGAGTGTCTGAGTTGTACTTGGGAGGTCAGAGGTGTACCTGGGAGTGTCGGGGTTACCTGGGAGGTGCTGGTGTACCTGGGAGTGCTGAGGTGTACCTGGGAGGTCAGGTGTGTACTAGGAGTGTCAGAGGTGTACCTGAGTGTCAGAGGTGCACCTGGGAGTGTCTGAGGTGTACCTGGGAGTGTCAGAGGTGTACCTGGGAGTGTCTGAGGTGTACCTAGGAGGTCAGGGTGGTGTACCTGGGAGTGTCAGAGGTGTACCTGGGAGTCTCAGAGGTGTACCTGGATTGTCAGAGGAGTCCCTGGGAGCATCAGAGGAGTACCTGGAGTGTCAGAGGTGTACCTGGGAGTGTCAGAGGTACCTAGGAGTGTCAGTGGTGTACCTGGAGTGCTGGCTGGTGTACCTGGGAGTGTCAGGTGGTGTGCATGGAAGTGTCGGAGGTGTACCTGGAAGAGTCAGGAAATGTCCCTGGGAGTGTCTGAGTTGTACCTGGGAGTGTCAGTGGTGTACCTGGGAGTGTCAGGGGTTACCTGGGAGTGTCAGGGTTTACCTGGGAGTGTCTGAGGTGAACCAGGAGGTCAGAGGAGTTCCTGGGAGTGTCAGAGGTGTACCTGAGTGTCAGGAGGTGTACCTGGGGGTGGAGAGGTGTACCTGGGAGTGTCAGAGGTGTACCTGGGAGTGTCAGGGGTGTAACCTGAAGTGTCTGAGGTGTACCTGGAAGTGTCAGAAATGTACCTGGGAGGTTCTGAGGTGTACCTGGGAGTGTCTGAGGTGTACCTGGGAGTGTCAGGAGGTGTACCTGGGAGGCCACGGTGTACCTGAGTGCTGAGGTGTACCTGGGAGTGTCAAGGGTGTACCTGGAATGGGTGTACCTGGGAGTGTCAGGTGTACCTGGGAGTATCGGGCGGTGTACCTGGGAGTGTCAGAGGTGTACCTGGGAGTGTCAGAGATGCACTGGCAGTGTCAGAGGTGTATCTGGGAGTGTCTGAGGTATACCTGGGGAGGTCGGAGGTGTACCTGGGAGTTCAGGGGTGTACCTGGGAGTGTCAGAGGTGTACTTGGGGTGTCAGAGGTGTACCTGGGAGTGTGTGAGGTGTACCTGGAGTGTCAGGAGGTGCACCTGGGAGTATCGGAGGTGTACTTGGGAGTGTCAGAGGTGTACCTGGGAGTGTCAGAGGTGTTCCTGGGAGTGTCAGGTAGTTCCTGGGAGTGTCAGAGGTGTACCTGGTAGTATCGGAGGTGTACCTGGTGTGTCAGAGGTGTACCTGGGAGTGTTAGAGGTACCTGCCAGTGTCAGAGGTACCTGGAAGTGTCGGAGATGTACCTGGAAGTGTCAGAAATGTTCCTGGGAGTGTCTGAGGTGTACCTGGGAGTGTCAGAGGTGTACCTGGGAGGTCAGAGGTGCACCTGGAGAGTGTTAGGGGTGTACCTGGGCGGTCAGTACCTGGGAGCAACAGGTACCTGTGCAAAAAGGAGGTGTACCTGGGTGTGTCGGAGGTGTACCTGGGAGTGTCAGGTGCACCTGGGAGTGTCTGAGGTGTACCTGGGAGTGTCGGGGGTGTACCTGGGAGTGTCAGGGGTGCACCTGGGAGTGTCAGGGGTGTACTTGGAAGCACATAGCTGGTACCTGGAGTGTCTGAGGTACTTGGGAGTGTCAGAGGTGTATCTGGGAGTGTCTGAGGTGTACCTAGGAGTGTCAGTGGTACCTGGGAGGTCAGAGGTGTACCTGGGAGGTCAGAGGTGTACCTGAGAGTGTCAGAGGTGTACCTGGGAGGTTAGGAGGTGTACCTGCCAGTGTCAGAGGTGTACCTGGGAGTGTCAGGAGGTGTACCTGGGAGGTCAGAGGTGTACCCAGTGTCAGGGGTGTAAATGGGTGTCGGAGGGGTCACCTGGGAGTGTCAGAGGTGTACCTGGAGTGTCACGGTGTACCTGGGAGCCACGTTGTACCTGGGAGTGTCAGAGATGTACCTAGGAGTATCGGAGGTGTACCTGGGTGTGCTGAGATGTACCTGGAGTGTCAGGAGGTACGTGCCGGTGTCAGAGGTGTACCTGGGAGTGTCAGGGGTGTACCTGGGAGGTCAGGTGTACTTGGAAGTGTCAGGTGTACCTTGGAGTGTCTGAGGTGTACTTGGGAGTGTCAGAGGTGACCTGGGAGTGTCTGAGGTGTACCTAGGAGGCTGTGGTGGTGTACCTGGGAGTGTCAGGAGGTGTACCTGGGAGGTCAGGAGGTGTCCTGAGAGGTCAGAGGAGTACCTGGGAGCACGGGAGAGCACTGGGAGGTCGAGGTACCTGGGAGTGTCAGGAGGTGTACCTGGGAGTGTCAGTGTGTACCTGGGAGGTCATTGGTGTACCTTGGAGTGTCAGAGGTGTACCTGAAGTGTTGAGGTACTGAAGTGGCAGAAATGTACCTGGGAGTGTCTGAGGTGTACCTGGGAGTGTCAGAGGTGTACCTGGGAGGTCGGGTGTACATAGGAGTGTCAGTGGTGTACCTGAGTGTCAGAGGTGTACCTGGGAGATCGAGGTGTACCTGGGTGTGTCAGGAGGTGTACCTGGGAATGTCAGAAGTGGACCTGGGAGGTCAGGAGGTGTACCTGGGAGGTCAGAGGTGTACCTGGGAGGTCAGAGGTGTACCTGGGAGTGTCAGGGGTGTAACTGGTGTCGGAGGTGTAACTGGACTGTCAGAGGTGTACCTGGGAGTGTCAGAGGTGTACCTGGGAATGTCAGGGGTGTACCTGGGAGTGTCAGGGGTGTACCTAGAGTATCAGTGGTGTATCTGGGAGTGTCAGAGGTACCTGGCAGTGTCAGAGATGTACCTGGCAGAGTCAGAATTCTACCTGGGAGTGTCTGAGGTGTACCTGGGAGTGTCGGAGGTGTACCTGGGAGGTCAGGGGTGTACCTGGGAGTGTCAGAGGTGTACCTGGGAGTGTCAGAGGTGTACCTGGGAGTGTCTGAGGTGTACCTGGGAGTGTCAGAGGTGTACCTGGGAGGTCAGAGGTACCTGGGAGGTCAGTGGTGTACCTGGGAGGTCATTGTGTACTTGGGGAGGCTGGCTGGTGTACCTGGGAGGTTGGGGAGGAACCAGGGAGTGTCAGAGGAGTACCTGGGAGTGTCAGAGGTGTACCTGGGAGTGTCAGTGGGTACCTGGGAGTGCATGGCTGGTATACCTGGGAGGTCAGAGGTGAACCAGGGCGTGTAAGAGGAGTACCTGGGAGGTCAGAGGTACCTGGAGTGTCAGAGGTGTACCTGGGTGTGTGCGAGGTGTACCTGGGAGTGTCAGAGGTGTACCTGGGAGTGTCAGGGTGTAACCTGGAAGTGTCTGAGGTGTACCTGGGAGTGTCAGAAATGTACCTGGGTGTCTGAGGTGTACCTGGGAGTGTCAGAGGTGTACCTGGGAGTGTCACGACCTGGGAGTGCTCATTGGTGTACCTGGGAGTGCTCATTGGTGCACCTGGGA
Source organism: Homarus americanus (assembly GCF_018991925.1). Classification (NCBI taxonomy): domain Eukaryota; kingdom Metazoa; phylum Arthropoda; class Malacostraca; order Decapoda; family Nephropidae; genus Homarus; species Homarus americanus. The sequence continues at coordinate 4,964 of NW_024749791.1, read as the reverse complement.
GGTCAGAGGTGAACCAAGGAGGCCAGGAGGGAGTACCTGAGTGTCAATGGTGTACCTTGGGAGTGTCAGTGGTGTACCTGGGAGTGCTCACTGGTATGCCTGGGAGTGTCAGAGGTGAACCAGGAGGTCAGAGGAGTACCTGGGAGTGTCAGAGGTGTGTACCTGGGAGGCTCAGGAGGTGCACCTGGGGTGTCAGAGGTGCACCTGGGAGTGTCAGAGGTGTACCTGGGAGGTCAGGGTAAACTCCTGAAGTGTCTGAGGTACCTGGGAGTGTCACAAATGTACCTGGGAGTGTCTGAGGTGTACCTTGGGAGTGTCAGGGAGGTGTACTGGGAGTGTCAATGGGTGGACTGGGAGGCCAGGCTACAACTGGGAATGTCAGAGATGTACTTAGGAGTATCGGAGGTGTACCTGGGTGTGTCAGAGATGTACCTGGGAGTGTCAGAGGTACGTGCCAGTGTCACAAAATCTGGGAGGTCAGGGGTGCACCTGGGAGTGTCAGGGGTGTAATTTGGAAGTACCATAGGTGTACCTTGGAGTGTCTGAGGTGTACTTGGGAGTGTCAGAGGTGTACCTGGGAGTGTCTGAGGTGTACCTAGAGGTCAGTGTGGTGTACCTGGGAGGCCAGAGGTGTACCTGGGAGTGTCAGAGGTGCACCTGAGAGTGTCAGAGGAGCACCTGTGAGCATCAGAGGAGCACCTGAGGCTCAGAGGTGTACCTGGGAGGCCAGGAGGTGCACCTGGGAGTGCAAGTGGTGGCACCTGGGAGTGTCATTGGTGTACTGGGAGTGTCAGAGGTGTCTGGAAGTGTTTGAGGTACTGAAGTGCCAGAAATGTACCTGGGAGTGTCTGGAGGTGTACCTGGGAGTGTCAAAGGTGTGTCTGGGAGTGCCAGGAGGTGTGTACCTGGGAGTGTCAGTGGCGCATCTGGGAGGGGTCAGGTATACCAGGGAGGTCAGAGGTGTACCTGGGAGTGTCAGGAGGTGAACCTGGGAGTGTCAGAGGTGTACCTGGGTGCCAGAGGTGTACCTTGGAGTGTCAGTGGTGCACCTGGGAGGCCAGGTGTGCATTTGGGAGTGTTAGAGGTGCACCTGGGAGGCTCAGAGGTGCACCTGGGAGGTCTGAGGTGTACCTGGGAGTGTCGGAGGCACCTGGGAGGCTCAGGGTGTACCTGGGTGTGTCATGTACCTGGGAGGTTATAGGTGTACCTGGGAGTGTCTGGGTGTACCTTGGAGTATGTCAGAGGTGTACCTCGGAGTGTCTGAGGTGTACCTAGGAGGCCAGTGGTGTACCTGGGATGTCAGGAGGTGTTCATGGGAGTGTCAGAGGTGTGTCTGGGAGGCCAGAGGAGTACCTGGGAGTACCTGAGGAGTACCTGGGAGTGTCATTGTGTACCTGGAGTGTCAGACGTGTACCTGGAAGTGTCGGAGGTGTACCTGCTGTCAGAAATGTTCCTGGGAGTGTCTGAGGCCTGGGAGTGTCAGAGGTGTACCTGGAGGTCAGAGGTACACCTGGGAGTGTCAGGGGTGTACCTGGAGTGGGCCATGGTGTACCTGGCAGTGTCAGAGGATGTACCTGGCAGTGTCAGAGGTGTACCTGGGAGTGTCTGAGGTGTACCTGGGAATGTCCTGGAGGTGTACCTGGGAGTGTCAGGGTGTACCTGGAGTGTCAGTGGTGTAACCTGGATGTCAGAGGTGTACCTGGGCGTGCGTGAGTGCACCTGGGAGGTCAGAGGGTGTACCTGGGAGGCTCAGTGGTGTACCTGGGAGGTCATTGGTGCACCTGGGAGTGTCAGAGGTGTACCTGGAAGTGTCGGAGGTGTGACCTGGAAGTGTCAGAATGCCCTGGAATGTCTGAGGTGTACCTGGGAGTGTCAGAGGTGTACCTGGGAGGCCAGTGGCGTACCTGGGAGGTCAGGGTGTATACCAGGGAGGTCAGGAGGTGTACCTGGAGGCCAGAGGTGAACCTGGGAGGCCAGGGAGGTGCAGCCTGGGTGTGCCAGAGGTGTACCTTGGAGTGTCAGTGGTGTACCTGGGAGGCTCAGGTGTATTTGGGAGTGTTAGAGGTACCTGGGAGGCAGGAGGTGCACCTGGGAGTGTCTGAGGTGTACCTGGGAGTGTCGGAGGTGTACCTGGGAGTGCTCAGGGGTGTACCTGGGTGTGTCAGGTGCACTGGGAGTGTTATAGGGTGCAATCTTGGAGGTCTGGGTGTACCTTGGGGAGGTCAGAGGTGTACCCTGAGTGTCTGAGGAAGTGTTCAGAGGGTACCTGGGAGTGCCAGAGGTACCTGGGAGTGTCTGAGGTGTACCTGGGAGTGTTGAGGTGTACCTGGGAGAAGTCTGAGGTACCCAGTGCCTGAGGTGGTACCTGGGAGTGTCAGAGGTGTACCTGGGAGTGTCAGCGAATACCTGGGAGTGTCAGAGGTGTACCTGGGAGTGTCAGAGGTGTACCTGGGAGTGTCGGAGGAGTACCTGGGAGCCAAAGGAGTACCTGGAGTGTCAGAGGTGTACCTGGTAGTGTCTGAGGTGTACCTGGGAGTGTCTGAGGGATACCTGGGAGTGTCTGAGGTGTACCTGGGAGTGTCAGGGGTGTACCTGGGAGGTCAGAGGTGTTCCTGGGAGTGTCGGAGGAGTGACCTGGAGCGGCCAAGGAGTACCTGGGAGTGTCAGAGGTGTACCTGGGAGTGTCAGAGGTGTACCTGGGAGTGTCAGAGGTGTACCTGGGAGTGTCTGAGGTGTACCTGAAGTGTCCGGAGGTGTACATGGAAGTCAGAGGTGTATCTTGCAGTGTCAGAGGTGTAACCTGGGAGTGTCAGAGGTGACCTGGGATTGTCAGAGGTACCTGGGAGTGTCAGAGGCAACCTGGGAGTGTCAGTGCACCTGGGAGTGTCAGAGGTGTACCTGGGAGGGTCAGAGGTGTACCTGGTAGGCCAGTGGTGTACCTGGGAGTGTCAGAGTTGTACTTGGGAGTGTGGATGGTGTACCTGAGTGTCAGAGGTGTACCTGAAGTGTCAGAAGTGTACCTGGGAATATCAGAGGTGTACCTGGGAGTGTCAGGGTGTACCTGGGAGTGTCAGGGGTGTAACTGGGAGTGTCGGAGGTGTAACTGGGAGTGTCAGAGGTGTACCTAGGGAGTGTCAGAGGGCGTACCTGGGAGTGTCAGAGTAGTACCTGGGAGTGTCAGAGGTGTACCTGGGAGTGTCTGGAGGTGTACCTGGGAAGAGAACCAGGGAGTGTAAGAGGTGTACCTGGGAGCATCAGAGGTGTGCACCTAGGAGTGTCAGAGGAAAACCAGGGAGTGTCAGAGGTGAACCAGGGAGTGTCTGAGGTGTACCTTAGAGTATCGGAGGCACCTGGAGTATCGGAGGTGTACCTGGTAGTGTCAGAGGTGTCCTGGCAGGCATCATTGGTGTACCTGGGAGTGTCAGAGGTGTATTTGGATGTCAGAGGTGTACCTGGGAGCATCAGAGGTGTACCTGGGAGTGTCGCGGTACCTGGGAGTGTAGAGAGCGTACCTGGGAGTGTCAGAGGTGTACCTGGGAATGTCGGAGGTGAACCTGGGAGGTCAGGAGGTGTCCTGGGAGTGTCAGAGGTGCACCTGGGAGTGTCACAGGTGCACCTGGGAGTGTCTGAGGTGTTACTGGAGTGTCTGAGCTACCTGGGAGTGTCTGAGATGTACCTGGTAGTGTCTGAGGTGTACCTGGCAATGTCAGCGTGCAACCTGGGAGTGTCAGCAGGTCTGGGAGCATCATTGCGTACCTGGAAGCGTCAGGGTGCACCTGGAAGTGTCAGTGGTGCACCTGGAGTGTGTCATTGGTGTACCTGGGAGTGCTCAGAGGTGTACCTGGTAGTGTCAGTGGTGTACCTGGGAGTGTCAGTTGTACTTGGGAGTGTGGATTGGTGTACCTGGGAGTGTCAGAGGTGTACCTGGAAGTGTCAGAGGTGTACCTGGGAATATCAGAGGTGTACCTGGGAGTGTCAGGGGTGTACCTGGGAGTGTCAGTGTAACTGGGAGTGTCGGAGGTGTACCTAGAGTGTCAGAAGTGTACCTAGGAGTGTCAGAGGCGTACCTAGGGGTGTCAGAGTAGTACCTGGGAGAGTGTCAGAGGTGTACCTGGGAGTGTCTGAGGTGTACCTGGGAATGTAAGGAGAACCAGGGAGTGTAAGAGGCGTACCTGGGAGTATCAGAGGTACCAGGGAGCGAGGTAAACCAGGGAGTGTTGGGAGAACCAGGAGTGTCTGAGGTACTCAGAGTATCGGAGGTGTACCTGGGAGACGGGAGGTACCTGGTAGTGTCAGAGGTGTTCCTGGTAGTATCATTGGTACCTGGGAGTGTCAGAGGTATTTGAAGAAGTCAGGAGGTGTACTGGGAGCATCAGGGAGTGGCCTGGGAGGTCAGAGGTGTACCTGGGAGTGTCAGGAGTGTACCTGGGAGTGTCGGAGGTGTACATGGAGATGTCAGAGGTGTACCTGGGAGTGTCAGAGGTGTACCAGGGAGGTCTCTAGGTGAAACTCAGTGAATGTCAGAGGAATACCTGGGAGGTCAGAGGTGTACCTTGGGAGTGCCTGAGGTACCTGGAGCAATGGGAGACCAAGGGAGTGTTAGAGCCTGGGAGGTCAGAGGTGTACCTGGGAGTGTCAGAGGTGAACTAGCGAGTGTCAGAGGTGAAACCAGGAGTGTCTGAGGTGTACTTGAAGCAGAAGTGTACTGGAGTATGAGAGGTACCGGATTGTCAAAGGTACCTGGGTGTGTGAGAAGTGTACCTGGGAGCTGCAGAGGTGTACCTGGGAGTGTCGGAGGTGCACATGGGAGTGTCGGAGGTGCCTGGGAGTGTCAGAGGATGCACTTGGGAGTGTCACAGGTGCACCTGGGAGTGTCTGAGGTGTTACTGGAGTGTCTGAGCTTTACCTGGGAGGAATCTGAGATGTACCCAGGCAGTGTCTGAGGTGTACCCTGGAAGTGTCAG
>NW_024749790.1:0-10182 GCF_018991925.1 Homarus americanus | reverse complement strand
GCTTATTAATGGAGTTAAATAACGTTAAATGGCGTTAATAGCGTTAAGCGTTAAACTAATAAATGGTTAATCAACGTTAAATGGCGTTTTATTGGGTTAAATAACGTTAAGCTAACGTTAAATGGCGTTAAGCTAACGTTAATGCCGTTAAACTAACGTTAATGGTTGCTAACGTTGATGGCATTAAACTAACGTTAAATGTTGGTTAATAACGTTAAATAGCGTTAAATTAACGTTAAATTAATTAAGCGATAAATGGCGTTAAACTTGCGTTAAATATCGTTGCTAAATTTAAATGGCGTTTTATTGGAGTTAAGTGAGCGTTAAACTAATCGTTAATGGCGTTAAACTGGTTAAATGGCGTTAATAACGATAAATGGCGTTTAGTTAACGTTGGATGAGGTTAACTAAGTTATTGATTAAACTAATTAAATGGCGTTAATTAATTAAATAATTCATTCGTTAAAGTTAAACTAACATTAATGTTAAATTAACGTTAAATGAAGTTAAACTAACGTTAAATGGCGTTAAATAACGTTAAATAGCGTTAAATTAACGTTAAATGACGTTTTGCTAACGTTAGTTGGCTAACGTAAATTGCGTTAAGTCTAACGATAAATGGCGTTAAGCTTAAAATCGTTAAAACGTTAAATGGGTTTTAATTAAGGTTAAATAACGTTAAATAACTTTAGTGGTATTTAATTAACGGTAAATGGCGTTAAGTTAAGGTTAGATGGCGTTAAACTAACGTTGAAATGGCGTTAAACTAAAGTTAAATGGCGTTTTAATTAAGGTTTAATGGGGTTTAGTTGGGTTAGTAACGTTAAACTAACGTGAAATGGATTTGAATAACGTTAAATGAGGTTAGTAACGATGAAATGGCGTTGACTAGTTAAATGGAGTTAAACTAAATTAGTGGCGTTTGAATTAAGGTTTAAATGACGTTAAACTAACGTTAAATGGCGTTAAACTAACGTTTGGTTTGGTTAAAGTTTAGAATTAAGTTTATTTAATAACGTTAAATGAAGTTAAATAACGTTAAATAGCGTTATTAACGTTAAATGAAGTTAGACTAACGTTAAGTAGCGTTAATTAACGTTAAATTAAGTTAAAATAACGTTAATGGGGTTTAAACTAACGATAAATGGCGTTAAATGGCTTTAAAACGTAAATGAGCGTTTTATTGGGTTAAATTGACGTTGACTAACGTTAATGGCGTTAAATGAAATGGCGTTAAACTAACGTTAAATGGCGTTAAACTAGCGTTAGTGGTTAATAACGTAGGTGCGTTAAGCTAACGTTAAATGGATTAAACTAACGTTAAATGGCGTTAAACTAACATTAATGCCGTTAAACTAAGTTAAATTAAAAGGTTAATATCGTTAGCTAATGTTTAATGGAATTAAAATTAGCGTTAATGGCGTTTTAGTGAAGTAAATAACGTTAATAACGTTAAGTGGCGTTTAATTAGGTAAATGGCGTTAAACTAACGTTAAGCGTTAAACTAACGGTTAAATGGCGTTAAACTGAACGTTAAATGGCGTTAAATAATGCGTTAAACGTTTAATTAGGTTAAATATCGTTATTTAATGTTGAATGGAGTTGAAGCAACGTTAAGTGGCGTTTAATTATAGGTTAGTGACGTTAATAATGTTTAATGGTTAATAACGTTAAATGGGTTAAACTAATGGCATTAAATAACGTAAATAGCGTTAACCGTTAAATGGCGTTAAACTATCGTTAAATGGCGTTAAACTAACGTTAAATGGCGTTAAACTAACGTAAATAGCGTTATTATAAATTGACTAACGATAATTGCGTTTAATTAGGTTAAATAACGTTAAACTAACGTTAAATGGCGTTAAACTAATAACGTTGAATGCCGTTAAACTAACGTTAAATGGCGTTAAACTAACGTTAAATGGCGTTAAACTAACGTTAAATGGCGTTAAGCTAACGTTAAATGGCGTTAAACTAACGTTAAATGGCGTTAAATTAACGTTAAATGAAGTTAAACTAACGATAAATGGCGTTAAACTAACGTTAAATGGAGTTAAACTAAGTTAAATGGCGTTAAACTGAGTAAATGGCGTTTTAATTCGCATTAAATTAAGTTAAACTAACGTTAAATTAAAGTTAAACTAACGTTAAATGAAGTTAAACTAACGTTAAATAGCGTTAAATTAACGTTAATGAAGCTAAACTAACGATAAATGGCGTTAAACACGTTAAATGGCGTTAAACTAAGTTAAATGAACATTAAGCAATGACATTATTAACATTCATCAGCGTTAAAAGTAACGTAAATAAACTAACGTTAAATGGCATTAAATAACGTTAAATAACTAACCTTTAAATGGCGTTAAACTAACGTTAAATGGCGTTTAAGTTATCGTTAAACTAATATTAATGGCGTTAAATAACGTTAATGGCGTTTAATTAGGTTAAATGACGTTAACTAATAACGTTAAACTAACATTAATGGCGTTAGCTAATGTTAAATGGCGTTAAACTAACGATTAAATGGCATTTATTAAGTTAAATAAATTAAACTAACGTTAAATAGCGTTAAACTAACGGTAAATGGAGTTAAATAACGTTAATGACGATTAAATAACGTTAAATGGCGTTAAACTAACGTTAAATAGCGTTAAACTATCGATAAATGGCGTTTAACTATCGTTAGAAATGGCATTAAACTAACGTTAAATGGCGTTAAACTAGCGTTAAATGGTTAATAACGTTAAATGGCGTTTAATTAGTTTAATAACGTTAAACTAGCGTTAAATGGCGTTAAACGCGTTAAATGGCGACGATAAGTTAAATGACGTTAAACTAATGTTAAATGGCGTTAAACTAACGTTAAATAGCGGTAAACTAATGTTAAATAGCGTTAAACTAGCGTTAAATGAATTGTTTAATTAGGTTAAATAAAAAGTTAAACTAACGTTAAATGGCGTTAAACCCAACGGTAAATGGCGTTAAACTAACGTTAAATGGCGTTAAACTAACGGTAAATGGCGTTAAACTAACGTTAAATGCCGTTAAACTAACGTTAATGACGTTAAACTAACGTTAAATGGCGTTAAACTAACGTTAAATGGCGTTAAACTAGCATTAAATGGCGTTAAACTAACGTTAAATGGCATTAAACTAACGTTAAATGGCGTTAAACTAACGTGGCATTAAACCCAACGTTAAATGGCGTTAAACTAGCGTTAAATGGCGTTAAACTAATAACGTTAAATAGCGTTAAACTATCGTTGCAAATGGCATTAAACTAACGTTAAATGGCGTTAAACTAACGTTAAATGGCGGTAAACTAACGTTAAATGGCGTTAAACTAACGTTAAATAGCGTTAAACTAACGTTAAATGAATTTAATTAAGGTTAAATAACGTTAAACTAACGTTAAATGCGTTAAAAGCTAACGTTAAATGCCGTTAAACTAATTTAAATGACGTTAAACTAACTGGTAATGGCGTTAAACTAACGTTAAATAGCGTTAAACTAACGTTAAATAGCGTTAAACTAACGTTAAGCGGCATTCGCTAACGTTAAATGGCGTTAAACTAGCGTTAAATGGCGTTAAATTAACGTTAAACGAAGTTAACTAACGATAAATGGTGTTAAACTAGCTAACGTTAAATGGCGTTAAACTAACGTTAAATGGCGTTTAATTAAGGTTAAATAACGTTAAACTAACGTTAAATGGCGTTAAACTAACGTTAAATGGCGTTAAACTAACGTTAATGGGTTAAGTTTGGGTTGTTTGGTTTGGTTTGTTAAATGGCGTTAAACTAACGTTAAATGGCGTTAAACTAACGTTAAATGGCGTTAAACGGTTAAGGCGTTTAATACATTAATGGCGTTAAATTAACGTTAAATGGCTTTAATTAGTTAAATAACGTTAAATGGCGTTAAATAACGTTAAATGGCGTTAAACTAACGTTGGTAGCGTTAAACTAACGTTAAATGGCGTTTAATTAACGTTAAATACGAGTTAAACTAACGTTAAATGCTACGTTAAATATCGTGGTAACGTTAAATGGCGTTAAACTAACGTTAAATGGCGTTAAACTAACGTTAATGGCGTTTAATTAGGGTTAAATGACGTTAGCTGTTAAATGGCGTTAAACTAACGTTAAATGGCGTTTAATTAAGGTTAAATGACGTTAAACTAACGTTAAATGGCGTTAAACTAACGTTAAATGGCGTTAAACTAACGTTAAATGGCGTTAAACTAACGTTAAATGGCGTTAAACTAACGTTAAATGGCGTTAAACTAACGTTAAATGACGTTTAATAACGTTAATGGCGTTTAACTAGCGTTAAATGGCGTTAAACTAACGTTAAGTGGCGTTAAACTAACGTTAAATGGCGTTAAACTAACGTTAAATGGCGTTAAACTAACGTTAAATGGCGTTAAACTAACGTTAAATGGCGTTTTAATTAACGTTGAGCTAAGTTAAACTAATTAAATGAAGTTAAACTAACGTTAAATAGCGTTAATTAACTTTAAATGACGTTTAACTAACGTTAAATAGCGTTAAACTAAGTTAAATGGCGTTTAATTAAGGTTAAATGACGATTAAACTAACGTTAAATGGCGTTAAACTTACGTTAAATGGCGTTAAACTAACGTTAAATGGCGTTTAATTGGGTTAATGGCGTTAAACTAACGTTAAATGGCGTTTAATTATGGTTAAATGACGTTTAACTAACGTTAAATGGCGTTAAACTAACGTTAAATAGCGTTAAATAAGGTTAAATGGCGTTGAACTAACGTTAAATGGCGTTAAACAACATTGATGGCATTAAACGTTAAATGACGTTAAACTAACGTTAAATGAAGTTTAACTAACGTTAAATATCGTTAAATTAATGTTAAATGGCGTTAAACTAACGTTAAATGGGGTTTAGTAGGTTAAATGACGTTTAACTAATGTTAAATGGTTTAATTAAGGTTAAATGACGTTGAACAATAACGTTAAATGGCGTTAAACTAACGTTAAATAGCGTTTAATAACGTTAAATGACGTTAAACTAACGTTAAATGACGTTAAACTAACGTTGTGACGTTTAACTAATTAAATGGCGTTAAACTAACGTTAAATGGCGTTTAATTAAGGTTAAATGACGTTAAATAACGTTAAATGGCGTTAAACTAACGTTAAATAGCGTTAAATTTAAGGTTAAATGACGTTTAACTAACGTTAAATGGCGTTAAATAACGTTAAATGGCGTTTAATTAACGTTAAATGACGTTAAACTAACGTTAAATGGCGTTATAACGTTAAATGGCGTTAAACTAACGTTAAATGGCGCTAACGTTAAATGGCGTTTAATTAGGTTAAATGATGTTAAACTAATGTTAAATGGCGTTATTCGCGTTAAATGGCGTTAAACTAACGTTAAATGGCGTTAAACTAACGTTAAATAGCGTTAAATTAACGTTAAAAGCGTTTAACTAACGTTAAATGGCATTAAACTAATGTTAAATGGCGTTTAATTAAAGGCTAAATGACGTTAAACTAACGTTAAATGGCGTTAAACTAACGTTAAATGGCGTTAAACTAGCGTTAAATGGCGTTTAATTATAGGTTCGTGGTAAACTAACGTTAAATAGCGTTTTAATTAGGTTAAATGACGTTAAACTAATGTTAAATGGCGTTAACTAACGTTAAATGGAGTTAAACTAACGTTAAATGGCGTTTAATTAAGGTTAAATGACGTTGGGTTTGGGTTTGTTAATGGCGTTAAACTAACGTTAAATGGCGTTAAACTAAAACGTTAAATGGCGTTAAATTTAACGTTAAATGACGTTAAACTAACGTTAAATGGCGTTAAACTAACGTTAAATGGCGTTAAACTAACGTTAAATGGCGTTAATTAAAGTTAAATGGCGTTAAACTAACGTTAAATGGCGTTTAATTAAGGTTAAATGACGTTAAACTAATGTTAAATGGAGTTAAACTAATAACGTTAGATTGCGTTTGGTTAGGTTAAATGACGTTTAAGTAGTTTTGGGTTAAACTAACGTTAAATGGCGTTAAACTAACGTTAAATGGCGTTTATTAACGTTAAATGACGTTAAACTAACGTTAAGTGGAGTTAAACTAACGTTAAATAGCGTTTAATTAACGTTAAATGACGTTTAACTAACGTTAAATGGCGTTAAACTAACGTTAAATGGCGTTAAACTAACGTTAAATGACGTTAAACTGCGTTAACGTTTAACTAACGTTAAATGGCGTTAAACTAACGTTAAATGGCGTTAAATAACGTTAAATGGCGTTTAATTAAGGTTAAATGAGTTAGAGTAACGTTAAATGAATTTAAATGGCGTTTAAGTTAAATGGCGTTAAACTAGCGTTAAATGGCGTTTAATTAAAGGCTAAATGACGTTAAACTAACGTTAAATGGCGTTAAACTAACGTTAAATGAATTAATCGTTAAATGGCGTTTAATTAAGGTTAAATGGCGTTAAACTAACGTTAAATGGCGTTTAGTTTAGGTTAAATGACGTTAAACTAATGTTAAATAGCGTTAAACTAACGTTAAATGGCGTTAAACTAACGTTAAATGGCATTTAATTAGGTTAAATGACGTTAAACTAACGTTAAATGGCGTTAAACTAACGTTAAATGGCGTTTAGTTAAGGTTAATGACGTTAAACTAACGTTAAATGGCGTTAAACTAACGTAAATGGCGTTAAACTAGCGTTAAATGGCGTTAAACTAGCGTTAAATGGCGTTAAATAACGTTAAATGGCGTTTAATTAGGTTAAATAAGGTTTAACGTTGAATGGCGTTAAACTAACGTTAAATGGCGTTAATAGCGTTAATGGCGTTAAACTAACGTTAAATGGCGTTTAATTGGGTTAAATGGCGTTTAGTGGGTTAAATGACAAACTAACGTTAAATGGCGTTAAACTTAACGTTAAATGGCGTTAGAAGCTAACGCTAAATGGCGTTAAACTAACGTTAAATGGCGTTAAACTAACGTTAAATGACTTAAACTAGCGTTAAATGGCGTTAAACTATGTTAAATGGCGTTAAACTAACGTTAAATGGCGTTAAACTAACGTTAAATGGCGTTAAACTAACGTTAAATGGCGTTAAACATTAAATGGCGTTAAATTACGTTAAATGGCGTTAAACTAATCGTTAAATGGCGTTAAACTAACGTTAAATGGCGTTAAGCTAGCGTTAAATGGCGTTTAATTAGCGTTAAATGAAGTTAAACTAACGTTAAATGAAGTTAAACTAACGTTAAATGAAGGTTAAACTAACGTTAAATAGCGTTAAATTAACGTTAAATGACGTTTATGCGTTAAATGGCGTTAAACTAACGTTAAATGGCGTTAAACTAACGTTAAATGGCGTTTAGAGTAAGGCTAAATGACGTTAAACTAACGTTAATGGCGTTAAACTAACGTTAAATGGCGTTAAACTAACGTTAAATGGCGTTAATTGGGTTAAATGGCGTTAAACTAACGTTAAATGGCGTTTAGTAGGTTAAATGACGTTAAACTAATGTTAATGGCGTTAAACTAACGTTAAATGGCGTTAAACTAACGTTAAATGGCGTTTAATTAGGTTAAATGACGTTAGCAAATTAAATGGTTTTGATTAGGTTAGAAGCGAGCGTTAAACTAAGCGTTAAATGGCGTTAAACTAACGTTAAGATGGCGTTTAATTAGGTTAAATGACGTTAAACTGACGTTAAATGGCGTTAACTAACGTTAAAATGGCGTTAAACTAACGTTAAATGGCGTTTAATTAAGGTTAAATGGTTAAACTAACGTTAAATGGAGTTTAATTCAAGGTTAAATGGCGTTAAACTAACGTTAATGGCGTTAAACTAACGTAAATGGCGTTAAACTAACGTTAAATGGCGTTAAATTAACGTTAAATGGCGTTAAATTAACGTTAAATGGCGTTAAGCTAACGTTAAATGGCGTTTAATTATTAGGTTAAATGGCGTTAAACTAACGTTAATGGCGTTTGGTAAGGTTAAATGACGTTAACCTAATGTTAAATGGGTTAAACTGACGTTAAATGGCGTTAAACTGACGTTGAATGGGGTTTAGTTAGGTTAAATGACGTTAAACTAACGTTAAATGGCGTTAAACTAACGTTAAATGGCGTTAAACTAACGTTAAATGGCGTTAAACTAACGTTAAATGCGTTAAATTAACGTTAAATGGCGTTAAACTAACGTTAAATGGCGTTAAACTAGCGTTAAATGGCGTTTAGTAGGTTAAATGGCGTTAAACTAACGTTAAATGGCGTTTGATTAGGTTAAATGACGTTAAACTAATGTTAAATGGAGTTAAACTAACGTTAAATGGCGTTAAACTAACGTTAAATGGCGTTAAACTAATGTTAAATGGCGTTTAATTAACGTTAAATGAAAGTTAAATAACGTTAAATGAAGTTAACGTTAAGTTTAACGCCATTGCTGATGGTCATCTTATAATGTGGTTTAACGCCATTTACGTTAGTTTAACGCATTTAACGTTAATTTAACACTATTTAACGTTAGTGTAACGCCATTTAACGTTAGTTTAACTTAATTTAACGTTAATTAAGCGCCATTTATCGTTAGTTTAACGCCATTTAACGTTAGTTAACGCCATTTAACGTTAGTTTAACGTCATTAAACCTTAATTATCGCCATTTAACTTTAGTTTAACGCCATTTTAACGTTAGTTTAACGCCATTTATCGTTAGTTTACTGCCATTACCGTTAGTTTAACGTTATTAAACGTTAATTAAACGCCATTTAACGTTAGTTTAACGCCATTTAACGTTAGTTTAACGCCATTTAACGTTAGTTTAACGCCATTTTATGTTAGTTTAACGCCATTTAACGTTAGTTAAACGTCATTTAACGTTAATTTAAGGCTATTTAGCGTTAGTTTAACGCCAGCTAACGTTAGTTTAACGTCATTTAACGTTAATTTAACGCCATTTAACGTTAGTTTAACGCCATTTAACGTTAGTTTAATGCCATTTAACGATAGTTTAACGCCATTTAAAGTTAGTTTAACGCCATTTAACGTTAGTTTAACGCCATTTAACGTTAGTTTAACGTCATTTAACGTTAGTTTAACGCCATTTAACGTTAGTTTAACGCCATTTAACGTTAGTTTAACGTTATTTAACCATAATTAAACGCCATTTAACGTTAGTTTAGCGCCATTTAACATTAGTTTAACGCCATTTAACGTTAGTTTAACGCCATTTAACATTAGTTTAACTTCATTTAACCTTAATTAAACGCCATTTAACGTTAGTTTAACGCCATTTAACATTAGTTTAACGATATTTAACCTTAATTAAACGCCATTTAACGTTAGTTTAACGCCATTTAACGTTAGTTTAACGCCATTTAACGATAGTTTAACGCCATTTAACGTTAGTTAACGCCATTTAACGTTAGTTTAACGCCATTTAACGTTAGTTTAACGCCATTTAAAGTTAGTTTAACGGCATTTAACGTTAGTTTAACGGCATTTAACGTTAGTTTAACGCCATTTAACGTTATTTAACCTTAATTACACGCCATTTAACGTTAGTTTAACGCCATTTAACGTTAGTTTAACGCCATTTAATGTTAGTTTACCGCCATTTAACGTTAGTTTAACGCCATTTAACGTTAGTTTAATGCCATTTAACGATAGTTTAACGCCATTTAACGATAGTTTAACGTCATTTAACGTTAGTTTAACGTCATTTAACGTTAGTTTAACTCCATATAACGTTAGTTTAACGCCATTTAACGTTAGTTTAACGTTATTTAACCTTAATTAAACGCCATTTAACGTTAGTTTAACGCCATTTAGCGTTAGTTTAACGCCATTAAACTTTAGTTTACCGCCATTTAACGTTAGTTTAATGCCATTTAACGTTCGTTTAATGCCATTTAACGATAGTTTAACGCCATTTAACGTTAGTTTAACGCTATTTAACGTTAGTTTAACGCCATTTAACGTTAGTTTAACGTCATTTAACGTTAGTTTAACGCCATTTACCGTTAGTTTAACGCCATTTAACGTTAGTTTAACGTTATTTAACCTTAATTAAACGCCATTTAACGTTAGTTTAACGGCATTTAACGTTAGTTTAACGCCATTTAACGTTAGTTTAACGCCATTTAACGTTAGTTTAACGC
>NW_024749789.1:0-45819 GCF_018991925.1 Homarus americanus | reverse complement strand
ACCTCCTGTCTGGTGCACCTGGAAGTGTCTGGGAGTGTGCATGTAGTGTCAGAGGTGTACCTGCCAGTGTCAGCGGTGTGCCTGGGAGTATCAGCGGTGTGCCTGGGGTTTCAGGGGTATACCTGAGAGTATCAGAGGTGTACCTGGGGAGTGTCAGCAGTGTACCTGGGAGTGTCAGAGGTGTGCCTGGAGTGCCAGAGGTGTGTGCCTGGGGAGTGTCAGTGGTGTACCTGGGGTGTCAGGTGTGTACCAGGGGTGTCAGAGGAGTACCTGTGGTGTCAGAGGTGTACCTGGGGAGTATCCGGAGGTGTACCTGGGCGTATCGGAGGTGTGCCTGGGAGTGTCAGGGTGTGCTTGGGAGTGTCAGAGGTGTGCCTGGGGAGTGTCAGAGGTGTGCCTGAGGAGTGTCAGGGGTGTACCTGGAGTGTCAGGGGTATGCCAGAGTGTCAGATGTGTGCAAGTGTCTGAGGTGTGCCTGTATCAGAGGTGCACCTGGGAGTGTCAGTGGTGTGCCTGGGAGTGTCATGATGTGCCTGGGAGTGTCAGCGGTGTGCCTGCAGTGTCAGGGGTGTGCCTGGAAGTGTCAAGGGATGTACCTGGAGTGTCAGCAGTGTGCCTGGGAGTGTCAGGCGTGCCTGGGGTGTCAGAGGGTGTGCCTGGGGAGTGTCAGTGGTGTACCTGGGAGTGTCAGAGGTGTACCAGGGAGTGTCAGGGGTGTACCTGGGATTGTCAGAGGTGTACCTGGGGGTGTGAGGGGTGTGCACAAGGTGTCAGTGGTGCCTGGGAAGTGTCAGTGGTGTACCTGGGGAGTGTCAGAGGTGTGCCTGGGGCGTCAGCGGTGTACCTGGGTGTCAGCAGTGTACCTGGGGAGTGTCAGATGTGTGCCTGGGAGTGTCAGAGGTGTACCTGGAGTGTCTGAGGTGTGCCTGGAGTGTCAGAGTTTTCCTGTGGTGTCAGGGGTGTACCTGGGAGGGTCAGAGGGGTGTACCAGGGGGAGTGTCAGAGGTGTGCCTGGGGTGTCCCAGAGGTGTGCCTGGGAGTGTCAGGGTGTGCCTGGGGAGTGTCAGGGTGTGCCTGGGAGTGTCAGCGGTGTGCCTGGGAGTCAGAGGTGTGCCTGGGGAGTGTCAGGGGGATGCAGGTGTCAGCGGTGTGCCTGGAATATCAGTGTGCCTGGGAGTGTCAGAGGTGTACCTGAGGAGTGTCAGAGGTGTGCCTGGCAGTGTCATGGTGTACCTGGAGTGTCAGTGGTGTACCTAGGAGTGTCAGGGTATACCTGGGAGTGTCAGAGGTGTACCTGGGAGTGTCAGAGGTGTGCCTGGGGTGTCAGAGGTGTGCCTGGGAGTGTCTGGGGGTGTACCTGAGGTGTCAGAGGTGTACCTGGGAGTGTCAGTGGTGCACCTGGGAGTGTCAGCGGTGTACCTGCGAGTGTCAGAGGTGTGCCTGGGAGTGTCAGGGATGTGCCTGGGAGTGTCAGCAGTGTGCCTGGGAGTATCAGCAGTGTGCCTGGGGTGTCAGAGGTGTGCCTGGGAGTGTCTGAGGTGTGCCTGGGGTGTCTGGGGTGTGCCTGGAAGTGTATGAGGTTTACATGGAGTGTCAGAGGTGTACCTGGCAGTGTCAGCGGTGTGCCTGGGAGTGTGCGGTGTACTGGGGTGTCAGAGTATGCCTGAAGGTATCAAGAGGTGTGCCTGGGGAGTGTCAGAGGTGTACCTGGGAGTGTCAGAGGTGTACATGGGAGTGTCAGGGGTGTGCCTGGAGGTGTCAGAGGTGTGCCTGGGAGTGTCAGGGGTGTGCCTGGGAGTGTCAGCGTGTGCCACAATTCAGCAGTGTACCTGCAGAGTGTCAGAGGTATGCCTGGGAGTATCAGAGTTACCTGCGAGTGTCAGCGGTGTACCGAGTGTCAGAGGTGTGCCTGGGAGTGTCAGAGGTGTGCCTGGGGAGTGTCAGGGGTGTACCTGGGAGTGTCAGCGGTGTGCCTGGAGTGTCAGCGGTGTGCAGAGTGTCAGAGGTATGCCTGGGGAGTGTCAGAGGTGTGCCTGGGGAGTGTCAGCAGTGTACCTGGGAGTGTCAGAGGGTGTGCCTGGGGTGCCAGAGTGCCTGGGAGTGTCAGTGGTGTGGGGAGTGTCAGAGGTGTACCTGGGGTGTCAGGGGTGTACCTGGGATTGTCAGAGGTGTGCCTGGGGAGTGTCTGAGGTGTGCCTGGGGAGTGTCAGTGGTGCACTGGGGTGTCAGTGGTGTGCCTGGGAGTGTCAGAGGTGTGCCTGGAAGGGTCAGGGTGTACCAGGGGTGTCAGATGTGTGCACCGGGTGTCAGGGATGTGCACCGAGTGTCAGCGGTGTGCCTGGGGAGTGTCAGCGGTGTGCCTGGGGTGTCAGGGGTGTGCCTGAGGTGTCAGGAGGTGTGCCTGGCAGTGTCAGGGTGTGCCTGGGGTGTCAGCAGTGTACCTAGGAGTGTCAGGGTATACCTGGGAGTGTCAGAGGTGTACTGGGGAGTGTCAGGAGGTGTGCCTGGGGAGTGTCAGAGGTGTACCTGGGAGTGTCTGGGGTGTACCTGGGGAGTGTCAGGGTGTGCCTGGGTGTGTCAGTGGTGTACCTGGGGTGTCAGTGGTGCCTGGGGAGTGTCAGCGGTGTGCCTGGGGTATCAGGGGTGTGCCTGGGGTGTCAGCGGTGTACCTGGGAGTGTCAGCGGTGTGCCTGGGAATGTCAGCGGTGTACCTGGAAGTGTCTGAGGGTGGCACTTGGGGTGTCAGGGGTGTGCCTGGAAGTGTCTGAGGTGCACATGGGTGTCAGAGGTGTGCCTGGCAGTGTCAGCGGTGTACCTTGGTGTCAGCGGTGTACCTGGGGTGTCAGAGGTATGCCTGGGGTATCAGAGGTGTACCTGGAGTGTCAGCGGTGTGCCTGGGGAGTGTCAGAGGTGTACCTGTGGTGTCAGCGGTGTACCTGGGGTGTCAGCGGTGTGCCTAGGAGTGTCAGAGGTACCTGGCAGTGTCAGCGGTGTACCTTGGAGTGTCATGGTGTGCCAGGGAGTGTCAGATGTGTGCCTGGGAGTGTCTGAGGGTGTGCCTGGGGGTCAGAGGTGTGCCTGGGAGTGTCAGGGGTGTGCCGGAGTGTCAGCAGTGTATCTGCGAGTCAGAGGTGTGCCTGGAGTGTCAGGGGATGTGCCTGGGAGTGTCAGCGGTGTGCCTGGGAGTATGCGGTGTACCTGGGAGTGTCAGAGGTGTGCCTGGGAGTGTCTGAGGTGTACCTGGGGAGTGTCTGAGGTGTGCCTGGAAGTGTATGGGGTTTAAATGGAGTGTCAGAGGTGGACCTGGCAGTGTCAGCGGTGTGCCTGGGAGTGTCAGCGGTGTGCCTAGGAGTGTCAGAGGTATACCTGGGAGTATCAGAGGTGTACCTGGGAGTGTCAGAGGTGTGTCCTAGGAGTGTCAGAGGTGTGCCTGGGGTGTCCAGAGGTGTGCCTGAGAGTGTCAGAGGGTGTGCCTGGGAGTGTCAGGGGTGTACCTGGGGAGTGTCAGGTGTGCCTGGGGTGTCAGCGGTGTGCCTGCGAGGTCAGAGGTATACCTGGGGTATCAGAGGTGTGCCTGGGGTGTCAGCGGTGCCTGGGAGTGTCAGGTGCCTGGGGTGTCAGAGGTGCTGGAGGTGTCAGTGGTGTGCCTGGGGTGTCAGAGGGTGTGCCTGGGGGTGTCAGGGGTGTGCCTGGGATTGTCAGAGGTGTGCCTGGGAGTGTCTGGTGTGCCTGGGGTGTCAGTGGTGCACCTGGGGTGTCAGTGGTGTGCCTGGAGTGTCAGAGTGTGCCTGGAAGGTGTCAGGGGGTGTACCAGGGGTGTCAGATGTGTGGGGTGTCTGGTGCCTGCAGTGTCAGAGTGTGCCTGGGGTGTCAGAGGTGTGCCTAGGAGTGTGGGGTGTGCCTGGGAGTGTCAGCGGTGTGCCTGGGGTGTCAGAGGTATGCCTGGGAGTATCAGGTGTGCCTGGGGAGTGTCAGAGGTGTGCCTGGGGAGTGTCAGATGTGTGCCTGGGGTGTCAGAGGTGTACCTGGGGTGTCAGGTGTTCTGGAGTGTCAGGGGTGTGCCTGGAAGTGTCAGGGGTGTGCCTGGAGTGTCAGGGGTGTGCCTGGGGTGTCAGAGGGACCTGGGAGACAGAGGTGTGCCTGGGAGTGTCAGGGGTGTACCTGGAAGGGTGGAAGGTGTGCCTGGGGTGTCTGGGGAGCTGGGAGTGTCAATGGTGTGCCTGGAGTGTCAGGGGTGTGCCTGGGAGTGTCAGCGGTGTGCCTAGGAGTGTCAGCGGTGTACCTGCGAGTGTCAGAGAGGTATGCCTGGGGTGTGGAGAGGTGTGCCTGGGTGTCAGCGGTGTGCCTGGGGTGTCAGGGGTGTGCCTGGGGTGTCAGAGGTGTGCCTGGGAGTGTGAGGTGTGCGGGAGTGTCAGGTGTTCTAGAGTGTCAGGGGTGTGCCTGGAAGTGTCAGGGTGTGCCTGGAAGTGTCAGAGGTGTGCTGGGGTGTCAGAGGAGGGACCTGGGAGACAGAGGTGTGCCTGGGAGTGTCAGGTGTGTGCCTGGAAGGGTCAGAGGTGTACCTGGGGTATCTGGGGAGGCGTACCTGAGAGTGTCAATGGTGTACCTGGGAGTGTCAGGTGTGCCTGGGAGTGTCAGCGGTGTGCCTGGGAGTGTCAGCGGTGTGCCTGCGGTGTCAGAGGTATGCCTGGGAGTATCAGAGGTGTGGGGTGTCAGCGGTGTGCCTGGAGTGTCAGAGGGTGTGCCTGGGGTGCCAGAGGTGTGCCTGGGGTGTCAGTGGTGTGCCTGGTAGTGTCAGAGGTGTACCTGGGAGTATCAGGGGTGTACCTGGGATTGTCAGAGGTGTACCTGGGGATTGTCAGGGTGCCTGGAGTGTCAGTGGTGCACCTGGGGAGTGTCAGTGGTGTGCCTGGGAGTATCAGAGGTGTGCCTGGAAGGGTCAGGGGTGTACCAGGGGTGTCAGATGTGTGCCTGGGAGTGTCTGAGGTATGCCTGGAGTGTCAGAGGTGTGCCTGGGGAGTGTCAGAGGTGTGCCTGGGAGTGTCAGGGGTGTGCCTGGGAGTGTCAGCGGTGTGCCTGCGAGTGTCAGGGGTGTGCCTGGGGTGTCAGGGATGTGCCTGGGGTGTCAGCGGTGTACCTGGGAGTATCAGCGGTGTGCCTGGGAGTGTCAGAGGTGTACCTGGGAGTGTCTGAGGGTGTACCTGGGAGTGTCTAGGTGTACCTGGAAGTGTATAGAGTTTACATGGATCAGAGGGTGTGCTGGCAGTGTCAGCGGTGTGTGGCAGTGTCAGCTGATGTGCCTAGGAGTGTCAGAGGTATGCCTGGGGGTATCAGGGGTTGCCGGGAGTGTCAGAGGTGTGCCTGGGAGTGTCAGAGGTGCCTGGGAGTGTCTGGGGCCTGCAGAGTGTCAAGGTGTGCCTGTAGTGTCAGGTGTGCCTGGGGAGTGTCAGCGGTGTGCCTGGGGTGTGTGGTGCACCTGGAGTGTCAGAGGTATGCCTGGGGAGTATCAGAGGTATACCTGGGAGTGTCATCGGTGTGCCTGGAGTGTCAGAGGTGTGCCTGGGGTGCCAGAGGTGTGCCTGGGAGTGTCAGTGGTGTACCTGGGGTGTCAGAGGTGTGCCTGGGGTGTCAGGTGTACCTGGGATTGTCAGAGGTGTGCCTGGGGTGCCTGAGGTGTGCCTGGGGTGTCAGTGGTGCACCTGGGAGTGTCAGTGGTGTGCCTGGGGTGTCAGAGGTGTGCCTGGGGAGTGTCAGAGGTGTGCCTGGGGAGTGTCTGGGGTGTACCTGGGTGTCAGAGGAGTACCTGGGGTGTCAGAGGTGTGCCTGGGGAGTATCAGGTGTGCCTGGGGTGTCAAGGTGTGCCCTGGGAGTGTCAGGGTGTGCCTGGGGTGTCAGAGTGTGTGCCAGGGGAGTGTCAAGGTGGATCCTGGGAGTCTCAGAGAGGTGTGCAGGAGTGTCAGAGGTGAACCCAGGTAGTGTCAGTGGGTGCCTGGGAGTGTCAAGGGTGCCTCGTAGTGTCAAGGAGGTGTACCGCAAGGTTTCGGAGGTGTGCCTGGGGTGTCAGAGGTGTGCCTGGGGTGTCTGAGGTGCACCTGGGAGTGTCAGAGGTGTGCCTGGGGTGTCAGGTGTGCCTGGAAGTGTCAGGGGTGTACCAGGAGTTGTCAGGGGTGCTGGGAGTGTCTGAGGTGTGCCTGCAGTGTCAGAGGTGTGCCTGGGTGTCAGGGTGTGCCACCGAGTGTCAGGAGTGTCCTGGAGTGTCAGAGTGTATGCAGGAGTGTCTGGGTGTGCCTGGTGTCAGAGTACCGGGAGTGTCAAGGTGCCTGGGAGTATCAGAGTTGTACCTGGGAGTGTCAGAGGTGTCCTGGGAGTGTCAGATGTGTACCTGGGGTGTCAGGGTGTACCTGGGAGTGTCGGAGGTGTTCCTGAGAGTGTCAGGGGTGTACCTGGAAGTGTCAGGGGTGTGCCTGGAAGTGTCCAGAGGTGTGCCTGGGGTGTCTGAGGTGCACCTACGTGTCTTGAGGTGTGCCTGGGAGTGTCAGGGGTGTGCCTTGGGAGTGTCAGAGGTGTGCACAAGGTGTCTGAGGTGTGCCTGGGGTGTGGGGGTGTGCCTGGATGTGTTTGGGGTGTGCAGTGTCAGAGGTGTGCCTGGCAGTGTTGGCAGCGTGCCTGGGAGTGTCATGTACCTGGGAGTGTCAAAAGACATGGGGAGTATCAAGTGTGCCTGGGGGTATGAGTGTACCTGGAGTGTCAGGGTGTGCCTGGAAGTGTCAGGGATGTACCTGGTGTCTGAGAGGTGTGCCTGGGAGTGTCTGAGGTGTGCCTGGAAGTTTCTGGGGTGCCTGGGGTGTCAGAGGTGTGCCTGGGGTGTCAGGGTGTCTGGGGTGTCAGGGGTGTGCCTGGAAGTGTCTGAGGTGTGCTTGGGGTGTCAGGGGTGTGCCTGGAAGTGTCTGAGGTGTGCATGGGTGTCAGGGGTGTGCCTGGCAGTGTCAGCGGTGTGCCTGGGAGTGTCAGGGGTGTGCCTGGGGAGTGTCAGAGGTATGCCTGGGAGTATCAGAGGTGTGCCTGGGAGTGTCAGCAGGTGTGCCTGGGGTGTCAGAGGTGTGCCTGGGGTGAGGTGTACCTGTGAGTGTCAGTGGTGTGCCTGAGAGTGTCAGAGGTGTGCCAAGTGTCAGGGGGTGTGCCTGGGATTGTCAGAGGTGTACCTGGGAGTGTCTGAGAAGTACCTGGGAGTGTCTCAGGTGTGCCTGGGGAGTGTCTGGATGTGCCTGGGTGTCTGGGGTGTACCTGGGTGTCAGAGGTGTGCTAGTGTCAGCGGTGTGCCTGGGGTGTCAGTGGTGTACCTGGGAGTGTCAGATGTATGCCTGGGGTATCAGAGGTGTGCCTGGGGAGTGTCAGGGGTGTACCTGGGGAGTGTCAGCAGTGTGCCTGGGAGTGTCAGATGTGTACCTGGGGAGTATCAGAGGTGTACCTGGGAGTATCAGAGGTGTGCACCGGAGTGTCAGGGTTTTCCTGGGAGTGTCAGCGGTGTGCCTGGGAATTTCAGCGGTGTGCCTGGGAGTGTCAGCGGTGTCCTGGGAGTGTCAGAGGTGTTCAGGGAGTGTCTGAGGTGTGCCTGGGGAGTGTCTGAGGTGCACCTGGAAGTGTCTGAGGTGTACATGGAGTGTCAGAGGTGTGCCTGCCAGTGTCAGCGGTGTACCTGCCAGTGTCAGCGGTGCACCTGGAAGTGTCTGAGGTGTACATGGAGTGTCAGAGGTGTACCTGCAAGTGTCAGCGGTGTACCTGCCAGTGTCAGTGGTGTACCTGGGAGTGTCAGGTGTGTACCAGGGGTGTCAGAGGTGCATGTAGTGTCAGAGGTGCCTGGAATTATGGGTGCCTGGGCGTGTCAGGTGTGCCTGGGAGTGTCAGAGGTGTGCTTGGGAGTGTCTGAGGTGTGCCTGGGAGTGTCAGAGGTGTGCCTGAGGTGTCAGGGGGTGTGCCTGGAAGTGTCAGGGGTATGCCAGGGGTGTCAGATGTGTCCTGGGGTGTCTGGGGTGTACATGCAGGTATCAGAGGTGCCTGGGGAGTGTCAGTGGTGTGCCTGGGAGTGTCAGCGGTGTGTACCTGGGGTCAGCGGTGTGCCTGCAGTGTCAGAGGTGTACCTGGAAGTGTCAGGGATGTGCCTGGGAGTGTCAGCGGTGTACAGAATCAGCCGTGTACCTGGGAGTGTGAGGTGTGCCTGAGTGTCATGGTGTACCAGGGTGTCAGATGTGGCCTGGGAGTGTCAGGGTGTACCTGTGAGTGTCTGAGGTGTGCCTGGGGTGTCAGAGGTTTTCCTGTGAGGTGTCAGGGGTGTGCCTGGAAGGGTCAGGGGTGTGCCAGGGGAGTGTCAGATGTGTGCCTGGGTGTCTGAGGTGTGCCTGCGCAGTGTCAGAGGTGTGCCTGGGAGGTGTCAGGGTGTGCCTGGAGTGTGGCAGTTGTGCAGAGTGGGGTGTGCCTGGGGTGTCAGGGATGTGCCTGGGATGTCAGCGGTGGCCCTGGGGAGTATCAGCGGTGTACCTGGGGTGTCTGAGGTGTGCCACCAGGTGTCAGAGGCGTGCCTGGCAGTGTCAGCGGTGTGGGAGTGTCAGCAGTGACCTGGAGTGTCAGGGGTATACAGGATCAGGGTGTACCTGGGGTGTCAGCAGAGTGTGCCTGGGAGTGTCAGAGGTGTGCCTGGGGTCTGAGGTGTACTGGAGAGTGTCAGTGCCTGGGTGTGTCAGTGGTGCACCTGGGTGTCAGTGGTGTGCCTGGGAGTGTCAGCGGTGTGCCTGGGAGTATCAGAGGTGTGCCTGGGGAGTGTCAGCGGTGTGCCTGGGGTGTCAGCGGTGTGCCTGGGAATGTCAGCGGTGTGCCTCGGAAGTGTCTGGGGTGTACTTGGAGTGTAGGGGTGTGCCTGGAGTGTCTGGGGTGTACATGGGTGTCAGAGGTGTGCCTGGCAGTGTCAGCGGTGTGCCTGGGGTGTCAGAGGTGTACCTGGCAGTCAGCGGTGTACTTGGGAGTGTCAGCGGTGTGCCTAAGTGTCAGAGGTATGCCTGGCAGTGTCAGCGGTGTACCTGGGAGTGTCAGAGGTGTACCTGGCAGTGTCAGCGGTGTACCTGGGAGTGTCAGCGGTGTGCCTAGGAGTGTCAGAGGTATGCCTGGCAGTGTCAGCGGTGGCTGGAGTGTCAGCGGTGTGCCAGGGGAGTGTCAGAGTGTGTACCTGGGGTGTCTGAGGTGTACCTGCGAGTGTCAAGGTGTGCCTGGGGTGTTAGGGGTGTGCCTGGGGTGTCAGCGGTGTACCTGCGAGGTCAAGGTGTACCTGGGAGTGTCAGGGATGTGCCTGGGAGTGTCAGGGTGTGCCTGGGAGTGTCTGGGGTGTGCCTGGGAGTGTCTGGGGTGTACCTGGAAGTGTATGAGAGGTTTAAATGGAGTGTCAGGGGTGTGCCTGGCTGTGGCAGGCTGTGCCTGGGAGTGTCAGCGGTGTTCCTAGGGTGTCAGTATACCTGGGAGTATCAGAGGTGTACCTGGGAGTGTCAGAGGTGTGCCTGGGAGTGTCAGAGGTGTGCCTGGGAGTGTCTGAGGTGTGCCTGAGGTGTCGAGGTGTGCCTGGGGAGTGTCGGGGGTGTGCCTGGGGTGTCGTGGTGTACCTGGGGTGTGTGGTGTGCACCAGGTGTCAGAGGTGTGCCTGGAAGGGTCAGGGTGTACCAGAGTGTCAGATGTGTACCTGGGGTGTCTGGGGTGTGCCTGGGGAGTGTCAGAGGTGTGCCTGGGGGTGTCAGGGCTGTACCTGGATAGTGTCAGGGGTGTGCAGGGATTGTCAGAGGTGTGCCTGGGGAGTGTCTGAGGTGTACCTGCAGTGTCAGAGGTGTGCCTGGGAGTGTCAGGGGTGTACCTGGGAGTGTCAGCGGTGTACTGGAGTGTCAGAGGTATGCCTGGGAGTATCAAGTTGTGCCTGGGAGTGTCAGAGGTGTACCTGGGAGTGTCAGATGTGCCGAGTGTCAGAGGTTAGCCTGGGAGTGTCGGAGGTGTTCCTGAGAGTGTCAGGGGTGTACCTGGAAGTGTCAGGGTGTACCTGGAAGTGTCAGAGGTGTACCTGGGAGTGTCAGAGGTACCTGGGAGACGAGGTGTACCTGGGGTGTCAGGGGTGTGCCTGGAAGGGTCAGAGTGTACCTGGGGTTTCTGAGGCGTGCCTGAGAGTGTCAAGGTGTACCTGGGGAGTGTCAGGGGTGTACCTGGAGTGTCAGCGGTGTACCTAGGAGTGTCAGCGGTGTACCTGCGAGTGTCAGAGGTATACCAGGAGTATCAGAGTGTACCTGGGAGTGTCAGCGGTGTACCTGGGAGTGTCAGGGTGTGCCTGGGAGTGCCAGAGGTGTGTACCGGGTGTCAGTGGTGTGCCTGTGGTGTCAGAGGTGTACCTGGGAGTATCAGGGGTGTACCTGGGGGTGTCAGAGGTGTGCCTGGGAGTGTCTGAGGTGTACCTGGGGTGTCAATGGTCACCTGGGGTGTCAGTGGTGTGCCTTGGGAGTGTCAGGGGTGTACCTGGAAGGGGTCAGGGTGTACCAGAGTGTCAGATGTGTACCTGGGAGTGTCTGGTGTACCTGGGGTGTCAGAGGGTGTACCTGGGAGTGTCAGAGGTGTGCCTGGGAGTGTCAGGGGTGTGCCTGGGAGTGTCAGCGGTGTACCTGCGAGTGTCAGAGGTGCTGGGAGTGTCAGGGATGTATAAGTGTCCGGCGGTGTGCCTGGGAGTATCAGCACTTGTGAGTGTCACTGGTGTACCTGGGAGTGTCTGAGGTGTACATGGGAGTGTCTGAGGTTTACCTGGGAGTGTCGGAGGTGTACCTGGGAGTGTCAGAAGTGTTCCTGCGAGTGCCGGAGGTGTACCCGGGAGCAATGGTAGTAACCTGGAGTGTCGGAGCACCTTTGGGAGTGCCAGAGGTGTCTGGAGTCAGAGGTGCCTGGGAGTGCCAGGGGTGCACCTGGGAGTGTCAGTGGTGTACCTGGGAGTGTCAGGAGGAGTACCTGGGAGTGTCAGGAGGTGTAGCTGGGAGGTTCGAGGTGTACCTGGGAGTGCCAGGAGGTGCCTGGGAGTGTCAGAGGTGCACCTGGGAGTGTCAGGGGTGCACCTGGGAGTGTCTGAGATGTACCTGGGAGTGTCTGAGGTGTACCTGGGAGTGTCTCAGGTGTACTTGGGAGTGTCAGACGAGTACCACGGAGTACCAGAGGAGTACCATGGAGTGTCAGAGGAGTACCTGGGAGTGTCAGAGGTGTACCTGGGAGTGTCAGAGGTGTACCTGGGAGTGTCTGAGGTGAACCTGGGAGTGTCAGAGGTGTACTTGGGAGTGTCTGAGATGTACCTGGGAGTGTCAGAGGAGTAGCAGGGTGTGTCAGAGGTGTACCTGGGAGTGTCACAGGTGTACCTGGGAGTGTCAGAGGTGTACCTAGGAGTGTCTGAGGTGTACCTGAGAGAGTCGAGGTGTAACTGGTAGTGTCTGAGGTGTACCTGGCAGTGTCTGAGGTGTACCTGGCAGTGTCAGAGGAGCACCTGGGAGTGTCTGAGGTGTAACTGGGAGTGTCAGAAGTGGACCTGGGAGTGTCAGAGGTATACCTGGGAGTGTCAGTGGTGTACCTGGGAGTGTCTAAGGTGTACCTGGGAGTGTCGGAGGTGTACCTGGGAGTGTCAGAGGTGTACCTGGGAGTGTTAGAGGTGTACCTGGCAGTGTCAGAGGTGCATCTGGGAGTGTCAGGGGTGCACCTGGGAGTGTCTGAGATGTACATGGGAGTGTCTGAGGTGTACCTAGGAGTGTCAGAAGTGTCCCTGAGAGTGCCGGAGCTGTACACGGGAGTATCGGAGGTGTACCTGGGAGTGTCAGAGGTGTACCTGGCAGTGTCAGAGGTGCATCTGGGAGTGTCAGGGGTGCACCTGGGAGTGTCTGAGGTGTACATGGGAGTGTCTGAGGTGTACCTAGGAGTGTCTGAGGTGTACGTGGGAGTGTCAGCAGAGTACCACGGAGTGTCAGAGGAGTACCACGGAGTGTCAGAGGAGTACCTGGGAGTGTCAAAGGTGTACCTGGGAGTGTCAGAGGTGTACTTGTGAGTGTCTGAGGTGTACCAGGGAGGGTCAGAGGTGTGACTGGGAGTGTCAGAGGTGTACCTGGGTGTGTCAGGGGTGCACCTGGAAGTGTCTGAAGTGTACCTGAGAGTGTCAGAGGTGTACCTGAGAGTGTCTGAGGTGTACCTGAGAGTGTCTGAGGTGTACCTGGGAGTGTCTGAGGTGTACCTGAGAGTGTCTGAGGTGTACGTGGCAGTGTCTGAGGTGTACCTGGCAGTGTCTGAGGTGTACCTGGCAGTGTCTGAGGTGTACCTGGCAGTGTCAGACGTGCACCTGGGAGTGTCTGAGGTGCACCTGGCGAGTGCCTGAGGTGTAGCTGGGAGTGTCTGTGGTGAACCTGGGAGTGTCTGAGGTGTACCTAGGAGTGTCAGTGGTGTACCGAAGAGTGTCGGAGGTGTACCTGGGAGTATCGGAGGTGTACCTGGGAGTGTCTGAGGTGTACCTGGCAGTGTCAGCGGTGTACCTGGGAGTGTCAGTGGTGTACCTGGGAGTGTCAGATGTATACCTGGGAGTATCAGATTTGTTCCTGGGAGTGTCTGAGGTGTACCTGGGAGTGTCAGAAGTGTCCCTGAGAGTGCTGGAGCTGTACACGGGAGTGTCGGAGGTGTACCTGGGAGTGTCAGAGGTGTACCTGGGGTGTCGGAGGTGTTCTGGGAGTGTCGGAGGTGTGCCTGGGAGTGTCAGGGTGTACCTTGGGTCTCCAGAGGTGTGCACCAAATTGTCAGGGGTGTGCCTGGGAGTGTCGGAGGTGTGCCTGGGAGTGTCTGAGGTGTGCCTGGGCGTGTCAGATGTACCAGGGGTGTCAGTGGAGTACCTGGGAGTGTCGTTGGTGTGCATGGGGCGTCGTGGTGTGCCTGGGAGTGTCAAAGGTGTACCTGGGAGTGTCAGAGGTGTACTTGGGAGTGTCTGAGGTGTACCAGGGAGGGTCAGAGGTGTGCCTAGGAGTGTCAGAGGTGTACCTGGGTGTGTCAGGGGTGCACCTGGAAGTGTCTGAGGTGTACCTGGGAGTGTCTGAGGTGTACTTGGGAGTGTCTGAGGTGTACCTGGGAGTGACTGAGGGGTACCTGGGAGTGTCAGACGTGTACCTGGGAATGTCTGAGGTGTACCTGGGAATGTCTGAGATGTACCTGGCAGTGTCTGTGGTGTACCTGGGAGTGTCAGGGGTGTACTTGGGAGGGTCAGGGGTGTACCTGGGAGGGTCAGAGGTGTACCTGGGAGTGCCAGAGGTGTTCCTGGGAGTGTCGGATGTGTACCTGGGAGTGTCGGAGGTGTACCTGGGAGTGTCAGAGGTGTACCTGGGAGTGTCAGAGGTGTACCTGGGAGTGTCAAGGGTGTACCTGGGAGTGTCGGAGGTGTACCTGGGAGTGTCTGAGGTGTACCTGGGAGTGTCAGATGTACCAGGGAGTGTCAGTGGAGTACCTGAAAGTGTCATTGGTGTACCTGGGAGCATCAGTGGTAGCCTGAGTGTTAGAGGTGTACCTAGAAGTGTCCAGGGTGTACCTGGGAGTATCAGAGGTGAACCTGGGAGTGTCAGAGGTGTACCTGGTAGTGTCAGTGGTGTACCTGGGAGTGTCAGAGGTGTACCTGGGAGTGTCTGAGGTGTACCTGGGAGTGTCAGAGGTGTATTGGGAGTGTCACAGGCGTACCTGGGAGTGTCAGAGGTGTACCTAGGAGTGTCTGAGGTGTACCTGAGAGTGTCTGAGGTGTACCTGGTAGTGTCTGAGGTGTACCTGGCAGTGTCTGATGTGTACCTGGCAGTGTCAGAGGAGCACCTGGGAGTGTCAGAAGTGGACCTGGGAGTGTCAGAAGTGGACCTGGGAGTGTCAGAGGTATACCTGGGAGTGTCAGTGGTGTACCTGGGAGTGTCTAAGGTGTACCTGGGAGTGTCGGAGGTGTACCTGGGAGTGTCAGAG
This sequence comes from Homarus americanus, assembly GCF_018991925.1. Classification (NCBI taxonomy): domain Eukaryota; kingdom Metazoa; phylum Arthropoda; class Malacostraca; order Decapoda; family Nephropidae; genus Homarus; species Homarus americanus. The sequence continues at coordinate 31,800 of NW_024749789.1, read as the reverse complement.
GTGTACCTAGGAGTGTCAGAGGTGTACCTGGCAGTGTCAGAGGTGCACATGGGAGTGTCAGGGGTGCACCTGGGAGTGTCTTAGATGTACATGGGAGTGCCTGAGGTGTACCTAGGAGTGTCTGTGGTGTACGTGGGAGTGTCAGCGGAGTACCACGGAGTGTCAGAGGAGTACCACGGAGTGTCAGAGGAGTACCTGGGAGTGTCAGAGGTGTACCTGGGAGTGTCAGAGGTGTACCTGGGAGTGTCAGAGGTGTACCTAGGAGTGTCAGAGGTGTACCTGGGAGTGTCAGAGGTGTACCTAGGAGTGTCTGAGGTGGCCACACAGAGTGTTTGAGTAGCCTGGGAGTGTCAGCGGAGTACCACGGAGTGTCAGAGGAGTACCACGGAGTGTCAGAGGAGTACCTGGGAGTGTCAGAGGTGTACCTGGGAGTGTCAGAGGTGTACCTGGGAGTGTCAGAGGTGTACGTAGGAGTGTCAGAGGTGTACCTGGGAGTGTCAGAGGTGTGCCTAGGAGTGTCTGAGGTGTACCTGAGAGTGTTTGAGGTGTACCTGGCAGTGTCTGAGGTGTACCTGCCATTGTCTGAGGTGTACCTGGCAGTGTCAGAGGTGCACCTGGGAGTGTCTGAGGTGCACCTGGGAGTGTCAGAGGAGTACCACGGAGTGTCAGAGGAGTACCACTGAGCGTCAGAGGAGTACCTGGGAGTGTCAGAGGTTTACCTGGGAGTGTCAGAGGTGTACCTGGGAGTGTCTGAGGTGTACCTGCGAGTGTCAGAGGTGTACCTGGGAGTGTCAGTGGTGTACCTGGTAGTGTCTGAGGTGTACCTGGGAGAGTCGGAGGTGTACCAGGGAGTGTCACATGTGTACCTGGGAGTGTCAGAGGTGTACCTGGGGGTGTCAGAGGTGTACCTGGGGGTGTCAAAGGTGTACCTGGGGGTGTCAGAGGTGTACCTGGGAGTGTCAGAGGTATACCTGGGAGTAACGGATGTGTACCTGGGAGTGTCACAGGTGTACAAGGGAATGTCAGAAGGAGTACCTGGGAGTGTCAGGGGTGTGCCTGGGAGTGACAGCGGTGTACCTGGGAGTGTCAGAGGTGTACCTGGGAGTGTCTGAGGTGTACCTCGGAGTGTCACAGGAGTACTAGTGAGTGTCAGAGGTGTACCTATGAGTGTCTGAGGTGTACCTGGGAGTGTCAGAGGTGTACCTGGGAGTGTCTGAGGTGTACTTGGGAGTGTCAGAGGAGTACCAGGGAATGTCAAAGGTGTACCTGGGAATTTCTGAGGTGTACCTGGGAGTGTTAGGGGTGTACCAGGGAGTGTCAGAGGAGTACCTGGGAGTGTCAGAGGTGTACCTGGGAGTGTCAGGGGTGTACCTGGGAATGTCAAAGGTGTACCTGGAAGTGTCTGAGGTGTCATTGGAAGTGACTCAGGTGTACCTGGGAGTGTCAGATGTTGACCTGGGAGTGTCAGAGGTGTACCTGGGAGTGTCAGTGGTCTACCTTGGAGTGTCTGAGGTGTACCTGGGAGTGTCTGAGGTGTCCCTGGGAGTGTCAGATGTGGACCTGGGAGTGTGAGAGGTGTACCTGGGAGTCTCAGAGGTGTACCTGGGAGTGTGTGAGGTGTACCTGGGAGTGTCAGAGGAGTAGCAGGGAGTGTCAGAGGAGTACCTGGGAATGTCAGAGGTGTACCTGGGAGTGTCAGAGGTGTACCTGGGAGTGTCTGAGGTGTACCTGGGAGAGTTAGGGGTGTAAAAGGGAGTGTCAGAGGAGTACCTGGGAGTGTCAGAGGTGTACCTGGGAGTGTCGGAGGTGTACTTGGGAGTCTCAGAGGTGTACCTGGGAGTGCCTGAGGTGTACCTGGGAGTGTCAGAGGAGTACCAGGGAATATCAGAGGTGTACCTGGGAGTGTCAGAGGTGTTCCTGGGAGTGTCAGAGGTGTACCTATGAATTTCTGAGGTTTACCTCGGAGTGTTAGGGGTGTACCATGGAGTGTCAGAGGAGTACCTGGGAGTGTCAGTGGTGTACCTAGGAGTGTCAGAGGTGTACCTGGGAGTGTCTGAGGTGTACCTGGGAGTGTCAAGAGTACCAGGGAATGTCAGAGGTGTACCTGGGAGTGTCAGAGGTGTTCCTGGGAGTGTCTGAGGTGTACCTGGGAATTTCTGAGGTTTACCTGGGAGTGTTAGGGGTGTACCAGGGAGTGTCAGAGTAGTACCTAGGAGTGTCAGTGGTGTACCTGGGAGTGTCAGAGGTGTACCTGGGAGTGTCAGGGGTGTACCTGGGAGTGTCAAAGGTGTACCTTGAAGTGTCTGAGGTGTCATTGGAAGTGACTGAGGTGTACCTGGGAGTGTCAGATGTGGACCTGGGAGTGTCAGAGGTGTACCTGGGGTCAGTGGTCTGGCAGGTGTCTGGGGTGTACCTGGGAGTGTCTGAGGTGTGCTTGGGGAGTGTCAGATGTGGACCTGGGGAGTGTCAGAGGTGTACCTGGGAGTGTCTGAGGTGTACCTGGGAGAGTGAGTGGTGTACCTGGGAATGTCTGAGGTGTGCCTGGGAGTGTCAGAGGTGTACCTGTGAGTGTCTGAGGTGTACCTGGGAATGTCAGAGGTGTACCTGGGAGTGTGTGAGGTGTACCTGGGAGTGTGTGAGGTGTACCTGGCAGTGTCTGAGGTGTGCCTGAGAGTGTCAGAGGGTAGCAGGGGAGTGTGGGGTGTACCTGGGGGTCAGGGTGTACCTGGGGTGTCAGAGAGGTGTGCCTGGGGAGTGTCTGGGGTGTACCTGGGGAGAGTTAGGGGTGTAAAGGGAGTGTCAGAGGGGTGCCTGGATGTCAGAGGGTGTACCTGGGAGTGTCGGAGGTGTACTTGGGAGTCTCAGAGGTGTACCTGGGAGTGACTGAGGTGTACCTGGGAGTGTCAGAGGAGTACCAGGGAATGTCAGAGGTGTACCTGGGAGTGTCAGAGGTGTTCCTGGGAGTGTCAGAGGTGTACCTGGGAGTGTCTGAGGTTTACCTGGGAGTGTTAGGGGTGTACCAGGGAGTGTCAGAGGAGTACCTGGGAGTGTCAGTGGTGTACCTGGGAGTGTCAGAGGTGTACCTGGGAGTGTCTGAGGTGTACCTGGGAGTGTTTGAGGTGTAACTGGGAGTGTTTGAGGTGTAACTGGGAGTGTCAGGTGTGCACCTGGGAGAGTCTGAGGTGTAAGTGGGAGTGTGAGAGATGTACCTGGGAGTGTCAGAGGTGTACCTGGGAGTGCCTGAGTGGTACCTGGGAGTGTCAGAGGAGTACCAGGGAATGTCAGAGGTGTACCTGGGAGTGTCAGAGGTGTTCCTGGGAGTGTCGGAGGTGTACTTGGGAGTGTCAGAAGTGTACCTGGGAGTGCCTGAGGTGTACCTGGGAGTGTCAGAGGAGTACCAGGGAATGTCAGAGGTGTACCTGGGAGTGTCAGAGGTGTTCCTGGGAGTGTCTGAGGTGTACCTGGGAATTTCTGAGGTGTACCTGGGAGTGTTAGGGGTGTACCAGGGAGTGTCAGAGGAGTACCTGGGAGTGTCAGTGGTGTACCTGGGAGTGTCAGAGGTGTACCTGGGAGTGTCAGGGATGTACCTGGGAGTGTCAAAGGTGTACCTGGAAGTGTCTGAGGTGTCATTGGAAGTGACTCAGGTGTACCTGGGAGTGTCAGATGTGGACCTGGGAGTGTCAGAGGTGTACCTGGGAGTGTCAGTGGTCTACCTTGGAGTGTCTGAGGTGTACCTGGGAGTGTCTGAGGTACCCATGGGAGAGTTAGGGGTGGACAAAAGGGAGTGTCAGAGGAGTAGCAGGGAGTGTCAGAGGAGTACCTGGGAGTGTCAGAGGTGTACCTGGGAGTGTCAGAGGTGTACCTGGGAGTGTCTGAGGTGTACCTGGGAGAGTTAGGGGTATAAAAGGGAGTGTCAGAGGAGTACCTGGGAGTGTCAGAGGTGTACCTGGGTGTGTCGGAGGTGTACCTGGGAGTCTCAGAGGTGTACCTGGGAGTGCCTGAGGTGTACTTGGGAGTGTCAGAGGAGTACCAGGGAATGTCAAAGGTGTACCTGGGAGTGTCAGAGGTGTTCCTGGGAGTGTCAGAGGTGTACCTGGGAATTTCTGAGGTGTACCTGGGTGTGTTAGGGGTGTACCAGGGAGTGTCAGAGGAGTACCTGGGAGTGTCAGTGGTGTACCTGGGAGTGTCAGAGGTGTACCTGGGAGTGTCAGGGGTGTACCTGGGAGTGTCAAAGGTGTACCTTTGAAGTGTCTGAGGTGTCATTGGAAGTGACTCAGGTGTACCTGGGAGTGTCAGATGTGGACCTGGGGAGGCCAGGAGGTGTACCTGGGAGTGTCAGTGGTCTACCTGGAGTGTCTGGAGGTGTACCTGGAGTGTCTGAGGTACCTGGAGCAGTCAGATGTGGGACCTGGGAGGCAGGGGCACCAGAGTGTCAGAGGAGTACCAGGGAGGCCAGGAGGAGTACCTGGGAGGTGAGAGGTGTACCTGGGAGTCTCAGAGGTGTACCTGGGAGTGTGTGAGGTGTACCTGGGAGTGTCAGAGGAGTAGCAGGGAGTGTCAGAGGAGTACCTGGGAATGTCAGAGGTGTACCTGGGAGTGTCAGAGGTGTACCTGGGAGTGTCTGAGGTGTACCTGGGAGAGTTAGGGGTGTAAAAGGGAGTGTCAGAGGAGTACCTGGGAGTGTCAGAGGTGTACCTGGGAGTGTCGGAGGTGTACTTGGGAGTCTCAGAGGTGTACCTGGGAGTGCTTGAGGTGTACCTGGGAGTGTCAGAGGAGTACCAGGGAATGTCAGAGGTGTACCTGGGAGTGTCAGAGGTGTTCCTGGGAGTGTCAGAGGTGTACATGGAGTGTCAGAGGTGTACCTGCAGTGTCAGAGGTGTACCTGGGAGGTCAGCTGTGTACCTGGGAGTGTCAGAGGCTACCTGGGAGTATCAGAGGTGTACCTGGGAGTGTCGGAGGTGTACCTGGAGTGTCAGGAGGTGCACCTGGGAGGCCAGAGGTGTACCTGGGAGTGTCAGTGGTGAACCTGGGAGGTCAGGTGTACCATGGGAGGTCAGAGTGAGTACCTGGGAGGTCAGAGGTGTACCGGGAGCATCGGAGGTGTACCCATGTATCGGAGGTGTACCTGGGAGGTCAGAGGTGTACCTGGGAGTGTCTGAGGTGTACCTGGGAGTGTCAGAGGTGTACCTGGAAGGTGTATGAGGTTTCACATGAGGGTCTGAGGTGTACCTGGCAGTGTCAGAGGTATACCTGGAAGGGGTCAGGGGTGTACCAGGGAGGTCAGATGTGTACCTGGGAGTGTCTGAGGTGTACCTGGGAGTGTCAGGTGCACCTGGGAGTGTCAGGTGTACCTGGGAGTGTCAGGATGTACCTGGGAGGCCTGGGCGGTACCTGGGAGTATGAGCGGGTGTACCTGGGAGTGTGAGAGTACCTGGGAGTGTCTGAGGTGCACCTGGGAGTGTCTGAGGTGTACCTGGAAGTGTATGAGGTTTACATGGAGGTCAGAGGTGTACTTGGCAGTGACAGAGGTATACCTGGGAGTGTCAAGAGGTGTACCTAGGTTTGTCAGGAGTGGTACCTGGGAGTATCAGGAGGTGTACCTGGGAGGTCAGAGGTACCTGGGAGTGTCCGAGGTGTACCTGGGAGTGTCTGAGGTGTACCTGCGAGTGTCAGAGGTGTACCTGGGAGTGTCAGGGGTGTACCTGGGAGGTCAATGGTGTGACCTGGGAGTGTCAGCGGTGTACCTGGGAGTGTCAGGAGGCATACCTGGGAGCATCGGCATACCTGGGAGTGTCAGCGAGGTGTACCTGGGAGGTCAGAGGTACCTGGGAGTGCCAGAGGTGTACCTGAGGCTGGCAGGTGTACCTGGGAGTGTCAGAGGTGCACCAGGGAGTGTCAGGGTGTACCTGGGAGTGTCAGAGGTGTACCTGGGAGTGTCTGAGGTGTACCTGGGAGTGTCTGGAGGTGTACCTGGGAGGCTCAGAGGTGTACCTGGGAGTGTCAGGTGTACCTGGAAGGGTCGTGTACCTAGGGAGTGTCAGATGTGTACCTGGGAGGCCAGAGGTGTACCTGGGAGTGTCTGAGGTGTACCTGGGAGGTGTGTTCAGAGTGTCAGGGGTGTACCTGAAGGGTCAGGTGTACCCAGGGAGTGTCAGATGTGTACCTGGGAGTGTCTGAGGTACCTGGAGTGTCAGGGGTGTACCTGGGAGTGTCAGCGGTGTACCTGCGAGTGTCAGAGGTGTACCTCGGGAGTGTCAGGGATGTACCTGGGAGTGTCAGCGGTGTACCTGGGAGTATCAGCGGTGTGACCTGGGAGCACAGGGGTGTACCTGGGAGTGTCTGAGGTGTACCTGGGAGTGTCTGAGGTGTACCTGAAGTGTATGAGGTTTACATGGAGTGTCAGAGGTGTACCTGGCAGTGTCATGGTGTACTCGATCAGCGGTGTACCTAGGAGGTCAGAGGTATACCTGGGAGCATCAGAGGTACCTGGGAGGTCAGAGGTGTACCTGGGAGTGTCAGAGGTGTACCTGGGAGTGTCTGAGGTACCTGCGAGGCAGAGGTGTACCTGGGAGTGTCAGGGTGTACCTGGAAGTGTCAGCGGTGTACCTAGGAATGTCAGCGTGTACCTGCGAGTGTCAGAGGTATACCTGGGAGTGTGAGGTGTACCTGGGAGGTCAGCGGTGTACCTGGGAGTGTCAGAGGGTGCACCTGGGAGTGCCAGAGGTGTACCTGGGAGTGTCAGTGGTGTACCTGGGAGTGTCAGAGGTGTACCTGGGAGGTCAGGGTGTACCTGGATTTCTCAGAGGCAACCTGGAGTGTCTGAGGTGCACCTGGGAGGTCAGTGGTGCACCTGGGAGGGTCAGAGGTACCTGGGAGTGTCAGAGGTGCACCTGGAAGGGTCAGGTGTACCTGGGAGTGTCAGATGTACCTGGGAGTGTCTGAGGTACCTGCGAGTGTCAGAGGTGTACCTGGGAGAGTCAGGGTACCTGGGAGGTCAGCGGTACCTGCGAGTGTCAGGAGGTGTACCTGGGAGTGTCAGGCCTGGGAGTGTCAGAGGTGTACCTGGGAGCATCAGCGGTGCACCTGGGAGTGTGAGAGGTGTACCTGGGAGTGTCAGAGGTGTACCTGGAGTGTCTGAGGTGCACCTGGGAGTGTCAGTGGTAGGCCCTGGTGTCAGAGGTGTACCTGGGAGGTCAGGGGTGTCACCTGGATTTCAGAGTGTACCTGGGAGTGTCTGAGGTGCACCTGTGAGTGTCTGAGGTGTACCTGGGAGGCCGAGTGTTCCCTGAGTGTCAGGGTGTAAACCTGGAAGGGTCAGGGGTGCACCAGGGAGTGTCAGATGTACCTGGGAGGTCAGAGGTGTACCTGGGAGGTCTGAGGTGTACCTGGGAGTGTCAGGAGGTGTTCTGTGAGTGTCAGTACCTGGAAGGGTCAGGGGTGTACCAGGGAGGCAGATGTACCTGGAGTGTCTGAGGTGCACCTGGGAGTGTCAGGGGTGTACCTGGGAGTGTCAGAGGTGTACCTGGGAGTGTCAGAGGTGCACCGGAGTGTAGGGATGTACCTGGGAGTGTCAGCGGTGTACCGGGAGCATCAGAGGTGCCTGGGAGTGTCAGAGGTGTACCCGGGAGTGTCTGAGGTGTACCTGGGAGTGTCTGAGGTGTACCTGGAAGTGTTGAGGTTTACATGGAGTGTCAGAGGTGTACCTGGCAGGCCAGTGTGTACCTGGATTGCCAGGTGGAACTAGGAGTGTCAGAGGTATACCTGGGAGGCCTGGAGTGTCTGAGGTACCTGAAGTGTATGAGGTTTACATGGAGGCTGAGGTGCACCTGGCAGTGTCAAGCGGTGTACCTGGGATTGGCTGGCAGGCACCTAGGAGGTCAGGAGGCTGCCTGAGAATCAGAGGTGTACCTGGGAGTGTCAGAGGTGTACCTGGGAGGTCAGAGGTGCACCTCGGAGTGTCAGGATGTACCTGGGAGGTCATGGTGTACCTGAGCATCAGCGGTGGGGAGTGTCAAAGGTGTGCACCTGGGAGTGTCTGAGGTGTACCTGGGAGGTCTGAGGTGTACCTGGAATGTATGGAGTTACATGGAGGTCAGAGGCACCCAGTGTCAGCACCTGGATTGTCAGAGGTGTACCTGGGAGTGTCAGGAGGTATACCTGGGGAGCACAGGTGTACCGAGGTCAGAGGTGTACCTGGGAGGTCAGAGGTGTACCTGGGAGTGTCTGGAGGTACCTGTCAGATACCTTGGAGTGTCAGGGGTGTACCTGGAAGTGTCAAGGTGTACCAGGAATGTCAGAGGTGCACCTGCGAGTGTCAGAGGATGCACCTGGGAGTATCAGGAGGTGTACCTGGGAGTGTCAGTGGTGGACCTGGGAGGTCAGAGGTGGCACCTGGGAGTGCCAGAGGTGCACCTGGGAGGTCAGGTGGTGCACCTGGGAGTGTCAGAGGTGTACCTGAGGTCAGGGGTGCACCTGATCAGGAGGGTACCTGGGAGTGCCGAGGTACCTGGGAGTGTCAGTGGTGCACCTGGGAGTGTCAGTGGTGCACCTGGGAGGCTGAGGTGTCCTGAAGGTGTACCAGGAGGCCAGAGGTGTACCTGGGAGTGTCTGAGGTACCTGAGGTCAGAGGTGCACCTGGGAGAGTCAGGGGTGTACCTGGGAGTGTCAGCGGTGTGCACCTGCGAGGCAGAGGTGTACCTGGGAGTGTCAGGGATGTACCTGGGAGGTCAGCGGTGTACCTGGGAGTATCAGCGGTACCTGGGAGTGTGAGGAGGTACCTGGGAGTGTCTGAGGTGTACCTGGGAGTGTCTGAGGTGTACCTGGATGTGTATGAGGTTTACATGGAGGTCAGAGGTGTACCTGGCAGTGTCAGCGGTATACCTGGGAGGTCACGGTGTACCAGGGAGTGTCAGAGGTATACCTGGGAGCACTCAGAGGTGTAACCTGGGAGGTCAGAGGTGTACCTGGGAGTGTCAGAGGTATACCTGGGAGTGTCTGAGGGTACCTCGGGAGGTCAGAGGTGTACCTGGGAGTGTCTGGTGTACCTGGGAGGTCAGAGGTGTACCTGGGAGTGTTAGCGGTGTACCTGGGAGGCCAGAGGTGCATACCTGGGAGTGTCAGAGGTATACCTGGAGTGGGCGTAGTACCTGGGAGGTTCAGAGGTGTACCGGGAATGCCAGAGGTGTACCTGGGAGGCTGTGGTGTACTGGGAGGTCAGAGGTGTACCCAGGAGTGTCAGGTGTACCTGGGATTGTCAGAGGTGTACCTGGGAGTGTCTGAGGTACCTGTCAGTGGTGCACCTGGGAGTGTTAGAGGTGTACCTGGGAGCTGTGAGGCTGCACCTGGGAGCGGCTGGCGGTGTACCTGGGAGGCTGGTGTACCTGGGAGGTCAGAGGTGTCCCTGGGAGGTCAGAGGTGTCCAGGAGTGTCTGAGGTACCTGGGAGGTCAGAGGTGCACCTGAAGTCTGAGGTGTACATGGAGTGTCAGAGGTGTACCTGCAGTGTCAGAGGTGTACCTGGGAGGTCAGAGGTGTACCTGGGAGTACTCAGAGGTGTACCTGGGAGTGTCAAGGCGGTGTACCTGGGAGTGTCAGAGTGTACCTGTGTTGTACCGTGGGATGCCAGAGGCCTGGCGTCGAGGTGCACCTGAGTGCCTGGAAGTCCGAGTACCTGGAGGCGGTCATACCAGGGAGGTCAGAGGTGTACCTGGAGGTCTGGAGGTGTACCTGCGGAGTGTCAGAGGTGTACCTGGGAGTGTCAGGTGTACCTGGGAGGTCAGCGGTGTACCTGGGAGTGTCAGAGGTGTGCACCTGGGAGGTCAGGGATGTACCTGGGAGTGTCAGCAGGGCACCTGGGAGTAGCGGTGTACCTGGGAGTGTCAGAGGTGCACCTGGGAGTGTCTGAGGTGTACCTGGGAGTGTCTGAGGTGTACCTGGATGTGTAAGGAGGTTTACATGGGAGTGTCAGAGGTGTACCAGGCAGTGTCACGGTGTACCTGGGAGGTCAGAGGGCACCTAGGGAGTGTCAGAGGTGTACCTGGGAGCATCAGAGGTGTGACCTGGGAGTGTCAGAGGTGTACCTGGGAGTGTCAGAGGTGTACCTGGGAGTGTCTGAGGTGTACCTGGGAGTGTCAGAGGTGTACCTGGGAGTGTCAGAGGTGTACCTGGGAGTGTCAGCGGTGTACCTAGGGAGGCCAGAGGTGTACCTGGGAGGTCAGAGGCATACCTGGGAGCACTGAGGCATGTCTGGAGTGTCAGCGGCACTGGGAGTGTCAGTGTACCTGGGAGTGCCAGAGGTGTACCTGGGAGTGTCTGAGGTGACCTGCGAGTGTCAGGAGGTGCACCTGGGAGGTCAGGGGTGTACCTGGAAGTGCTGGAGCGGTGTACCGGAATGTCAGCGGTGTACCTGGGAGTGTCAGAGGTATACCTGGGAGCATCAGAGGTGTACCTGGGAGTGTCAGAGGTGGACCTGGAGTGTCAGAGGTGTACCTGGGAGTGCCAGAGGTGTACCTGGGAGGTCAGTGGTGTACCTGGGAGTGTCAGAGGTGTACCTGGGAGTGTCAGGGTGTACCTGGATTGTCAGAGGTGTACCTGGGAGTGTCTGAGGTGTACCTGGGAGGTCAGAGGTGACCTGGGAGTGTCAGAGGTGCACCTGGGAGTGTCAGAGGTGTACCTGGAAGGGTCAGGGTACCCGGGAGTGTCAGATGTGTACCTGGAGTGTCAGAGGTGTACCTGGGAGTGTCAGGAGGTGCACCTGGGAGTGTCAGGGTGTACCTGGGAGGTCAGAGGTGTACCTGGGAGTGTCAGAGGTGTACCTGGGAGTGTCAGGGATGTACCTGGGAGTGTCAGCGGTGTACCTGGGAGTGTCAGCGGTGTACCTGGGAGTGTCAGAGGTGTACCTGGGAGGTCCGAGGTGTACCTGGGAGTGTCTGAGGTGTACCTGATGTGTAAGTGAGGTTTACATGGAGTGTCAGAGGTGTACCTGGGAGTATCAGAGGTGCACCTGGGAGGTGCGGAGGTGTACCTGGGAGGCCTGAGGCATCCTGGGAGTGTCTGAGGTGCACTGGGAGTGTCAGAGGTGTACCTGGGAGTCAGGGTGGCAACTGGGAGGCTCAAGGGTGTACCTAGGGAGTGTCAGAGGTGTACCTGGAGTGTCAGAGGTATACCTGGGAGCATCAGAGGTGTACCTGGGAGTGTCAGAGGTGTACCTGGGAGGTCAGAGGTGTACCTGGGAGTGCCAGAGGTGTACCTGGGAGGTCAGTGGTGTACCTGGGAGGTCAGAGGTGTACCTGGGAGGTCAGGGGTGTACCTGGGATTGTCAGAGGTGTACCTGGGAGTGTCAGAGGTGTACCTGGGAGTGTCAGTGGTGCACCTGGGAGGCCAGTGGTGTACCTGGGGGAGGCCGGGAGGTTACCCAGAGTGCCCGGGGGGTGTACCTGGGATTGTCAGCGGTGCTTGGCAGGGCGGTGTCCCTGGGAGTGTCGAGGTGCACCTGGGAGTGTCAGAGGTGTACCTGGGAGGCCTGAGTGCACCTGGAAGTGTCTGAGGTACATGGAGTGTCAGGAGGTGTACCTGGGAGTGTCAGAGGTGTACCTGGGAGTGTCAGAGGTGTACCTGGGAGTGTCAGGAGGTATACCTGGGAGTATCAGAGGTGTACCTGGGAGTGTCAGAGGTGTACCTGGGAGTGTCAGAGGTGTACCTGGAGTGCCAGAGGGTGTACCTGGGAGTGTCAGAGGTGTACCTGGGAGTGTCAGGGGTGTACCAGGGGAGTGTCAGAGGAGTACCTGGGAGTGTCAGAGGTGTACCTGGGAGTATCGGAGGTGCCTGGGAGTGTCAGGAGGTACCTGGGAGTGTCTGAGGTGTACCTGGGAGTGGTCAGAGGTGACCTGGGAGTGTCAGAGGTATACCTGGGAGGGTCAGGTGTACCAGGGAGGTCAGATGTGGCACCTGGGAGTCTGAGGTACCTGCGGGAGGCCTCAGAGGTGTACCTGGGAGTGTCAGGGGTGTACCTGGAGAGGTCAGGTGTACTGGGATTGTCAGAGGTGTACCTGGGAGTGTCTGAGGTGCACCTGCGAGTGTCAGAGGTGTACCTGGGAGGTCAGGGGTGTACCTGGGAGGTCAGGTGTACCTGGGAGGTCAGAGGTATACCTGGGAGTATCAGAGTTGTACCTGGGAGGCCGAGTGTACCTGGGAGTGTCAGATGTACCTGGGAGGTCAGAGGTGCACCTGGGAGGTCGGAGGTGTACCTGGGAGTGTCAGGGGTACCTGGGAGTGTCAGAGGTGTACCTGGAAGTGTCATAAGTGTACCTGGAAGTGTCAGAGGTGTACCTGGGAGTGTCAGAGGTGTACCTGGGAGTGTCGGAGGTGTACCTAGGAGTGTGAGAAGTGTACCTGGGAGTGTCTGAGGTGTACCATAGAGTGTCAGAGGTGTACCTGGGAGTGTCAGAGGTTTACCTGGGAGTGTCTGAGGTGTACCCGGGAGTGTCAGGGGTGTACCAGGGAGTGTCAGAGGAGTACCTGGGAGCGTCAGAGGTGCACCTGGGAGTGTCGGAGGTGTACCTGGGAGTGTCAGAGGTGTACATAGGAGTGTAAGGAGGTGTACCTGGGAGTCAGAGGTGTAATCTCAGGGAGTGTCAGAGGTACTCTAGGAGGTCAGAGGTGCCTGGGAGTGTCTGAGGTGTACCTGGGAAATGTCAGAGGTGCACCTGGAGTGTCAGGAGGTACCTGGGGAGTGGTGGCAGAGGTACCTGGGAGAGTCAGAGGTGTACCTGGGAGTGTCAGGGGTGTACCAGAGAGTGTCAGAGGAGTACCTGGGTGTGTCTTAGGTGTACCTGGGAGTGTCGGAGATGTACCTGGGAGTGTCAGAGGTGTACATGGGAGTGTGTGAGGTGGACCTGGGAGTGTCAGAGGAGTACCTGGTAGTGTCGGAGGTGTACCTAGGAGTGTTAAAAGTGTACCTGGGCATGTCGGAGGTGTACCTGGGAGTGTCAGAGGAGTACCTGGGAGTGTGGGAGGTGTACCTGGGAGTGTCTGAGGTGTACCTGGGAGTGTCAGGGGTGTACCAGAGAGTGTCAGAGGAGTACCTGGGAGTGTCTTTTAGGTGTACCTGGGAATGTCGGAGATGTACCTGGGAGGCCGAGGTGTACCTGGGAGTGTATGAGGTGTACCTGGAAGGTCAGAGGAGTACCTGGGAGTGTCGGAGGTGTACCTAGGAGTGTGAAAAGTGTACCTGGGCGTGTCGGAGGTGTACCTGGGAGTGTCAGAGGTGTACCTGGGAGTGACAGGGGTGTACCACGGAGTGTCAGAGGAGTACCTGGGAGTGTCAGGGGTGTACCTTTTGAGTGTCAGATGTGGACCTGGGAGTGTCAGAGGTGTACCTGGGAGTGTCATTGGTGTATCTGGGAGTGTCTGAGGTGTACCTGGGAGTGTCTGAGGTGTACCTGGGAGTGTCAGATATGGACCTGGGAGTGTCAGAGGTGTACCTGGGAGTGTATGAGGTGTACCTGGGAGTGTCAAAGGTGTACCTGGGGGTGTCATTGGTGTTCCTGGGAGTGTCAGAGGTGTACCTGGAAGTGTCAGAGGTTTAACCTGGAAGTGTCAGAGGTGTACCTGGGAGTGTCTGAGGTGTACCTGGGAGTCTGAGAGGTGTACCTGGGAGTGTCAGGGGTGTACCTGGGAGTGTCAGCGGTGTACCTGAGAGTGTCAGAGGTGTACCTGAGAGTGTCTGAGGTGTACCTGGGAGTGTCTGAGGTGTACCTGAGTGTCTGAGGTGTACCTGGGAGTGTCAGAGGAGTACCAGAGAGAGTCAGTGGAGTAACTGGGAGTGTCAGAGGTGTACCTGGGAGTGTCTGAAGTGTACCTGGGAGTGTCAGAGTTGTACCTGGGCGTGTCAGAGGTGTACCTGGGTGTGTCTGAGGTGTACCTGGGAGTGTCTGAGGTGTACCTGGGAGTGTCTGAGGTGTACTCTGGAAGTGTTGGGTACCTGGGAGGTTGGGTGGTGTGTACCAGGGAGTGTCAGAGGTGTACCTGGGACTGTTAGAGGAGTACCTGGGAGTGTCAGTGATGTACCTGGGAGTGTAAGTGTTGTACCTGGGAGTGTCAGAGGTGTACCTGGGAGTGTCAGAGGTGTACCTGGGAGTGTCAGAGGTGTACCTGGGAGTGTCTGAGGTGTACCAGGGAGTGTCATTGGAGTACCTGGGAGTGTCAGAGGTGTACCTGGGAGTGTCAGAGGTGTACCTTGGAGTGCCAGGGGTGTACCTGGGAGTGCAGGGGTTGACCTGGGAGTGTCTGAGGTGTACCTGGGAGTATGAGAGGTGTACCTGGGAGTGCCAGGTGTGTACCTGGGAGTGTCAGCGGTGTACCTGGGAGTGTCAGAGGTGTACCTGGGATTGTCGGAGGTGTACCTGGGAGTGTCAGGGGTGCACCTGGGAGAGTCTGAGGTGTACCTGAGAGTGTGAGAGGTGTACCTGGGAGTGTCAGTGGTGTACCTGGGAGTGTCAGAGGTGTACCTGGCAGTGTCAGAGGTGTACCTGGGAGTGTCTGAGGTGTACCTGGGAGTGTGAGAGGTGTACCTGGGAGTGTCTGAGATGTACCTGGGAGTGTCTGAGGTGTACCTGGGAGTGTCTGAGGTGTACCTGGAAGTTTCTGAGGTGTACTTGGAAGTACCAGTGGTGTACCTGGGAGTGTCAGTGGTGTACCAGGGAGTGTCAGAGGTGTACCTGGGACTGTTAGAGGAGTACCTGGGAGCGTCATAAGAGTACCTGGGAGTGTCAGAGGTGTACCTGGGAGTGTCAAAGGTGTAACTGGGAGTGTCTGAGGTGTACCTGGGAGTGTCAAAGGTGTACCTGGGGGTGAAATTGGTGTTCCTGTGAGTGTCAGAGGTGTACCTGAGTTTCTTAGGTGTACCTGGGAGTGTCAGAGTTTTACCTGGGAATGATAGAGGTGTACCTGGGAGTGTCAGAGGTGTACCTGGGAGTGTCGGAGGTGTACTTAGGAGTGTGAGAAGTGTACCTGGGAGTGTCTGAGGTGTACCAGGGAGTGTCAGAGGTGTACCTGGGAGTGTCAGGAGGAGTACCTGGGAGAGTCAGGAGCCTAGGAGTGTCTGAGGTACCCGGGGAGCATCAGGGGTGGGCTCAGGGAGTGTCAGGAGGAGTGGCCTCTGGAGGCCAGGAGGTGTACCTGTGGAGTGTCGGAGGTGTACCTGGAGGCCAGAGGTGTACCTGGGAGTGCAAGTGAGGTGCACCTTGGAGCATCAGGAGGTGTACCTAGGAGGCCAGGAGGTGTACCTGGGAATGTCAGAGGTGTACCTGGGAGTGTCTGAGGTGCACCTCGGGAGTGTCAGAGGTGTACCTTTGGACTGTCAGAGGTGTACCTGGAGTGTATGAGGTGTACCTGGGAGTGTCAGAGGTGTACCTGGGAGTGTCTTTTGGTGTACCTGGGAGTGTCAGAGGTGTACCTGGGAGTGCGAGGTGTACCTGGGAGTGTTAGAGGAGCACCTGGGAGTGCTGAGGTGTACTCTAGGAGGTGAGAAGTGGTACCTGGCGTGTCGGAGGTGTATCTGGGAGTGTCAACAGGCACCTGGGAGTGTCAGGTGTATCAGGGGAGTGTTAGAGGTGTACCTGGAAAAGTGTCAGGGTGTACCTGGGAGTGTCGGGAGGTACCTGGGGAGTGTCTGAGGTACCTGGGAGTGTCAGAGTTGTACCTGGGAGTGTCAGGAGGTGTACCTGGGAGTGCCGGAGGTGTACCTGGGAGGTCATGGTGTACCTGGGAGTGTCAGAGGTGCACGGGCGTGTCTGAGGTGTACCTGGGAATGTATGAGGTGTACCTGAGAGTGTCAGTGGTGTACCTGGGAGTATCGGAAGTGTACCTGGGATTGTATGAGGTGTACCTGGCAGTGTCAGAGGTGTACCTGGCAGTGTTAGAGGTGTACCTGGGAGTGTCTGAGGTTTACCTGGGAGTGTCAGTGGTGTACCTGAGAGTGTCAGAGGTGCACCTGAGAGTGTCTGAGGTGGACCTGGGAGTGTCTGAGGTGTACCTGAGTGTCTGAGGTGTACCTGGGAGTGTCAGAGTTGTACTTGGGAGTGTGTCAGAGGTGTTGCAAGGAGTGCCAGAGGTGTACCTGGGATTGTCAGTGGTGTACCTGGGAGTGTCTGAAGTGTACCTGGGAGTGTCAGAGTTGTACCTGGGCGTGTCAGAGGTGTACCTGGGTGTGTCTGAGGTGTACCTGGGAGTATCTGAGGTGTACCTGGGAGTGTCTGAGGTGTACCTGGAAGTGTCAGTGGTGTACCAGGGAGTGTCAGAGGTGTACCTGGGACTGTTAGAGGAGTACCTGGGAGTGTCAGTGATGTACCTGGGAGTGGGTGTTGTACCTGGGAGTGTCAGGAGGTGTACCTGGGAGGTCAGAGGTGCACCTGGGAGTGTCAGAGGTGTACCTGGGAGTGTCTGAGGTGCACCAGGAGTGTCATTGAGTACCTGGGAGCAAGTCAGAGGTACCTGGGAGTGTCAGAGGTGTGCCTGGGAGTGACAGGGGTGTACCTGGGAGTGCAGGGGTTGACCTGGGAGTGTCTGAGGTGTACCTGGGAGTATGAGAGGTGTACCTGGGAGTGCCAGGTGTGTACCTGGGAGTGTCAGTGGTGTACCTGGGAGTGTCAGAGGTGTACCTGGGATTGTCGGAGATGTACCTTGGAGTGTCAGGGGTGCACCTGGGAGAGTCTGAGGTGTACCTGAGAGTGTGAGAGGTGTACCTGGGAGTGTCAGTGGTGTACCTGGGAGTGTCAGAGGTGTAACTGGCAGTGTGAGAGGTGTACCTGGGAGTGTCTGAGGTGTACCTGGGCGTGTGAGAGGTGTACCTGGGAGTGTCTGAGGTGTACCTGGGAGTGTCTGAGGTGTACCTGGATGTGTCTGAGGTGTACCTGGGAGTTTCTGAGGTGTACTTGGAAGTGTCAGTGGTGTACCTGGGAGTGTCAGTGGTGTACCAGGGAGTGTCAGAGGTGTACCTGGGACTGTTAGAGGAGTACCTGGGAGCGTCATAGGAGTACCTGGGAGTGTCAGAGATGTACCTGGGAGTGTCAAAGGTGTAACTGGGAGTGTCTGAGGTGTACCTGGGAGTGTCAAAGGTGTACCTGGGGATGAAATTGGTGTTCCTGTGAGTGTCAGAGGTGTACCTGAGTTTCTGAGGTGTACCTGGGAGTGTCAGAGTTTTACCTGGGAGTGATAGAGGTGTACCTGGGAGTGTCAGAGGTGTACCTGGGAGTGTCGGAGGTGTACCTAGGAGTGTGAGAAGTGTACCTGGGAGTCTCTGAGGTGTACCAGGCAGTGTCAGAGGTGTACCTGGGAGTGTCAGAGGAGTACCTGGGAGAGTCAGAGGTGTACCTGGGAGTGTCTGAGGTGTACCTGGGAGTGTCAGGGGTGTACCAGGGAGTGTCAGAGGAGTACCTGGGAGTGTCAGAGGGGTACCTGGGAGTGTCGGAGGTGTACCTGGGAGTGTCAGAGGTGTACCTGGGAGTGTATGAGGTGTACCTTGGAGTATCAGAGGTGTACCTAGGAGTGTCAGAGGTGTACCTGGGAATGTTAGAAGTGTACCTGGGAATGTCTGAGGTGTACCTGAGAGTGTCAGAGGTGTACCTGGGAGTGTATGAGGTGTACCTGGGAGTGTCAGAGGTGTACTTGGGAGTGTCGGTGGTGTACCTGGGAGTGTCAGAGGTGTACCTGGGAGTGTATGAGGTGTACCTGGGAGTGTTAGAGGAGTACCTGGGAGTGTCAGAGGTGTACTTAGGAGTGTGAGAAGTGTACCTGGGCGTGTCGGAGGTTTACCTGGGAGTGTCAGAGGTGTACCTGGGAGTGTCAGGGGTGTACCTGGAAGTGTCAGTGGTGTACCAGGGAGTGTCAGAGGTGTACCTGGGACTGTTAGAGGAGTACCTGGGAGTGTCAGTGATGTACCTGGGAGTGTCTGAGGTGTACCTGGGAGTATCTGAGGTGTACCTGGGAGTGTCTGAGGTGTACCTGGGAGCACAGAGGTGTACCTGGGAGTGCCGGAGGTGTACCTGGGAGTGTCAGTGGTGTACCTGGGAGTGTCATAGGTGTACCTGGGAGTGTCTGAGGTGTACCTGGGAATGCATGAGGTGTACCTGGGAGTGTCAGAGGTGTACCTGGGAGTATCGGAAGTGTACATGGGATTGTATGAGGTGTACCTGGCAGTGTCAGAGGTGTACCTGGCAGTGTTAGAGGTGTACCTGGGAGTGTCTGAGGTGTACCTGGGAGTAGCAGTGGTGTACCTGGGAGTGCCAGGGGAGTACCTGGGAGTGCCAGGGGTGTACCTGGGAGTGTCTGAGGTGTACCTGGGAGTATGAGAGGTGTACCTGGGAGTGCCAGGGGTGTACCTGGGAGTGTCAGCGGTGTACCTGGTAGTGTCAAAGGTGTACCTGGGATTGTAGGAGGTGTACCTGGGAGTGTCAGGGGTGTACCTGGGAGTGTCAGAGGTGTACCTGGGAGTGTCGGAGGTGAACCTAGGAGTGTGAGAAGTGTACCTGGGAGTGTCAGAGGAGTACCTGGGAGTGTCAGAGGTTTACCTGGGAGTGTCTGAGGTGTACCTGGGAGTGTCAGGGGTGTACCAGTAAGTGTCAGAGGAGTACCTGGGAGTGTCAGAGGTGTACCTGGGAGTGTCGGAGGTATACCTAGGAGTATCAGGGGTGTTCCAGGGAGTGTCAGAGGAGTACCTGGGAGTATCGGAGGTGTACCTGGGAGTGTGGGAGGTGTACCTGGCAGTGTCAGAGGTGTACCTGGGAGTGTCTGAGGTGTACCTGGGAGTGTGAGAGGTGTACCTGGGAGTGTCTGAGATTTACCTGGGAGTGTCTGAGGTGTACCTCGGAGTGTCTGAGGTGTACCTGGGAGTGTCTGAGGTGTACCTGGAAGTGTCAGTGGTGTACCTGGGAGTGTCAGTGGTGTACCAGGGAGTGTCAGAGGTGTACCTGGGAGTGTTAGAGGAGTACCTGGGAGCGTCAGAGGTGTACCTGGGAGTGTCAGAGGTGTACCTGGGAGTGTCAGAGGTGTACCTGGGAGTGTCTGAGGTGTACCTGGGAGTGTCAGAGGTGTACCTGAAGTGTTGGGATGTGTCCCTGGAAGTGTCAGAGGTTTACCTGGAGTGTCTGAGGTGTACCTGGGAGGTGAAAGTGTACCTGGGAGGCCAGGGGTGTACCTGGGAGGCTGGCGGTGTACCTGAGAGTGTCAGAGTTGTACCTGGGAGTGTCAGTGGTGTACCTGGGAGTGTCTGAGGTGTACCTGGGAGTGTCTGAGGTGTACCTGGGAGTGTCTGAGGTGTACCTGGGAGTGTCTGAGGTGTACCTGGAAGTGTCAGTGGTGTACCTGGGAGTGTCAGTGGTGTACCAGGAAGTGTCAGAGGTGTACCTGGGAGTGTCGGAGGTGTACCTGGGAGTGTCTGAGGTGTACCTGAGAGTGTCAGAGATGTACCTAGGAGCGTCAGTGGAATACCTGGGGGTGTCATTGGTGTACTTGGGAGCGTCAGTGGTGTACATGGGAGTGTCAGAGGTGTACCTGGGAGTGTCAGAGGTGTACCTGGGAGTGTCTGAGGTGTACCAGGGAGTGTCAGAGGTGTGCCTGGGAGTGTCAGAGGTGTACCTGGGAGTGTCAGGGGTGCACCTAGGATTGTCTGAGGTGTACCTGGGAGTGTCTGAGGTGTACCTGGGAGTGTCTGAGGTGTACCTGGGAGTGTCTGAGTTGTACCTGGGAGTGTGAGAGGAGTACCAGGGAGTGTCAGAGGTGTACCTGGGAGTGTCAGTGGTGTACTTGAGGGGGTGTCAGTGGTGTACCTGGGAGTGTAAGTGGTGGACCTGGGAGTGTCAGAGGTGTTCCTGGGAGTGTCAGAGGTGTACCTGGAAGTGTCAGAGGTGTACCTGGAAGTGTCTGAGGTGTACCAGGGAGTGTCAGTGGAGTACCTGAGAGTGTCAGAGGTGTACCTGGGAGTGTCAGGGGTGTACCTGGGAGTGCCAGGTGTACCTGGGAGTGTCTGAGGTGTACCTGGGAGCATGAGAGGTGTACCTGGGAGTGCCAGGGGTGTACCTGGGGAGTGTCATGGTGTACCTGGGAGCAGTCATGTACCTGGGATTGTCAGAGGTGTACCTGGGGAGGTCGGGAGGTACCCAGGAGGTGAGAAGGCACCTGGGAGTGTCTGAGGTGTACCTGGGAGTGTCTCAGGTGTACCTTGGAGTGTCAGAGGAGTACCTGGGAGTGTCAGAGGTTTACCTGGGAGTGTCTGAGTTGTACCTGGGAGTGTCAGGGGTGTACCAGGGAGTGTCAGAGGAGTACCTGGGAGTGTCAGTGGTGTACCTGGGAGTGTATGAGGTGTACCTGGGAGTGTCAGAGGTGTAACTAGGAGTGTCAGAGGTGTACCTGGGAGTGTCAGAGGTGTACCTGGGAGTGTCTGAGGTGTACCTGGGAGTGTCAGAGGTGTTCCATGGAGTGTCAGAGGTGTACCTGGGAGTGTATGAGGTGTACCTGGGAGTGTCAGAGGTGTACCTGGGAGGGTCGGAGGTGTACCTAGGAGTGTGAGAAGTGTACCTGGGAGTGTCTGAGGTGTACCAGGGAGTGTCAGCGGTGTACCTGGGAGTGTCAGAGGAGTACGTGGGAGTGTCAGAGGTGTACCTGGGAGTGTCAGAGGTGTACCTGGGAGTATCAGGGGTGTACCTAGGAGTGTCGGAGATGTACCTGGGAGTGTCAGAGGTGTTCCTGGGAGTGTCAGAGGTGTACCTGGGAGTGTCTGAGGTGTACCTGGCAGTGTCTGTGGTGTACCTCTGAGTGTCAGGGGTGTACTTGGGAGGTCAGGGGTGTACCTGGGAGGGTCAGAGGCACTGGGAGCATCAGAGGTGTACCCGGGAGGCTGGGTAGAGGTCAGTGGTGGTACCTGGAGGTCAGAGGTGTACCTGGGAGTGTCTGAGGTGTACCTGGGAGTGTCAGAGGTGTACCTGGGAGTATCACAGGCGTACCTGGGAGTGTCAGAGGTGTACCTGGGAGTGTCTGAGGTGTACCTGAGAGGATCTGAGGTGTACCTGGTAGTGTCTGAGGTGTACCTGGTAGTGTCTGAGGTGTACCTGGCAGTGTCAGAGGAGCACCTGGGAGTGTCTGAGGTGTACCTGGGAGTGTCAGAAGTGGACCTGGGAGTGTCAGAGGTATACCTGGGAGTGTCAGTGGTGTACCTGGGAGTGTTCTGGAGGTGTACCTGGAAGTGTCTGAGGTGTACTGATGGAGTGTCAGAGGTGTACCTGGCAGTGTCAGCGGTAAGCTTGGCAGTGTCAGCGGTGTACCTGGGAGTGTCAGAGGTATACCTGGAGGTATCAGAGGTGTACCTGGGAGTGTCAGCGGTGCACCTGGGAGGTCAGAGGTGTACCTGGCGTGTCAGAGGTGTACCTGAGTGTCAGTGGTGTACCTGAGCCAGGTGTGTACCAGGGAGTGTCAGAGAGTACCTGGGAGGTCAGGAGGTGTACCTGGGAGCACGGGAGGTACTCAAGGCATTGGAGGCACTGGGAGTGTCAGAGGTGTACCTGGGAGTGTCTGAGGTGTACCTGGGAGTGTCAGAGGTGTACCTGGAAGTGTATGAGGTTTACATGAAGTGTCAGAGGTGTACCTGGCAGTGTCAGAGGCTACCTGGGAGTGTCAGCGGTGCACCAGGAGTGTCAGAGGTATACCTGGAGTATCAGAGGTACCTGGGAGGTCAGGAGGTACCGGGAGTGCTGGGAGGTGTGGGAGTGTCTGAGGTGTACCTGTGAGTGTCAGAGGTACCTGGGAGGTCAGGGGTGTACCTGGGAGATGTCATGGTGTACCTAGGGAGGTCAGGGTGTAGCACTGGGAGTGTCAGAGGCATCCTGGGAGTATAAGAGGCATACCTGGGAGGCCGAGTGGTGGACCTGGGAGTGTCAGAGGTGTACCTGGGAGTGCCAGAGGTACCTGGGAGTGTCAGTGGGTGTACCTGGGAGGCTTGGGAGGTGTACCTGGGAGTGTCAGGGGTGTACCTGGGATTGCCGGAGGTGTACCTGGGAGTGTCTGAGTGTGTACCTGGGAGGCCTGGGGTGGTGCACTGGGAGGCCAGGGGTGTACCTGGGAGGCAGAGGTTTACCTGGGAGGAAGTTGGGGCGGTGTACCTGGGAGTGTCATGGTGTCCCTGGAGGTCAGAGGTACCAGGGAGTGTCTGAGGTGTACCTGGGAGGTCTGAGGTACCTGAAGTGTCTGAGGTGTACATGAGTGTCAGGAGGTGTACCTGGCAGTGTCAGCGGTGTACCTGCCAGTGTCAGTGGTGTACCTGGGAGTGTCAGAGGATACCTGGGAGTATCAGAGGTGTACCTGGGAGGTCATGTACCTGGGAGTGTCAGAGGTGTACCTGGCGTGCCAGAGGTACTGGGAGGCTGGGAGGTGACCTGGGAGGCTGGATCAGGGAGGTCAGAGAGTACCTGGAGTGTCAGAGGTGCCTGGGAGTATCGGAGGTGTACCTGGGAGTATCGGAGGTACCCAGAGCAGTCAGAGGTGTACCTGGAGTGTCTGAGGTACCTGGAGGTCAGAGTGTACCTGGGAGTGTCAGGGGTGTACCTGGAAGTGCAGTGATACCAGGGAGTGTCAGAGGTGTACCTGGGAGTGTCTGAGGTGTACCTGAGTATTCAGAGGTGTACCTGAGAGTCAGGTGTACCTGGGAGTGTCATGTGTACCTGGGAGTGCTGGGCGGTACCTGCGAGTGTCAGGTGTACCTGGGAGTGTCAGGATGTACCTGGGAGTGTCAAGGTGTACCTGGGAGTATCAGCCGTGTACCTGGGAGTGTCAGAGGTACCTGGGAGTGTCAGTGGTGTACCTAGGGAGCATGATGTGTACCTGGGAGGTCAGAGGCACTCAGGAGTGTCTGAGGTGTACCTGGGAGTGTCAGAGGTGTTCCTGTGAGTGTCAGGGGGGTACCTGGAAGGGTCAGGG
This sequence comes from Homarus americanus, assembly GCF_018991925.1. NCBI lineage: Eukaryota > Metazoa > Arthropoda > Malacostraca > Decapoda > Nephropidae > Homarus > Homarus americanus. The sequence goes on along the minus strand of NW_024749789.1, from coordinate 8,839 downwards.
GTGTACCAGGGAGGTCAGATGTGTACCTGGGAGTGTCTGAGGTACCTGAGTGTCAGGAGGTGTACCTGGGAGTGTTAGGGGTGTACCTGGGAGTGTCATGGTACCTGGAGAGTCAGAGGTGTACCTGGGAGGTCAGAGGTACCTGGGAGTGTCAGCGGTGTACCTGGGAGCGTCAGAGGTACTTGGGAGTGCCAGAGGTACCTGGGAGTGCTGGTGGTGTACCTGGGAGTGTCAGAGGTGTACCTGGGATGTCAGGGGTGTACCTGGGAGTTTCAGAGGTGTACCTGGGAGTGTCTGAGGGTACCTGGGAGTGTCAGAGGTGTACCTGGGAGTGTCAGGGTGTACCTGGAAGTGTCGGGGTGCATACCAGGAGTGCTGAATGTAACCTGGGAGTGTCTGAGGTGTACCTGCGAGTATCAGAGGTGTACCTGAGAGTCTAGGGTAACTGGGAGGTCAGCGGTGTATTGGGAGTACAGCGGTGTACCTGTGAGTGTCAGAGGTGTACCTGGGAGGCCAGGATGTACCTGGGAGTGTCAGCGGTGTACCTGGGAGCATCAGCGGTACCTGGGAGTGTCAGAGGTACCTGGGAGTGTTGGTGGTACCAGGAGTGTCAGATGTGTACCTGGGAGGTCAGAGGTACCTGGGAGTGTCTGAGGTACCTGGGAGTGTCAGAGGTGCCCTGGGAGTGTCGGGGTGTACGGAAGGGTCAGGGGTGTACCAGGGAGTGTCAGATGTACCTGGAGTGTCTGAGGTGTACCTGGGAGTGTCAGAGGTGTACCTGGGAGTGTTAGGGTGTACCTGGGATGTCAGGGCGGTGTACCTGCATGTGTCAGAGGTGCACCGGAGTGTCAGGGATGTACCTGGAGTGTCAGCGGTGTACCTGGGAGCATCAGCGGTGTACCTGGGAGGTCAGAGGGTGTACCTGGAGTGTCTGAGGTGTACCTGGGAGTGTCTGAGGTACCTGAAGTGTATGAGGTTTAGCGGAGTGTCAGAGGTGTACCTGGCAGTGTCACAGGTACCTGGGAGTGTCATGTGTACCTAGGAGTGTCAGAGGCATACCTGGGAGTATCAGAGGTACCTGGGAGTGTCAGAGGTGTACCTGGGAGGCCAGAGGTGTACCTGGGAGTGTCTGAGGTGTACCTGGGAGTGTCAGAGGTGTACCTGGGAGTGTCAGGGGTGACCTGGGAGTGTCAGCGGTGTACCTAGGAATGTCAGCGGTGTACCTGTGAGTGTCAGAGGTATACCTGATCAGAGGTGTACCTGGGAGGTCAGTGGTGTACCTGGGAGTGTCAGAGGTGTACCTGGGAGTGCCAGAGGTGTACCTGGGAGTGTCAGTGGTGTGCACTGGGAGGTCAGAGGTGTACCTGGGAGGTCAGGTACCTGGATTGTCAGAGGTGTACCTGGGAGTGTCTGAGGTGTACCTGGGAGTGTCAGTGGTGCACCTGGGAGTGTCAGGTGGTGTACCTGGGAGTGTCAGAGGTGTACCTGAAGGGTCAGGGTGTACCAGGGAGTGTCAGATGTGTACCTGGGGAGTGTCAGAGGTGTACCTGGGAGTGTCAGGGGTGTACCTGGGAGTGTCAGCGGTGTACCTGAGTGTCAGAGGTGTACCTGGGAGTGTCAGGGATGTACCTGGGAGGTCACGTGTACCTGGGAGCATCAGCGGTGTACTGGGAGTGTCAGAGGTGTACCTGGGAGTGTCTGAGGCACCTGGGAGTGTCTGAGGTGTACCTGAAGTGTATGAGGTTTACATGAGTGTCAGAGGTGTGCCCGGCAGCAGTCAGCATACCTGGGAGTGTCAGCGGTGTACCTAGGAGGTCAGAGGTATACCTGGGAGCATCAGAGGTGTACCTGGGAGTGTCAGAGGTGTACCTGGGAGGTCAGAGGTGTACCTGGGAGTGTCTGAGGTACCTGGAGTGTCAGAGGTGTACCTGGGAGTGTCAGGTGTACCTGGGAGTGTCAGGGTGGCACCTAGGAGGTCAGGCGGTGTACACGAGTGTCAGAGGTATACCTGGAGCGTCATCAGAGGTATACCTGGGAGTGTCACGGTGTACCTGGGAGTGTCAGAGGTGTACCTGGGAGCCAGAGGTGTACCTGGGAGTGTCAGTGGTGTACCTGGGAGGTCAGAGGTGTACCTGGGAGTGTCAGGTGTACCTGATTGTCAGGAGGTGTACCTGGGAGTGTCTGAGGTGTACCTGGGAGTGTCAGTGGTGCACCTGGGAGTGTCAGTGGTGTACCTGGGAGTGTCAGAGGTGTACCTGGGAGGCCAGAGGTGTACCTGGGAATGTCAGCGGTGTACCTGGGAGTGTCAGAGGTGTCCTGGGAGGTCAGAGGTGTACCTGGGAGTGTCTGAGGTGTACCTGGGAGTGTCTGAGGTGCACCTGGAAGTGTCTGAGGTGTACATGAGTGTCAGAGGTGTACCTGCCAGTGCTCAGCTGTAAGCCTGGCAGTCATGGTGTACCTGGGAGTGTCAGAGGTATACCTGGGAGTATCAGAGGTGTACCTGGGAGGTCAGAGGTGTACCTGGGAGTGTCAGAGGTGCACCTGGGCGTGCCAGAGGTGTACCTGGGAGTGTCAGTGGTGTCCTGGAGGTCAGGTACCAGGGAGTGTCAGAGGAGTACCTGGGAGGTCAGGAGGTGTACCTGGGAGTATCGGAGGTGTACCTGCACTGGAGGTGCACCTGGGAGTGTCAGAGGTGTACCTGGGAGGTCTGAGGTGTACCTGGGAGGCCGAGGCACCTGGAGTGTCAGGAGGTGTACCTGAAGTGTCAGAGGTAATCTGGGAGTGTCGGGTGTACCTGGGAGTGTCATGGTGTACCTAGGAGTGTCAGAGGTGTACCTGGGAGTATCAGGAGGTGTACCTGGGAGTGTCAGAGGTGCCTGGGCGAGGTACCTGGGAGTGTCTGAGGTGTACCTGGGAGTGCCGAGAGGTACCTGGGAGTGTCAGGGTGTACCTGGGAGTGTCAGCTGTGTACCTGGGAGTGTCGCGAGGTACTGGGAGTGTCAGAGGTGTACCTGGGAGTGTCAGAGGTGTACCTGGGAGTGTCAGGGGTGCTTGGAGTGTCAGAGGTGTACCTGGGAGTGTCAGAGGTGTACCTGGGAGGCCAGTGGTGCACCTGGGAGGTCAGAGGTACCTGGGAGGTCAGGGGTGTACCTGGGAGTGTCAGAGGTGTACCTGGGAGTGTCTGAGGTGTACCTGGGAGTGTCAGAGGTGTACCTGGGAGTGTCAGTGGTGTACCTGGAGGCTGAGTTTACCTGGGAGTGTCAGCGGTGTACCTGGGAATGTCAGCGGTGTACCTGGGAGTGCAGGTGTCCTGGGAGTGTCAGAGGTGTACCTGGAGTGTCTGAGGTGTACCTGGGAGTGTCAGAGGTGCACCTGAAGTGTCTGAGGTGTACATGGAGTGTCAGAGGTGTACCTGGGAGTGTCATGCGTACCTGGGAGTGTCAGAGGTGTACCTGGGAGTGTCAGAGGTATACCTGGGAGTATCAGAGGTGCACCTGGGAGTGTCAGAGGTGTACCTGGGAGTGTCAGGAGGTACCTGGGAGCTGGTGAGGTGTACCTGGGAGTGTCAGATGCACCTGGGAGTGTCAGGTGTGTACCAGGGAGTGTCAGAGGAGTACCTGGAGGTCAGAGGTGTACCTGGGAGTATCGGAGGTGTACCTGGGCGTATCGGAGGTGTACCTGGGAGTGTCAGAGGTGTACCTGGGAGTGTCTGAGGTGTACCTGGGAGTGTCAGAGGTGTACCTGAGAGTGTCAGGGGTGTACCTGGAAGTGTCAGGTGTATACCAGGGAGTGTCAGATGTGTACCTGGGAGTGTCTGAGGTGTACCTGCGAGTATCAGAGGTGTACCTGGGAGTGTCAGGGGTGTACCTGGGAGGTCATGGTGTACCTGGGAGTGTCAGGGTGTACCTGGGAGTGTCAGAGGTGTACCTGGGAGTGTCAGGGATGTACCTGGGAGGTCATGGTGTACCTGGGAGTATCAGCGGTGTACCTGGGAGTGTCAGAGGTGTACCTGGGAGGCTCAGTGGTGTACCAGGGAGTGTCAGATGTACCTGGGAGGTCAGGAGGTGTACCTGGGAGTGTCTGAGGTGTACCTGGGAGGTCAGAGGTGTACCTGGGAGTGTCAGGGGTGTACCTGGGAGGGTCAGGGTGTACCTGGGAGGTCAGATGTGTACCTGGAGTGTCTGAGGTGTACATCTGATGTCGAGGTGTACCTGGGAGTGTCAGGGTGTACCTGGGAGTGTCAGCGGTGTACCCGGGAGTGTCAGGAGGTGTACCTGGGAGGTCAGGGATGTACCTGGGAGTGTCAGGGTGTACCTGGGAGTATCAGCGGTACCTGGGAGTGTCAGAGGTACCTGGGAGGTCTGAGGTGTACCTGGGAGGCTCTAGGTGTACCTGAAGTGTATGAGGTTTACATGGAGTGTCAGAGGTGTACCTGGCAGTGTCAGGGTGTACCTGGGAGTGTCAGAGGTGTACCTAGGAGTGTCAGAGGTGTACCTGGGAGTATCAGAGGTACCTGGGAGTGTCAGAGGTGTACCTGGGAGTGTCAGAGGTGTACCTGGGAGTGTCTGAGGTACCTGGGAGTGTCAGAGGTGTACCTGGGAGTCAGGGGTACCTGGGAGTGTCAGCGGTGTACCCAGGAGTGTCAGCGGTGTACCTGGAGTGTCAGAGGTATACCTGGGAGTATCAGAGGTGTACCTGGGAGGTCAAGGTGTACCTGGGAGGTCAGAGGTGACCTGGGAGTGCCAGAGGTGTACCTGGGAGTGTCAGTGGTGCACCTGGGAGTGTGAGTGAGGTACCTGAGTGTCAGAGGTGTACCTGGAGTATGAGGTGTACCTGGAGGTCAGAAGGTACCTGGGAGTGTCAGTGTATACCTAGGAGTGGTGGCACCTGGGAGTGTCAGAGGTGTACCCGGAGTGTCAGTGGTACCTGGGAGGTCAGGAGGTGTACCTGGGAGTGTCAGAGGTGTACCTGGGAGGTCTGAGGTACCTGCGAGGCCGAGGTGTACCTGGGAGTGTCAGGGGTGTACCTGGGAGTGTCAGCGGTGTACCTGGGAGGTCAGAGGTGTACCTGGGAGGTCAGAGGTGTACCTGGGAGTGTCAGGAGGTGTACCTGGGAGGCCAGCGGTGTACCTGGGAGGTCAGAGGTACCTGGGAGTGCCAGAGGTGTACCTGGGAGGTCAGTGGTGTACCTGGGAGTGTCAGAGGTGTACCTGGGAGGTCAGAGGTGTACCTGGGAGTGTCAGAGGTGTACCTGGGAGTGTCAGAGGTGTACCTGGGAGTGTCAGTGGTGCACCGGGAGTGTCAGAGGTGTACCTGGAGTGTCAGAGGTGTACCTGGGAGTGCATGGTGTACCTGGGAGTGTCAGAGGTGTACCTGGGAGGTCAGATGTACCTGGGAGTGTCAGACGGAGTGTTGGGTACCTGGGAGTGTCAGAGGTACCTGGGAGAGTCAGGGGTGTACCTGGAAGTGTGTGGCACAGGAGGCATGAGGGTACCTGGGAGTGTTCGAGGTGTACCTGGGGTGCATGAGGCCTGGGAGTGTCAGGATGTACCTGGGAGTGTCAAGGTGTACCTGGGAGTATCAGAGGTGTACCTGGGAGTGTCAGAGGTGCACCTGGGAGGTCAGAGGTGTACCAGGAGGTCAGAGGTGTACTGGGAGTGTCAGGAGGTGCACCTGGGAGGGTTCGAGGTACCTGGGAGTGTCAGAGGTGTACTGGGAGGTTGGGGTGTACCTGGGAGGTCAGGGGGCACCAGGGAGGCTGATGCACCTGGGAGGTTCAAGGTGTACCTGAGTGTCAGAGGTGTACCTGGAGTGTCAGGGTGTACTGGGAGGTCAGCGGTGTACCTGGGAGTCAGAGGTGTACCTGGGAGTGTCAGATGTACCAGAGAAGGCGGTGTACCTGGGAGTATCAGGGTGTACCTGGGAGCGCAGAGGTGTCCTGGGAGTGTCTGAGGTGTACCTGGGAGTGTCCGAGGTGTACCTGGAAGTGTAGTGAGGTTTACCTGGAGTGTCAGAGGTGTACCTGGAGTGTCTGGGATGGGAAGTGTACCTGGGAGTGCAGAGGCATACCTGGGAGTATCAGAGGTGTACCTGGGAGTGTCAGAGGTGTACCTGGGAGTGTCAGAGGTGTACCTGGGAGTGTCAGAGGTGTACCTGGAGTCTGGGAGGTGTACCTGGAGGTCAGGGGTGTACCTGGGAGTGTCAGGTGTACCTGGGAGTGTCAGCGGTGTACCTGCGAGTGTCAGGAGGTATACCTGGGAGAGCTCAGAGGTGTACCTGGGAGTGTCAGGGCGGTGTACCTGGGAGTGTCAGAGGTATATGGGAGCCAGAGGTGTACGGGAGAGTCAGGTGGTGTACCTGGGAGTGTCAGAGGTGTACCTGGGATGTCAGGGGTGTCCTGGAGTGTCTGGAGGTACCTGGGAGTGTCAGAGGTGTACCTGGGAGTGCTGGGGTAGGCACCTGGAGGTCAGAGGTACCTGGAAGGGTCGGGGTACCAGGAGTGTCAGAGGTGTACCTGGGAGTGTCTGAGGTGTACCTGGGAGGTCAGAGGTGTACCTGGGAGTGTCAGGGGTGTACCTGGGAGTGTCAGGGGTGCACCTGGATGAGGTGCACCTGGGAGTGTCAGGGATGTACCTGGGAGTGTCAGAGGTACCTGGGAGTGCATCAGGGTGTACCTGGGAGGTCAGAGGTGTACCTGGGAGTGTCTGAGGTACCTGGGAGTGTCTGAGGTGTACCTGGAAGTGTATGAGGTTTACATGGAGTGTCAGAGGTGTACCTGGGAGTGTCAGCGGTGTACTCTGAGGTCAGCGTGTACCTGGGAGTGTCAGAGGTATACCTGGGAGTATCAGAGGTGTACCTGGAGGCCAGAGGTGTACCTGGGAGGTGAGGCGGTGTACCTGGGAGTGTCAGGGTGTACCTGGGAGGCCAGAGGTGTACCTGGGAGTGTCTGGGGTGTACCTGGGAGTGTCTGAGGCACCTGGGAGTGTCAGTGAGGTACATGGAGTGTCAGGTACCTGGGAGTGTCAGGGGTGTACCTGGGAGGCCAGGCAGGTACCTGGGAGTGTCAGAGGCATACCTGGAGTATCAGAGGTGTGCCTGGGAGGCCAGGTGTACCTGGGAGTGTCAGGAGGTGTACCTGGGAGTGGAGGTGTACCTGGGAGGTTGGGAGTGTACCAGGGAGTGTCAGAGGTGTACCTGGGAGGCCAGAGGTGTACCTGGGAGTTCGGAGGTGTACTTGGCACGGGAGGTGTACCTGGGAGGTCAGAGGTGTACCTGGGAGTGTCTGAGGTGTACCTGGGAGTGTCAGAGGTGTACCTGGGAGCGCCAGGGGTGTACCTGGAAGTGTTGCATACCAGGGAGTGTCAGAGGTGTACCTGGGAGTGTCTGAGGTGTACCTAGTAGCATCAGAGGTGTACCTGGGAGTGTCAGGGTGTACCTGGGAGTGTCAGCGGTGTACCTGAGTGCCAAGGGTGTACCTGGGAGTGTCAGAGGTGTACCTGGAGTGTCAGATGTACCTGGGAGGTCAGAGGTGTACCTGGGAGTTCAGAGTACCTGGGAGTGTCAGAGGTGTACCTGGGAGTGTCAGTGGTGTACCTGGAGTGTCAGAGGTGTACCTGGGAGTGTCAGAGGTACCTGGAGGTCTGAGGTACCTGGGAGTGTCAGAGGTGTACCTGGGAGTGTCAGGGGTGTACCTGGAAGTGTCAGGGGTGTACCAGGGAGGTCAGATGTGTACCTGGGAGTGTCTGAGGTGTACCCAGAGTGTCAGAGGTGTACCTGGGAGGTTGGGGTGTACCTGGGAGTGTCAGGGAACTGGGAGTGTCAGAGGTATACCTGGGAGTGTCAGAGGTGTACCTGGGAGCACTGAGGTGTACCTGGGAGTGCCAGAGGTGTACCTGGGAGTGTGAGAGGTACCTGGGAGTGCAGAGGTGTACCTGGGAGTGAGGTGCACTGGGAGTGTCTGAGGTGCCCAAGCAGGAGGTTTACATGGAGGTCAGAGGTGTACCTGGGAGTGCTGAGGTGTACCTGGGAGTGTCAGAGGTGTACCTGGGAGTGTCTGGAGGTGTACCTGGGAGTGTCAGAGGTGTACCTGGGAGTGTCAGGGGTGTACCTGGGAGTGTCATGGTGTACCTGGGAGGTCAGGGTGTACCTGGGAGTGTCAGAGGTGTACCTGGGAGTATCAGAGGTGTACCTGGGAGTGTCAGAGTGGTGTACCTGGGAGTGCTGGAGGTGTACCTGGGAGTATGAGGTACCTGGGAGCTGGGGTGGTGACCTGGGAGTGTCAGAGGTGTACCTGGGAGTGTCAGGGGTGTACCTGGGAGTGTCAGTGGTGTACCTGGGAGTGTGAGAGGTGTACCTGGGAGTGTCAGGGGTGGTGCACCTGGGAGTGTCAGGTGGTGTACCTGGGAGTGTCAGCGGTGTACCTGGGAGCATCAGAGGTGTACCTGGGAGTGTCTGGGGTGTACCTGGGAGTGTCAGAGGTGCACATGGGAGTGTCAGATGTGTACCTGGGGAGTCTGAGGTGTACTTGGAGTGTCAAGGTGTACCTGGGAGTGTCAGCGGTGTACCTGGGAGTGTCAGTGGTACCAGGGAGTGTCAGAGGTGTACCTGGGAGTGTCTGAGGTGTACCTGGAAGTGTCTGAGGTGTACCTGGGAGTGTCAGAGGTGTACCTGGGAGTGTCAGTGTGGCCTGGGAGTGTCAAGGTGTACCTGGGAGTGTCAGAGGTATACCTGGTAGATCAGAGGTGTACCTGGGAGGCTGGGCGTGTACCTGGGAGTGTCAGAGGTGTACCTGGGGAGTGCAGAGGTGTGTACCTGGGAGTGTCAGTGGTGTACCTGGGAGT
>NW_024749788.1:0-7717 GCF_018991925.1 Homarus americanus | reverse complement strand
AATGTGGTGGTGGTGGGGCAGTGGCTATGGTGGGGTGGTGGTGGTGGTGGTGGTGGTTGGGCGGCAGTGGTGTGGTGGTGGTGCAGTGGTATGGCAGTGGTGGTGGGGCAGTATGGAGGGCAATGGCTGTGTGGCAGTGGCTGTGGTGGGCAGAGGTGGTGGTGGTGTTGCAGGGTGGCGATGGTGGGTCAGTGGTGGTGGTGGGGCAGTGGTGGTGGTGAAGCATTGGCTGTGGTGAGTCAGTGGTGGTGGTGGGTCGGTGGTGGGGCAGTGGTGGTGATGGTGTGGCGGCGGTGGGGTAGTGGCGGAGCACTGGCGTTGTGGGGGGTCAGTGGCTGTGATGGGGGTCAGTGGCTGTCGTGGGGCTGTGGTTGTGGCGCGGTGGCGGGGCAGTGGCGGAGCAGTGGTGGTCGTGGTGGGGCAGTGGCGGAGCATTGGTGGTGGTGGGGCAGTGGCGTAGAAATGGCTGTGGTGGGGCGGTGCCGGGCAGTGGTGGTGGGGGTGGGCCAGTGATTGTGGTAGGGCTGTGGCAGCAGTGGTGTGGCTGTGGTGGGCAGTGGCTGTTGGGGGGTCAGTGGCTCTGGTGGGGCTGTCGTTGTGGGCGCAGTTGCAGTGATGGTGAGTCAGTGGGGGTGGTGGGGCAGTGGTGTAGTAGGGTGTTTCATAGGAGGGAAGATCAGCTAAAACTAATGGCCCATCACTTTTTGGTAGATTTTAGTGTATATAAACAGAAAATAATTTCAGTTTCAATATTATTTTGCAACCTTTTGCTAGGTAAATTTTAAGCGTGAAATTTATCGAAAATCTAGCAATACACAGCTGCATTAGTGCATTACAATTAAATAGTGAACATTGCTTTCTGACTTCATTCTTTAACAACAACTAACAATATTTTTTTCTGTTTCAGATTCTGTTGCAAGTTGATAATATTGCGATGACTTCTTGTGTCAGGACGAGGAACCAAAAATCAGCCATCTCAGTCACTATCTTGGGTCTGGAGAGAGCTCCTGAAGTCAGGAGTTGCCTACATTGAGAGGTGCTTTGGACAGAGTGTTTAATCAGGCAAATCAGTAAAAAAAAAGAACCAAAAGAACTTACACAAACAAAAAGACATTGCCAGTTGATATGACCAAAGCTGTCTTGGCACAGTACCTCCTGGCTACTTGCTCAGTTCAAGCCTCCAGTCCTGCTCGAGTCAGAAGATTAGTGAGGGCTACTTGGTTGGGAAAGGCAAGAGATATCTCTGCTTGGGAGAGGAAAAAACTTGCAGTTAAGGACAACTTTGCAAACAACTGGACCAGTTATTTGACATAATTACTTGCAAGTGCCCAATTGTTCTCTGTCCTGAGTTTGGATGCGATGCGTGACTGTAAATCAGGGCCCACGCTCTCCTGTATTTGCAAGCGTGAACTGAAGATTCCTGTGATCGAACTTGGCATTTGTCAAAGCACAGAGAAGAAGACTGACAGTATAGAGGGCTCTCCTTGATTTCTAACAAGATATTCCGGAGTCCAAGACAGGGAGGCTGCCACAGAGACAGAAGAAGAAGGAGAAAAATTGCCGAGGAAAAAAGAGAGCTTGAAAGGCTGGGGTGAGAGTAAAAAGGCCGATGATTGGAGTCAAGCTGATTCAGAGTTAATGACTACATGAGTCAAGAGTGCTGACCAGGAGAATGGTGACTTCTTCCTAACAGAAAATAATGATCCCAAACCTTCCAGGCATAAGATTCGAAATAGGAAAGATATCGAGCATAGCTCTGGCCAGCATACGACACCACAATGGTCTCAAGAAGAGCTGCAGAGATATGTGCTTCTGCCTGGATTGACAGTGGTTTGATAACACCTGATGATGTTCACCTGGTGATAGATCATAACAAAGTAAGGAGAGCTCAGGAGAAACGTGTCAGTAACCTAGAAGGAGTTTGATAAGGGGATAAGAAAAGAAAATGAATCAGTGGCATTTGTTCTTTGTTGGAGAAGGGATGACACTAAGTGAACCTTGAAAGTTGGAATTCTGACAGTTCCCTGCACATGGTGAAGGAGGAACACTACTCCTGCTGCAGTGAACCAGGATGGAAATATGTTGTAATTTCCTCCAGAAAAGATGACATCAGGAAACCAGCTGAGATGATGGCACAGATAACATTGTGAACTGGCTCAGAGAGAGGAACGTAGACCAGACCTGCAGGCCATTGGAGGGGACAGCTGCTTACACAGACACAGGAGGGTGGCAAGGGGGGGTCATACAGTGGATAGAGCGGAAGATTGGGAGGAAGCTGGTCTGGATTGTTTGTGACCTCCACACCAACGAGTTGCCACTCAGACATCTGATTCAGGAGCTGGATGGCAAGACTCTTTCAAACAACAGATGGTCTCTGAGATCCTCTTGGCAGATGCTGGACTCTGCCACTGAGTTAGGAAATAAATCCGAGCTTTGAAAAAATCACAGTTGGCCCTCCACTCACCCCAGGCTTGCACACTGTCATTGACGACCTGAGTACTTGTTAGTACTATGGTTACATGATTTTGCAGTACCATCAAAACTGGGGGTCATGCCTGATAGACTTGCTTACCTGCAGATGGTCAGTCTCACATTCTGGAGTGGCTCTACAACAGCTCTCTCAGGTTCTGCAGGAATTGCTGGGTTAACTCATCATAAACTGAAAGGGAACCAACTACAACCTGAGACTTATTGTCTGGTCATCGTGAGGTATCCACTTATGATTGGTTCAACACCATGTGGTGGTGGTGGTGGTGGTGTTGGGCGGTGTGGTGGTGGTGCAGTGGTATGGGCAGGCAGTGGTATGGCAGTGGTGGTGGGGCAGTATGGAGGGCAATGGCTGTGTGGCAGTGGCTGTGGTGGGGCAGAGGTGGTGGTGGTGTTGCGGCGATGGTGGGTCAGTGGTGGTGGGGGCAGTGGTGGTGGGTGAAGCATTGGCTGTGGTGAGTCAGTGGTGGTGGTGGGTCGGTGGTGGGCAGCGGTGGTGATGGTGTGGCGCGGTGTGGTGCGGCAGCAAGTGGCTGTGGTGGGGGTCAGTGGCTGTGATGGGGGTCAGCTATCGTGGGGCTGTGGTTGTGGCGCGGTGGCGGGAGCAGTGGCGGACAGTGGTGGTCGGTGGGGCGGCGGACATTGGTGGGTGGGCAGGCGCAGAAATGGCTGTGGTGGGGCGGTGCCGGTGGCGGCGGTGGGGCAGCGGTGGTGGGTCAATGGCGGACAGTGGCGGCGGTGGGACAGCGGTGGTGGTGGGCGACAGTAGTAGCGGACAGTGGTGGAGCTGTGGTTGTGGTGGGTAAGTGGCGAGCAGTGGTGGGGTGGTGGTGGTGGGTAGTAGTGGTGGTGGGGATGTGGTGGTGGTGAGGTGGCGGAGCAGTGGTGGTGGTGGGAGCAGTGGCGGACGCGGTGATGGTGGGGGTGGTGGTGGTGAGTCGGTGACGGTGCAGTGGTGGTGTAGTGGTGGTGTCGGTGGGTTAGTGGTGGTGGAGGTTGTGGTGGGTGGCGGAGCAGTGGCGTTGGTGGGGCAGTGGCGGAGCAGTGGTGGTAGGGGTGGGCCAGTGATTGTGGTAGGGCTGTGGCGGCAGTGGTGTGGCTGTGGTGACAGTGGCTCTGGTGGGGCTGTCGTTGTGGCGCAGTTGTAGTGATGGTGAGTCAGTGGGGGTGGTGGGGCAGTGGTGTAGTGGTGGTGGGTCAGTGGTTTTGTGGTGGTGGGGGCAGTTGCAGTGGTAATGGGTCAGTGGGGGAGGTGGGACAGTGGTGTTGTGGTGGGTCAGTGGCTGTGGTGGGGCAGTGGTGGTGTGGCGGCAGTGGTGGTGGTGGTAGGTCAGTGGCTGTGGTGTGGCTATGGTTGGGTTGCGGAGTAGTGACTGGTGGTGGTGGCGCATTTGCAGTGGTGGAGCGGTGGTGGTGGGTCAGTGGCTGTAGTGGGGTGTCAGTGGCTCTATTGGGGTAGTGGCGGAGCAGTGGTTGTGGTGGGGGTTCAGTGGCTGTGATGGGGAGTTAGTGGTTGTAGTGGGAGTCTTTGGCTGTGGTGAGGTGGTGGTGGGGCAGAGGCTGTGGTGGGGCAGTGGTGATGGTGTGGTGGTGGTGGGTCAGTGGCAGTAGTGTGGTGGTGGTGGGCCAGTTGGCTCTGGTGGGGCAGTGGTGTGACACATAAGCTACCACCCTCTTCACACCTGTACCACATATGCTGCCACCCTCTTCACACCTGTACCACATATGCTGCCACCCTCTTCACACCTGTAACACATATGCTGCCACTCTCTTCACACCTGTAACACGTAAGAGAGAGAGAGAGAGAGAGAGAGAGAGAGAGAGAGAGACTTATTCACACTTGGGTCCAAATTTCAGCTGAAACATTACAGTGTGTTACAGTTATACAATATTTCTCTGATTGTCTCATATTTTTGTTTTAATGAACCATTTTGCGTTATTATAATCTACTGCCTCGGGTAAGGAATCGTGAGACGTTGTAGTCGGATTTAAAAGTTCGCGAAATGTAAACGCGAGTCCAAAATCCGCGAAATTACTGAGATGTTCGCGAAAAGTGTAAACGCGAGTCCAAAATCCGCGAAATTACTAAGATGTTCGCGAAAAGTGTAAACGCGAGTCTAAATCCGCGAAATTAGTGAGTTGTTCTCCTCTCGTAAATTCTATACAGGTGTGTTTAATACATACTGTCTATCTGTCACAAGGTATGTTCCTCAGCTCACTGATATGGGTAGACGGAAAGGACAGACAACGGACATAAGGAACACAGACGAAAACCAAAGGAACGTATTGGCAACGGATGGACTAAAGGAACACAGACAACAGACAGACGAAACCCACAGACAACAGACCAAAGGAACGTATTGGCAACGGATGGACTAAAGGAACACAGACAACAGACAGACAAAACCCACAGACAACAGACCAAAGGAACGTATTGGCAACGGATGGACTAAAGGAACACAGACAACAGACAGACGAAACCCACAGACAACAGACCAAAGGAACGTATTGGCAACGGATGGACTAAAGGAACACAGACAACAGACAGACAAAACCCACAGACAACAGACCAAAGGAACGTATTGGCAACGGATGGACTAAAGGAACACAGACAACAGACAGACGAAACCCACAGACAACAGACCAAAGGAACGCATTGGCAACGGATGGACTAAAGGAACACAGACAACAGACAGACGAAACCCACAGATAATGTATGGACGTAGGACCCAGTCATCAAACAAACGTAACAGACAAACGCCACAGACATACAACGGGTGACCGCAACAGACAGCGGACAGATGATAAACGAAACGCAATTGAGGTAGAGAAAAACAATGATTATTTCAAGTCATTTACCTGTGTTAATTAATTTGTATCACCTGAAGATCAACACCCCTCAAGTTATTGCACCTTAAGATTAGCCACCCTAACCTAACCTAACTTAATCCAACCTAATATACTCTAATCTAACCTTATTTAATCCAACCTAACCTAATCTAATCCCCAGGTGTAGCGTTAGAAGGTTTAATCTTCAGGTGAAATAAAATAGGACTAACCTTCATATAATTCACTAATTCACTAAATACTAAAAAAAAAACACGAAACTAAACCAGAATATTAAAGAATAATAGTAAATAAATATAACAGTAAAACGTGTATTATCGTAATTGTCTTTAGCGCTGCAAACGATCATTAACGAGGTGGTTGGGTAGTTTTTTACAGGCGGGTAGAGTGAGTGTCAACGGTCAGTTCCCCGAGGTCTGTGGGGGTGACAGGAGGTGTGTGTGGTGACCTTTCCAAGTGATTCTATAGTGACGTTGTGTGGTGACCTGTCCAAGTGATTCTATAGTGACGTTGTGTGGTGACCTGTCCAAGTGATTCTATAGTGATGTTGTGTGGTGACCTGTCCAAGTGATTCTATAGTGACGTTGTGTGGTGACCTGTCCAAGTGATTCTATAGTGACGTTGTGTGGTGACCTGTCCAAGTGATTCTATAGTGACGTTGTGTGGTTACCTGTCCAAGTGATTCTATAGTGACGTTGTGTGGTGACCTGTCCAAGTGATTCTATAGTGACGTTGTGTGGTGACCTGTCCAAGTGATTCTATAGTGCCGTTGTGTGGTTACCTGTCCAAGTGATTCTATAGTGACGTTGTGTGGTGACCTGTCCAAGTGATTCTATAGTGACGTTGTGTGGTGACCTGTCCAAGTGATTCTCTAGTGACGTTGTGTGGTGACCTGTCCAAGTGATTCGAAGTAGTGACGTTGTGTGGTGACCTGTCCAAGATTCTATAGTGACGTTGTGATTTACCTCCAAGTGAAGCGTTGTGTGGTGTTCTTGATCCTATAGTGCCGTTTTATTGATTTTTGTCCGTGATTCTATAGTGACGTTAAGTGGTGACCTGTCCAAGTGATCCTAGTGCCGTTGTGTTGTTGACCTGTATGGTGGTGACTGCATATATATGGTGACCTACTAATCTGGCTGTGTGGTCCCAAGGCGTGTTACCAGAGAGGAGAAAATACACAAGAGATTGACCATAACAACTTAAACATTGCTTCATCTTACGACCAGGAGGTACGTGTGTGCGTGTATGTGTGTGTGTGTGCGTGTGTGTGTGTGTGCGTGTATGTGTGTGGTAATCTTGTGAGAGAGGAACTACTTATTTATATTGAAATTAAATCGGAAAGTTAATGCATTCTGAAAACCGATTAAATGTTAGTTAAAAATTTGTGATTCGGAAACTCAGATGGATGTTAATGTTGACCCGGGTAAGAACATTGTTACTTGGTGTATTGTCTTAAGGTGTTCACTCGTGTTCATGTTCTTTGTGTTCTTCAGTATATATATCCAGGGGCCATGCAGGGGAGGGGGGGGGGGGCCAAGGACACAGGTGGTGGTGCTGGATCTGACAACACGTTCATCATGGTGTCTTGTGATGATTGATTTATTGTGAAGTATCAAGAAGTTTATACTTTTTTATTTACGTTTTTATCAAGAAGTTTATACTTTTTTATTTACGATGTCAAGAAGTTTATACTTTTTTATTTACGTTGTCAAGAAGTTTATACTTTTTTATTTACGTTGTCAAGAAGTTTATAGTTTTTTATTTACGATTTCAAGAAGTTTACACTTTTTTATTTGCGTTTTCATCAAGAAGTTTATACTTTTTTATTTACGTTGTCAAGAAGTTTATACTTTTTTATTTACGTTGTCAAGAAGTTTATACTTTTTTATTTACGTTTTTATCAGGAAGTTTATACTTTTTTTATTTACGTTTTTATCAAGAAGTTTATACATTTTTATTTGCGTTTTTATCAAGAAGTTTATACTTTTTATTTACGTTTTTATCAGGAAGTTTATACTTTTTTATTTACGATTTCAAGAAGTTTATACTTTATGGTATTTTACTACACATGGGACCTCCTGATTGGTCTAGTACTGCCCCGCCTCACTACACCATGACCTACAGTATATCGCTACAGCTAATGCGCATTTGTTTATCACTGAACTGTTGAATCTTAAGTGACGAACCACATAATCCTGGTAGGTTTGAGTACATATCGCTAAACCATAAAAGAACATAAGAACATAAGAATGGAGGAAACTGCAGCGGGCCTATTGGCCCATACTGGGCAGTCCCATTTACACTCAACCCCTATTGCTCATTTTTACTTTTATCCTCTTCGCCACTGATCGGCTTGTTAGCCGCTTGGGCGATCGGTCACGGC
>NW_024749787.1:0-38418 GCF_018991925.1 Homarus americanus | reverse complement strand
ATGGCGTGATCGACGTCATTGGAAGAGCCACACACATAGGGAGGGCAAACCTTCTACTGGTCTACCTTACCTTAGAGCAATGGCATCTGTAAACTCTTGCTTATTGTGACAGAAACTATTTGCCCTTATCGGTAACGTAGTTAACCAGTTTGCGCGCCCACCTTCTGTGCTGCTACATTTTTTTTTCAAACTCTCTGGTACTTGCATCATCAATTACTACAACTTATCACTTTGGCTGTGCTGTCGTTCTGTCGTTATGGACCGTCGAATCTTATTTACTTCGCTGGTATCCACCTCACCTGTTGCGTTCTGAGCTATTATGTGGTCAGTGAGAGCTGCCGTGAGCTTAACTGAGTTTTGATGATCGGTGGCAGGAATCTCCTCTGGATTGGTCAATCCCATTCCTCCCAGTCTCGGTGGGAGTGCAAGGAGTGATCTTTCTGCTGGGGGTAAGTGAAGATGTTTCACTAATTTGGGAATGAAATTGATGTTGATAGCTTCTTCCAGAGGGTGGAGGAGGGGACCGATATCAGGGATAGTACTCATCAGGTAGTTCCAGCGATGCTTGACTCCATGGGTGAATGCCGCAAAAGCTGCATGTGGCTCTGTGTTAGCAATATCAGACAGAGCTTGTATTTCCCTAACCCACTCATTCACCTTTCCCGTTACGTACTCGGTCTTGAAGTCCGTCGTGCCGATTACTGCACCAAGGTGTCTTTGGCCATCCTTTGTTATTTTGACCTCACTTCCACCGAATACCTCCATTTCCCGTTCATAATGTTCTGGCTTCACATTGAGGAAGGATTTGCTGGCATTTGGGTGGTACCCTATTTGTGGACTATATGATGTTATCAGGTCCCACCACTTTTTGATGTCCTCCAATATTCCTGCTCCAGTAAGGTCGTCAGCAAACGCCACTTGCTCGACCTCGGTTGTTTAAAATTTTATTGTGTGTTGGAGAACGGATAGGTCTATTGCGTACATTATCATTGCAACAGGATCCCTCTGCGTTGTTCCCTTAGTTGGTATCACCTCTTAGAGCCTTGATGTTTGCTATATAGAGGTCTGATGGATTCCTATAGGTGTTTTCAACATACATTGCAAAGCTTGGACACTTTATCTTGAGGTTGTGCAATGTGGTCTACGGTTAAGCATGTTGAATGCGTTGGAAGCGTAAACCAGAAGAACAGCCTCACAATTATGCTGCTCAAATATCGTTCTCATGGCGTGAATGGCAGCTTCCCCTCCAGCCTGGTGGCCAGCACAAACTGCAGGTTCCCTGCCGCTGCCCTGATATCATCCTTTACTACCTCCACCCCTATTGGCCTACATCCTGGATTCTTATCCAGGGGAATGAGGCGGCAGGTCGTCAGAGCATGGAGGAGTTGGTAGCACGAGGTTGCTAGCTTTCTTGCAAGGGTGGCAATGACAGTGCAGAGATCACTTGCTACGGAGCCAAACATGTTAGTGCTGAGAATGACTCTCCAACCATTTGCATCCAGGCCTGAACGACCGGCCCCTCCCTGATTTTTTAGTGATTTTTTCCACATCGTCCCTCCTGTTATTTTCTCGAATAGGACAGCATTTGGTGAGATTTAGTCACCCTGGAAAATGATGCCTTCCTCTTCACTTGTAGGGAGATGTTTTTCCTTCAGTTGTTTAAATGTCTGTTTATTGGCAGAACACCACCGGAGGATTCCTCTGTGAGAGGTCTTACCGCCAAAGACACTTTTCCCACACGCATTTTGTTTCCAAGCTTTCTTGCAACGTCATCGGTGTTTTGCTTTCCGTCTCCTATAAATTTTAGTCTCTCCTGCAGTGTTCTTGGTCCCCATTCTGCCATATTGTCAATCTTCTCTTCATTGCTGCCACATTTTCTTTATGCTTAGTCCTTGTGTGTGTCCTCTGACAGAATAGATGGTGTATTATTGCCCCATTTGAAGAGCTAAAGGAGCAAGGAAGCAGTCCTGAGTGTACACTGTTATGAGGCGAGTCATCTCCCGAATCATTTCTCTGGTGACCGCACACTTGGGTGGTTCAAACAGGTTAGCTGGCGACCACCTGACAAATTCTGAGTAAGTTTCTTTAACCCATATGTCCGCATTTTCCATCGACATGCCATTCCACTGTGGTGGCTGTCTGCCATTCACCTCGTGGACATCTACTGCTATTGGAGCAGCGTTTATTGGTACTACATTTTCAGGTTGAGTAGACGCACTGCTATCATTTAGGATATCATCTGGCGGTTGGGTCCCGGCGATATCCACTGTGGCCTCCTGTGTCGGCTCCCTGCCATGTGGGTTCCGACAATTGTTTCCCTTTCTGCAAACCACACATGGTCGGTTGTTTCTCGCACAATCACAGTTAGTGCAATTTTGGTTCTGGCTAGCACAGACGCAACAATGTCTGTTAACTGGCATAGTGTTCTGCACTTCGGGCGACAGTTACGTCCGCCTCCGACATCTGCTATGGTCCCATACAGAAGAAGAAACTAGTTCTTATGAGGAAAGGGCGGAGAGGTGACAGGCTGGACTGCTGTGTCCGGGTAGTATTGGCATACGTGCGCGCATGGGTGTGTAGGCCACTCCCCTGAGGGCGACAATCCACACGTCAGAGTGATACACTGGGAGCAAGAATTGTCACACTAGGGTGTGTCATACGGAGGCGAATTTTTTTTTTTTGAGTTTGAAAAATCGGCCCATGGTATTAATGATGTAGTTCCATGTGCAGAATCATGTGATATCTTCAGATTTGAAAAGTTTTCATTTTTTGCGAGGTAAATTTTAACTTGAAATCTTATGAAAATTCAGTATTCCCACCCTTTTACCAACACCACTAAATAGCTTATTTAAAGTAAAGTAAATGTATCAGGTTAATTTATTAGGATGAAAATGATCCAGAATAGTGAAACGAATGATCTTGACACATTTATTAAATTTAATATACCTTTCGAAAACAATATCATCAAATACAAAAACCGGTTTTACTACTACGACCCGGTGTTGCTGCACACCATAGAGAACATGTCTTTCTTGCTTCTGTTTCTACTCATCACCTCCTGCTGACCACCTGAGCTCGGATGTAGCCTTCCCTCCTCTCCTGGCTGTACGTGACTGCTGGCCTCGCTCACTTGCTGTACACAGCTCTATACTCTGGGTGTCGCGAGGGCCAGGCAGGGACATGCATGGGGTTGTCCAGGAAAGCTCTGGCTTGAACATTGGTGAGGCTGCAGGTAGAGGGGCTCACTGCCAGCCTGGACTTCAGGAGTCTTCCTGACCCTGAAGGAATCGTCACCAACTGATTCGTCATGCCCAGATCCTCTCATAAGTCTCATATCCAAGATCTTTTTGACTGCCACTCTTCTCTCCTCCTCATCCTTACTGCAGAGCATTGTCTGCAGAACTGCCTCGGGATGAGCATACCAGGAAAGATCTCCTCACAGTCTGCTCCACAATCTGAACAACCTTCCTTGGCTGACTCCTCAGGAGCTCAAGCTGGAAGAGAACATGCCTCGGACCTTCGGAGAACGATGACTTGACCTTGGTGTTGAACCAATTTGGCAAGTAGACACTCCACGATGAATTGGACAATAAGTCTCAGGTTGTGAAGCTGGTTCCCTTTCAGTTTGATGAGCGACCCAAATTCTGCAGAGACCTGAGAGCCGTTGTGAGCCACCTAGAATGTGAGACTGGACCTATCTGCAGGTAAGCAAGTCTATCAGGCATGACCCCAGTTTTGATGGCACTGCAAATCATGTAACCATAGTACTGGTCAGTACTCAGGTCGTCAATGACAGTATGTGCAAGCTCAACGAGTGGAGGGCCATCTGTGATTTTTTCAAAGCTCGGATTTATTTCTAACTCAGTGGCAGAGTCCAGCATCTTGCCAAGAGGACCAAACCATCTGTTGTTTGAAAGAGTCTTGCCATCCAGCTCCTGGATCAGATGTCTGAGTGGCAACTCTTTGGTGTGGAGGTCACAAACAATCCAGACCAGCTTCCTCCCAATCTTCCGCTCTATCCACTGTATGACCCCCCCTTGCCACCCTGTGTTCGTGTTGCTGCTGTCCCCTCCAATGGCCTGCAGGGTCTGGTCTACGTTCCTCTCTTTGAGCCAGTTCACAATGTTATCTGCCACTATCTCAGCTGGTTTCCTGATGTCATCTTTCTCTGGAGTGAAATGCCACAAATACTTCCCTCCTGGTTCACTGCAGCAGGAGTAGTGTTCCTCCTTCACCATGGCAGGGAACAACTTGTCAGAATCTCCAACTTTCATGAACACTTTAGTGTCATCCCTTCTCCCATCAAAGAACAAACAATTGATTCCATTTTCTCTTATCCCCTTATCAAACTCCTCTTCTAGGTTACTGACAAGTTTCTCCTGAGCTCTCCTTACTTTGTTATGATCTATCACCAGGTGAACATCATCAGGTGTTATCAAACCACCGTCAATCCAGGCAGCTGTTGCTATCTCTGCAGTTTCTCTGAGACCAGTGTGGTGTCACATGCTGGCCAGAGCTATGCTCAGGATATCTTTCCCATTTCGAATCTTATGCCTGGAAGGTTTGGGATCATTATTTTCTGGGTTAGGGACAAAGTCACCATTCTCCTGGTCAGCACTCGGATCAGCCATGGGGAAGTCATTAAACTCTGAATCAGCTTGACTCCAATCATCGGCCTTTTTTACCTCACCCTGGGCCTTCTCAAGTCTCTTTTCCTCGGCAACTCTTCTCCTCTTCTGTCTCTCTGTAGCCCCTGTCTCTTGGACTCGGAATATCTTGGCTAGAAATCATGAGAGCCCCTGCCAGTCTTCTCTCTCTCTGTGCTTTGACAAATGCCAGTTCGATCACAAGGAATCTTTGGTTCACGCTTGCAAATACATGAGATGTGGGCCTCGGATTTACAGTCACGATCGCATCTAAACTCAGGACAGAGAACAATTGGGCACTTGCAAGTAATTATGTCAAATAACTGGTCCAGTTGCTTGGCAAAGCTGTCCTTAACTGCAAGTTTTCCTCTCCTAAGAGAGATATCTCTTGCCTTTTCCCAACTGGCTAGCAGTCTCTCACTAATCTTCTTCTGACTTGTTATGACTGGAAGCTTGAACTGAGCGTTAGCCAGAGTGTACTGTGCCAAGACAGCTTTGGTCATATCTGGCATGTACTTTGTTTGTGTAAAGTTCTTTGGTTCTTTTCACTGGTTGCCTGATTAAAAACACCGTATCTCAAAAGCATCTCTCAATGTAGGCGCTTCGACTTCAGAGCTCTCTCCCCAGACCCAAGATAATAGTGACTGAGATGGCTGGATTTTTTGGTTCCTCGTCTGCGGCCAGCAGCCATCGCAAATGCTATCAACTTTCTCATCATCGAATCTGAAACATAAAAAAATATTGGTTAGTTGGGTTGTTAAGAATGAAGTCGAAAGCAATGTTCACTATTTACGTTGTAATGCACTAATGCAGCTGTACGTTAGATTTTCGATAAATTTCACGCTAAAATTTACCTAGCAAAAGGTTGCAAAATATTGAAACTGAAATTATTTTCTGTTTATATACACTAAAATCTACCAAAAAAGTGATGGGCCATTAGTTTTAGCTGATCTTCCCTCCTATGACACACCCTATTGTCACACCTAACACTTGTTTATATATCCTTGGCAGAAATAACCACTGATGTAAGATTAGTTATGTATACTTACTTGGTCGGGTGTCACTACATGAAGTGTCCGTTACTTGTGGGAGGCGACCGCAAACGGTAGAACACATGACCTTCTGTCACTGCCCATAGGGGCGAGAGTCGCGAGGCCACACCTGCCAAAGTAGGCCTATCGACACTGGCACTGGTACCTGCACCAGCTGTCCCGCAAAACACTCACTACTCGCATGGTGATCGCTGGTGAACACACGGAATATTTGCGATTAATGCCGTAAGGGATGAGAAGAACCTTCGGTGACAATGCTTAGGGTGACATCCGATAATCACCGACACACTGTGAATTTCCAGCTCCCACACTCCGAATATGTCCCCTACAATAACACTTTAGATGAGGGAGGACACTCCACCACACCCACGCCGGCCGCCTACAACTACTATATATATGTGCAAATAAACCACTGTAGGTGCGCGTGATCCAGGTATATGCTGATAACCACAAGGAAAGAAAGAAAACACTTTGTTCCCAAGCGCTTTCGTGTAATTCACATCTTTAGGGGTGGTACTCACCCCTGAAGATGTGACCATTGTGGACCTGACCTCACCCTCCTCTGTATATATACACCTTGTTTTGTACTTCTCCTTAGTCTGTACTCACCCCTGAAGATGTGAATTACACGAAAGCGCTTGGGAACTAAGTGTTTTCTTCTTTCCTTGTGTTTCAGCATATATATATATATATATATATATATATATATATATATATATATATATATATATATATATATATATATATATATATATATATATATATATATATATATATATATATATATATATATTTTTTTTTATAGAAAATGGCCTCCAGCCTCCCCCAATTGGCATACCTTCTACACCATTTTATAACCTTAATATTAGAGATCCTAATACATAAATAGCTACTATTACTTCTACTGCTACTACTAATAAAAAAAAAATAAAAATAAAATAAATAATAATAATAATAATAATAATAAAAATAATAATAATAATAATAATAATAATAATAATAATAATAATAATAATAATAATAATAATAATAATAATAATAATAATAATAAACAAACGTTGCTTAGATAAATTATTAATTTCACTTATTATTCCACAGAGGAGGAAATGACCTTTCACATCACTGGAGGCCACAGCAAACTCCTCCTACCTCATGCTGTCTCCAACCTCCAGTGACCTCTATGACCTACAGTGACCTCTATGATATCCAGTGACTCTATGCTCTCCAGTGACCTCTATGACCTACAGTGACCTCTACGCCCTTCATTGACTTCTCCGACCTTCAGTGACCTCTACGACCTCCAGTGAATTCTACGACATCCAGTGACCTCTAGGACCTTCAGTGACCTCTATGATTCCAAAGACCTCAGTGACCCCCAGAGACCTCTATGTCCTCAAGTGACCTCTACGACCTCTACGACCTTCAGTAACCTCTACGACTTTCAGTGACCTCTGACTCCAAAGACCTCAATGACCTTCAGAGACCTCTATGACCTCAAGTAACCTATGGCCTCCAGTGACCTCTACGACCTTAAGTGACCTCTATGACCCCGAGTGAAGTGTATGACCCCTAGTAAACTCTATGAACCCCATTGACCTGTACGACCCCAGTGACCTCTTTGAACCTCAGTGACCTCTACGAGATTCAATGACCTCTATGAGCTACAGTGACCTCTGTGACCTAAAGACCACACTACCCTTCAGTGATTTCGATGACCTTCAGTGACCTCTATGACCCCCAGTGACCTCTATGACCTCTATGACCTCTAGTGAACTCTATGACCTTCAGTGACCTTTACGACCTTCAGTGACCTCTACGACCTTCAGTGACCTCTACAACTTCAGTGACCTCTATGACCTCCAGTGGCCTCTACAACTTTCAGTGACCTCTATGACCACCAGTGACCTCTATGACCCCCAGTGTCCTCTACGACCTTCAGTAGTCTCTATGACCCCTAGCGACCTGTACAGTATCCAGTGACCTCTACGACCTACAGTGACCTCTACGACCTCCAGTTTTTTACGACATCCAGTGACCTCTATGACCTGCAGTGACCTCTATAGCCCCGAAGACCTAAATGACCTTCAAAGATCTCTACGGCCTCCAGTAACCTCTATGATCTCCAGTGACCTCTATGATCCATCAGTGACTTCTACGTCTTTAAGTGACCTCTATAACCCCAGTGACCTCTATGAGCTTCAGTGACCTCGACGACCTTCAGTGACCTATACGACCTTCAGTGACCTTTATGACCCCAGTGACCTGTATGATCACCAGTGACTTCTATGACTTTCAGTGACCTCTACGACCATCAATGACCTCTACTACCCCAGTGACCTCTATGATCTTTATGGACCTCTACGTCTTGCAGTGACCTTTAATGACCTTTCTGTTGTTAAGTAACCCTGCGAACTATATAAACGTAGGTATCAGGTTAATGTGTCTTTACCAGTATACAGAATGTTACACTTTTTACAAGATTGGAACTATAACTCTTAAAATAATATAATCTCGGAACTTAATTAAAGGTGTGTTTTAATGACCTGTATTGATTTCAATTGTCACTAGGTATGTTAACTTGGGTATACCCACAGAGAGAGAGAGAGAGAGAGAGAGAGAGAGAGAGAGAGAGAGAGAGAGAGAGAGAGAACGCCTGGGTCCTGCATCAATACACCATCTAATTACCACAAACTTTTCCTACGAACACTTCACGTCCTAAACTACTCATGAAATACAGCCATTGCATAATAATTGTGACGCTTCAAATAGCGACACTTATTTTCTCTAACACCCTCTACTTCAATGAAAAAGAAACATTATTAGTAACCTTGCATGACCAGTCTGGAGTGACCGCACCTTTGAAACTGATGCATATTATAATATTTATTGACAACATGTTTTGGTGGATTTCAACAGTAAGGTGTCGCTGCAACTCTCCATACAGGAAGTGACCCGTTAGTAGCCAGGCATCACATGGAAATTACTGTGCCTGTAGTATATATCTACGTCATATAACCTTTATGATACAGTCCAACACATGGGACTTACTGTAATTTATACCCAGATCTTATACGAAGTTGAAATGTCAGGAAATGCTTAGATCAAGGTCTAGGGACTGGAAATTACCCAAAGTCACCCCAGTATACAAGAAGGGTAGAAAAAGTCCAATAGAAAACTACAGGCTGATCAGCCTAACATCAAATATATGCCAACTCTTTGAAAACATTCTGAAGCATTCAAAGCACCACAACAAAGTTTCATGGAAAGAAAATCCAGTTGGTAAACATACTCACGTTCCTTGGAATGGTAACAGAATCTGTGGACTAAGGCTCACCAGTGGATGTGTTGTAAATGGATTTCTCCAAGATGTATGAAAAAGTCCCACATGCGCGAATAGTCTAAGAGATCCAGGCATATGGTATCGCAGGCAAAATTTTGGTGTAGAATAACAACTGGCTTGAAGACAGGCAAGAGAGAGTGATCATAAACAGAGTACATACTGAATGGAAAAAGTTTTTAGTGGAGTACCACAAGACTCTATCCGACATTGATGAAAATATATCGAGACACATTGTCAAATTTGCGAAGGACACGAAGACCAAAATCTAATTATAACAAATCAACCCACTCTGAGTCGAAAATTCGTCCTTCACCGCGCATTAAATACAAATTTTCAGCGTCCCGGGGAGGGACGGGGGGGGGGGCTCAATCTGTGACAATTCCTGATAAATGTGCCGTATCTGGAAACATTAGTTGTACTGTACTGTGTCGGTTGTACTATACTGTACTCTACTGTGTTAGTTGTTGTGTACTGTGTGGTTGTACTGTACTCTATTGGATGTATTGTACTGTACTGTGTTGGATATACTGTACTGTGTGGTTGTACTGTACTGTGTTGGTTGTACTGTATTGTAAGTACTATGTGGTTGTATTGTACTGTGTGTATACACTGTACTGTGTTGGATGTACTGTACTGTGATGGTTGTACAGTACTGTGGCGGTTGTAGTGTACTGTACTTTGTCGATTGTACAGTACTGTGTTGTTATCACTGTACTGTGTGGTTGCACTGTACTGTGTGGTTGTACTGTATTGTGTTGGTTGTACTGTACTGCACTGAGTTGGTTGTACAATACTCTGTTGGTTGTAATGTACTGTGTGGTTATACTGTACTGTATTGGTTGTACTAGACAGTGAGGTTTTACTGTACTGTGGTGGCTGTACTATACTGTACTGTGTTGATTGTTCAGTACTATGTTGGTTATACTGTAGTGTACTATACTTTACTGTAATGTGTGGTTGTACTGTACTATGTTGATTTTACTCTACTGTACTGTGACGATGTAGTGTAATGTGTGGTTGTACTGTACTGTGTTGTACTGTGTTGGTTGTACTGGACTGTGTTGGTTGTTCAGTACAGTGATGGTTGTACTGCACTGTGTTGGATGTACTGTACTGTGTGGTTGTACTGTGCTGTACTGTATTGGTTGTAGTGCACTGTACTGTACTGTGTTGTTTGGTCGTACTGTACTGTGTGGTTGTAGTGTACTGTGTGGTTGTACTGTGCTGTACTGTATTGGTTTTACTACACTGTATTGTACTGTGTTGGTTGTACTGTACTGTGTGGTTGAACTGTTCTTTGTGGTTGTACTTTACTGTGTGGTTGTACTGTACGGTACTGTGTGGTTGTACTGTACTTTGTGGTCGTACTTTACTGTGCTGTGTGGTTGTACTGTACTATACTGTGTGGTTGTACTGTACTGTACTGTGTGGTTGTACTGTACTGTGTGGTTGTACTGTACTGTACTGTGTGGTACTGTACTGTACTGTGTGGTTGTACTATACTGTACTGTGTTGGTTGTACTGTACTGTGTTGGTTGTACTGTACTGCGTGGTTGTACTGTACTGTATTGTACTGTGTTGGTTGTACTGTACTGTGTGGTTCTACTGTACTGTGTGGTTGAACTGTACTGTACTGTGTGGTTGTACTGTACTATACTGTGTTGGTTGTACCGTACTCTGTGGTTGTACTGTACTATACTGTATGGTTGTACTATATTGTACTGTGTAGGTTGTATTGTACTGTACTGTGTTGGTTGTGCTGTACTGTACTGTGTGGTTGTAATGTACTGTACTGTGCTGTACTGTACTGTACTGTGTAGTTGTCATGTACTGTACTGTGTTGGATGTACTGTACTGTGTTGGTTGTACTGCACTGTGTTGGTTGTACTGTGCTGTTCTGTGTGGTTGTACTGTACTCTGTGGTTGTACTATACTGTACTGTGTTGGTTGTACTGTACTGTGTTGGTTTTACTGTACTATGTGGTTGTACTGAACTATACTGTGTGGTTGTACTGTACTATACTGTGTGGTTGTACTATACTGAAATGTGTTGGTTGTAATGTGTGGTTGTACTGTACTATGTTGGTTGTTGTAATTGTACTGTACTGTGTGGTTGTACTATACTGTAGTGTGTTGGTTGTACTGTACTGTACTGTGGTTACTGTACTGTGTGGTTACTGTACTGTGTTGGTTGTACTGTACTGTGTGGTGGTACAGTACTGTTTTGGTTGAACTGTTGTGTTGGTTGTACTGTACTGTGTGGTTATACTGAACTGTGTGGTTATACTGTACTATGTGTTGTACTGTACTGTGTGGTTGTACTGTACTGTGTTGGTTGTACTGTACTGTGTGGTGGTACAGTACTGTTTTGGTTGTACTGAACTGTACTGTTGTGTGTGGTTGTACTGTACTGTGTGGTTGTTCTGTACTGTGTTGGTTGTACTGTACTGTGTGGTTGTACTCTACTGTGTTGGTTGTACTGTACTGTGTGGTGGTACAGTACTGTTTTGGTTGTACTGAACTGTACTGTTGTGTGTGGTTTTACTGTACTGTGTGGTTGTACTGTACTGTGTTGGTTGTACTGTACTGTGTTGGTTGTAAAGTACTAAGTTGGTTGTACTGAGCTGTACTGTATTCTGAGGTTGTACTGTACTATGTGGTGTACTGTACTGTGTGGTTGTACTAAACTGTACTGTTGTGTGTGGTTGTACTGTGCTGTGTTGATTGAACTGTATTGTACTGTACTGTTAGGTAGTACTGTCCTGAGGTGGGTGTACTGTACATTACTGTATTGGTTGTACTGTAAAGTATTGTACTACACTATGTGATTGTACTGTACTATGTGTTGTACAGTACTGTGTGGTTATACTGTACTATGTGTTGTAGTGGACTGTTTGGTTGTACTGTACTGTACTGTACGGATTTACTGTACTGTGTGATTATACTATACTGTGTTGGTTGTACTGTACTTTGTGGTTGTACTGTACTGAATTGGTTGTACTGTACTGATTTGGTTGTACTGTACTGTACCGTACTGTGTGGATTTACTATACTGTGTGATTATACTGTACTGTGCTGGTTGTACAGTGCTGTGTTGGTTGTACTGTACTGTGTGGTTGTACAGTACTGTGTTGGTTGTACTGAACTGTTCCGTTATGTGCGGTTGTACTGTACTGTGTTGATTGAAATGTATTGTACTGTACTGTTTGGTTGTACTGTCCTGAGTGGGTGTACTGTACAATACTGTATTGGTTGTACTGTAATGTATTGTACTGTATTGGTTGTACTGCACTGGGTGGTTGTACTGTACTGTGTGGTTGAACAGTACTGTGTCGTTATACTAAACTGTGTTGGTTTTACTTTACTGTATTGTACTTTACTGTACTGTGTGGTTGTACAGTATTGTGTTGATTGTACTGTACTCTACTGTATTGGTTGCACTGTACTCTGTTGGTTGTACTGCCTTGTTTTGGTTGTTCTTTACAGTACTGTACTGTACTGTGCTGTACTGTATTGGTTGTACTGCACCGTGTGGTCGTACTATACTATGTTGGTTGTACTGTACTGTGTAGTTGTACTGTACTGTGTTGGTTGTACTGTTCTGTACTGTACTATGTTGGTTGTACTGTTCTGTACTGTACTGTGTTGTTTGTACTGTACTGTGTTTGTTGTACTGAACTCTGTGGTTATGCTGTACTGTGTGGTTGTACTGTACTGTGTAGTTGTACTGTACTGTCTTGGTTGTACATACTGTGTTGGTTATACAGTACTCTGTTGGTTACACTGTACTGTGTGGTTGTACTATACTGTACTGTGTTGGTTGTACTGTACTGTGTTGGTTATACTGTACAGTGTGGTTGTACTGTACTGTGTTGTTTGTACTGTACCGTACTGTGTGGTTGTACTGTAATGTGCTGTACTGTATTGGTTGTACTGTACTGTAATGTCCTATGTGGTTGTATTGGACTGTGTGGATAGTCTGCACTGTGTTTGATGTACTGTATTCTGTTGGTTGTACTGTGCTGTACTGTGTTGGTTGTACTGTGCTGTACTGTGTTGGTTGTACTGTGCTGTACTGTGTTGGTTGTACTGTGCTGTACTGTGTTGGTTGTACTGTACTGTGTGGTTATACAGTACTGTGGTGGTTGCACAGTACTGTGATGGTTGTACTCTACTGTACTCTGTAGTTGTACTGTACTGTGTTGGTTGTACTGTACTTTGTTGGTTGTACTGTACCGTGTGGTTGTACAGTACTGTGGTGGTTGTACAGTACTGTGGTGGTTGTATTCTACCGTACTCTGTGGTTGTACTGTACTGTGTTGGTTGTACTGTACTGAGTTGGTTGTACTGTACTGAGTTGGTTGTACTGTACTTTACTGAGTTGGTTGTACTGTACTGTAATGTGTTGGTTGTACTGTACTTTACTGAGTTGGTTGTACTGTACTGTGTTGGTTGTACTGTACTGAGTTGGTTGTACTGTACTGTGTTGGTTGTACTGTTCTGTACTGTACTGTGTTGGTTGTACTGTTCTGTACTGTACTGTGTTATTTGTACTGTACTGTGTTTGTTGTACTGAACTCTGTGGTTATGCTGTACTGTGTGGTTGTATAGTACTGTACTGCGTGATTGTACTGTACTGTGTAGTTGTACTGTACTGTCTTGGTTGTAGATACTGTGTTGGTTATACAGTACTGTGTTGGTTACACTGTACTGTGTGGTTGTGCTATACTGTACTGTGTTGGTTGTACTGTACTGTGTTGGTTATACTGTACAGTGTGGTTGTACTGTACTGTGTTGTTTGTACTGTACCGTACTGTGTGGTTGTACTGTTATGTGCTGTACTGTATTGGTTGTTCTGTACTGTAATGTCCTATGTGGTTGTATTGTATTGTGTGGATAGTCTGTACTGTGTTTGATGTACTGTATTCTGTTGGTTGTACTGTGCTGTTCTGTGTTGGTTGTACTGTACTGTGTGGTTATACAGCACTGTGGTGGTTGTACTGTACAGTGTGGTTGTACTGTACTGTGTTGTTTGTACTGTACCGTACTGTGTGGTTGTACTGTTATGTGCTGTACTGTATTGGTTGTTCTGTACTGTAATGTCCTATGTGGTTGTATTGTATTGTGTGGATAGTCTGTACTGTGTTTGATGTACTGTATTCTGTTGGTTGTACTGTGCTGTTCTGTGTTGGTTGTACTGTACTGTGTGGTTATACAGCACTGTGGTGGTTGTACTCTACTGTACTCTGTGGTTGTTCTGTACTGTGTTGGTTGTACTGTACTGTACTCACTGGTTGTACTGTACTGTGTTGGTTGTACTTTACTTTGTTTTTTGTACTGTACTGTGTGGTCGTACAGTACTATGGTGGTTGTACAGTACTGTGGTGGTTGTACTCTACCGTACTCTGTGGTTGTACTGTACTGTGTTGGTTGTACTGTACTGGATTGGTTGTACTGTACTGAGTTGGTTGTACTGTACTTTACTGAGTTGGTTGTACTGTACTGTGTTGGTTGTACTGTACTGTGTTGGTTGTACTGTACTGTAATGTGTTGGTTGTACTGTACTTTACTGAGTTGGTTGTACTGTACTGTGTTGGTTGTACTGTACTGAGTTGGTTGTACTGTACTGTGTTGGTTGTACTGTTCTGTATTGTACTGTGTTGGTTGTACTGTTCTGTACTGTACTGTGTTATTTGTACTGTACTGTGTTTGTTGTACTGAACTCTGTGGTTATGCTGTATTGTGTGGTTGTATAGTACTGTACTGCGTGATTGTACTGTACTGTGTAGTTGTACTGTACTGTCTTGGTTGTAGATACTGTGTTGGTTATACAGTACTGTGTTGGTTACACTGTACTGTGTGGTTGTACTATACTGTACTGTGGTGGTTGTACTGTACTGTGTTGGTTATACTGTACAGTGTGGTTGTACTGTACTGTGTTGTTTGTACTGTACCGTACTGTGTGGTTGTACTGTAATGTGCTGTACTGTATTGGTTGTACTGTACTGTAATGTCCTATGTGGTTGTATTGGACTGTGTGGATAGTCTGCACTGTGTTTGATGTACTGTATTCTGTTGGTTGTACTGTGCTGTACTGTGTTGGTTGTACTGTGCTGTACTGTGTTGGTTGTACTGTGCTGTACTGTGTTGGTTGTACTGTACTGTGTGGTTATACAGTACTGTGGTGGTTGCACAGTACTGTGATGGTTGTACTCTACTGTACTCTGTGGTTGTACTGTACTGTGTTGGTTGTACTGTACTTTGTTGGTTGTACTGTACTGTGTGGTTGTACAGTACTGTGGTGGTTGTACAGTACTGTGGTGGTTGTATTCTACCGTACTCTGTGGTTGTACTGTACTGTGTTGGTTGTACTGTACTGAGTTGGTTGTACTGTACTGAGTTGGTTGTACTGTACTTTACTGAGTTGGTTGTACTGTACTGTAATGTGTTGGTTGTACTGTACTTTACTGAGTTGGTTGAACTGTACTGTGTTGGTTGTACTGTACTGAGTTGGTTGTACTGTATTGTGTTGGTTGTACTGTTCTGTACTGTACTGTGTTGGTTGTACTGTTCTGTACTGTACTGTGTTATTTGTACTGTACTGTGTTTGTTGTACTGAACTCTGTGGTTATGCTGTACTGTGTGGTTGTATAGTACTGTACTGCGTGATTGTACTGTACTGTGTAGTTGTACTGTACTGTCTTGGTTGTAGATACTGTGTTGGTTATACAGTACTGTGTTGGTTACACTGTACTGTGTGGTTGTGCTATACTGTACTGTGTTGGTTGTACTGTACTGTGTTGGTTATACTGTACAGTGTGGTTGTACTGTACTGTGTTGTTTGTACTGTACCGTACTGTGTGGTTGTACTGTTATGTGCTGTACTGTATTGGTTGTTCTGTACTGTAATGTCCTATGTGGTTGTATTGTATTGTGTGGATAGTCTGTACTGTGTTTGATGTACTGTATTCTGTTGGTTGTACTGTGCTGTTCTGTGTTGGTTGTACTGTACTGTGTGGTTATACAGCACTGTGGTGGTTGTACTCTACTGTACTCTGTGGTTGTTCTGTACTGTGTTGTTTGTACTGTACCGTACTGTGTGGTTGTACTGTTATGTGCTGTACTGTATTGGTTGTTCTGTACTGTAATGTCCTATGTGGTTGTATTGTATTGTGTGGATAGTCTGTACTGTGTTTGATGTACTGTATTCTGTTGGTTGTACTGTGCTGTTCTGTGTTGGTTGTACTGTACTGTGTGGTTATACAGCACTGTGGTGGTTGTACTCTACTGTACTCTGTGGTTGTTCTGTACTGTGTTGGTTGTACTGTACTGTACTCACTGGTTGTACTGTACTGTGTTGGTTGTACTTTACTTTGTTTTTTGTACTGTACTGTGTGGTCGTACAGTACTATGGTGGTTGTACAGTACTGTGGTGGTTGTACTCTACCGTACTCTGTGGTTGTACTGTACTGTGTTGGTTGTACTGTACTGGATTGGTTGTACTGTACTGAGTTGGTTGTACTGTACTTTACTGAGTTGGTTGTACTGTACTGTGTTGGTTGTACTGTACTGTGTTGGTTGTACTGTACTGAGTTGGTTGTACTGTACTGTAATGTGTTGGTTGTACTGTACTTTACTGAGTTGGTTGTACTTTACTGTGTTGGTTGTACTGTACTGAGTTGGTTGTACTGTACTGTAATGTGTTGGTTGTACTGTACTTTACTGAGTTGGTTGTACTGTACTGTGTTGGTTGTACTGGAATGAGTTGGTTGTACTGTACTGTGTTGGTTGTACTATACTGTGTTGGTTGTACTGTACTGAGTTGTGGTGGTTACAAGTGTTCCCTGAAGAATGCAGTGATGGGTAGGGAAACACCGTGTAACACTGAAGTCCGTTTATTATGGATGAGAGAAATACAAGTGGTGACTCGCGTTTGCCATGCACGGTTCACACAGTCAGACTGAGGCTGCCTTGCCATATGGCAGCCTCGGGGCAATGTTGCCACATAACGTGCAGTGTTGCCACGTGATAATATATATAAATGCTACTCGGCACAGTAGCTTATATACAGGGTTGCTACTCGGCACAGTAGCTTATATACATAACCTACATCTCCCTCCCCCCTCACGCTCATAGTCTTTGTCTTGAGCGGACTTCTTAGTCCTAAGTTGCTCCAAGCGTCGAGGTGCACTGTGGGGCGGATCCTCGTGAGGTGTAGGTGAATCGTCCTCAGTCAGGGGGCCAGCAGCAAGGGGATGGGACTGGCCGGAGGAAGCGGCGGTTCCTCCACCAGACACGGCCGCTCGGCATCCTGACCTTGTAGTCCCGCGACCGGCCGACGCCCATCACTATGCCCACCTTGTCCCAACGTGTCGTCGTCGGGTCCTGGACGCGGACAAGGGCACCAATCTCCACTGGCTGAAGAGGGCGGGCACGGTCGTCATACCGAGCCTTGGAGTCCTGGGCACGTGAAGCGGCGCGGCGGTCACAGCTCTAGGGTTTGGTCTGCCAGTCCTTCGCAAAGGCTTTGGCGTGTGTAGGAACGCAAGAGCGGAGAGGGTG
Source organism: Homarus americanus (assembly GCF_018991925.1). Taxonomy (NCBI): domain Eukaryota; kingdom Metazoa; phylum Arthropoda; class Malacostraca; order Decapoda; family Nephropidae; genus Homarus; species Homarus americanus. Next base: position 20,818 of record NW_024749787.1, on the reverse strand, counting down.
ACCATACAGGATCTGGGCAGGGGAGCGTCCTGTGTGGGTGGGAGTGGACGCGGGTTCTGGGCAGCTCCGTGTGGCAGCGCCAGGCGCGTCGCTCGTCGACTCACGCACCCTGCTGGCGGTGTAACGAGCAGCTGGCATCTGCTGGGGAAAGTCTCTGGGCACCACGCATAACTCCTTGAGGTGCTCCCATGACAACAAGGGTGTCGCGATAGTAGGCTGCACGTCGATCCATCCGTGACACGACCTGTCGCCGTAAGTGATCTCCGCTTGAAAGGAGCCCACAGCGTCCGGCATCTGGGAACCGTCCGCATTGTAGTGCAGCAGCTGCGGCGGTGGTCCCAGGTCACGTTTGGTGAGGCCCAGTTTCTGGAGGTGCTTCAACCCAATCACCGTGGTATCGGCGCCGGTGTCCGGTATCACCTCGATGTGACCCGACACATCACCGTGTGTGACGGCGACGCGGATGGTAGGGGAAGGGGTAGCCCTGGGGCGTGTGGTCGAGTCCATCCTCCTGATGTGACTCCGCTGCTGCTTGGGGCTGCGTTGGCCATCTGGCTGCGTGCGAACCACCCGGAGGGAAGTGCGCTGCTTTCCTCCTCGTCTCGGGCTTTTGGGCTTCGGTTGGCGGCAGCACTTGTCGTAGTGTCCATAGCGACCGCAGGCCTGACACTTGCGGCCTCGTGCAGGGCACCTGTCTGTGTTAGACCAGTGGCCCTTACGGTCACATCCACGACACAGTGAGTCGGCGGCTGGGCATGTCTTGGGGCTGTGCTGCTTTCCACAGCTGCCACAGGAAGCACTAGGCAGAGGCGTGGAAGAACGTGTGGCAGCCTTCGCGTTGTTGGCCGCCTTCTTATCCTTCTTGTATTGTGAGATAGCTCTCACAACAGGTGGGGCCCGTAAGGCAGAGGTGGCGGACTTGGTGGCCTCGTATGACCGACATTCAGTCACTACCACCTGGAGTGTGGAGGAAGCGTCCAGGGGGATGAGTCGCTGCATCAACTCTTCGTGCCTGACACCTGTCAAGATCCCATGCTTGATCCAGGCTTCCTCACATTCCCGGCTGTGCGCCTTGCAGACGTCGATCTCCTCTGACAAACTCTTCAAGCGTACAAAAAAGTCGTCAAAGGATTCGTTCTGCTTGCTTGCAGCTGGTGAAGGCACGGCGACGCAAAGCCTCGTTGTTCCGACCCTTAACATGCTCCTGTAAAAGGTCGAGCACATTCGTCACTGAAGAGGTAGAATCGGGAGGCACTTGCAACGTGTGCTCCAAAACTCTCTGGGTCTCCAGCGACAAACACATCCGCAGTTGGATGAGCTGTTTGTTTGGAGGCATGCTGTCAAGGTCCACCATCGTGGAGTAATCTGTCCAACGCCGCCTCCACTCACGAAAAAGCTGAAACGTGACGTCTGGTGAGAGGGCGGGTGGGGGTTGAACAGATGCCTTGGGAGCTGTTTGTTTGGAGGCAAGAGTACCTGGAGGACGCTGGTGGGGTGGAGGAGGGAGTGTACTGGCGCCTTGAAGCGCGCTACCTGCGAGTGAGGGTGGGTGGGTTAGCGCCAGGGTCGCCAATAGTGCCTCAAAACGCAACTTTTCCTCCTCTCTTCGTGTCTCCTCCCTCTGAAGTTCCATCTCTCTGCGTCTCTCGTCCCGGTCGTCCATCCACCTCAGAATTGTGGCAATGTCCGTCACTGGAGGTGGAGGATGAGAGTCTGCGCCCGGTGGAGGAGAAGGTGGTGAGGAGTCGTGTCTCCCATCTTGACGTTGTCCCTTCTTACCTCCCATCTTAGTGTGTGCATGGACTGCACTGTTTAGTATATAAAGTGGCGCCTCAACAGCTCGAACCACATATATATGACATAAACAGCGCAGGAATAACGCATATAGTCCACTGTTCTGTCCGTGAGTGAGTGCGAGCGTGCGTGCGTGTGTGTGTGTCTGAGAGATTGCTTCGTGGTGGCCTTAATGCCGGTGGCTGGAGACGCGGCGGGAGTGAGACCGTCAGTATCACCCGGGATGTCACACGAGAAGGGTGTACCGCTGCGTGCTCCGTGGATACCACAAAAAATCATGCCAATGCTCAACTCTCAGCTCTAGACACACTAATACACTGACACTAACACTGCCACCGTCACTAAAACGCACTGTGACGGCCCAACACTGCACATCGCGGCGAAACACAGCGCAACACAAAACACTATGAGTCGACGCCCATCACCGGCAGACGTAACTGTCTCGGCACCGTTCACACACTTTGTAAGTCCACAGATCCTAGCCACTGCGCCATGGTGGTTACAAGTGTTCCCTGAGGAATGCAGTGATAGGTAGGGAAACAACCGTGTAACACTGAAGTCCGTTTATTATGGATGAGAGAAATACAAGTGGTGACTCGCGTGTGCCATGCACGGCTCACACAGTCAGACTGAGGTTGCCTTGCCATATGGCAGCCTCGGGGCAATGGTGCCACATAACGCACGCAGTGTTGCCACGTGATAATATATATAAATGCTACTCGGCACAGTAGCTTATATACAGGGTTGCTACTCGGCACAGTAGCTTATATACATAACCTACAAGTTGGTTGTACTGTACTGAGTTGGTTGTACTGTACTGTGTTGGTTGTACTGTACTGTGTTGGTTGTACTGTACTGTGTTGGTTGTACTGTACTGTGTTGGATGTACTGTACTGTGTTGGTTGTACTGTACTGTGTTGCTTGTACTGTACTGTGTTGGTTGTACTGTACTGTGTTGGTTGTACTGTACTGAGTTGGTTGTACTGTACTGTGTTGGTTGTACTGTACTGTGTTGGTTGTACTCAACTGAGTTGGTTGTACTGTACTGTGTTGGTTGTACTGTACTGAGTTGGGTGCACTGTACTGTGTTGGTTGTTGCTGTACTGTGTTGGCTGTACTGTACTGTGTTGGTTGTACTGTACTGTGTTGGTTGTACTGTACTGTGTTGGTTGTACTGTACTGTACTGTACTGTTGGCTGTACTGTACTGAGTTGGTTGCATTGTACTGTGTTGGTTGTACTGTACCGAGTTGGTTGTACTTATACTGTGTGGTTGTAATTGTACTGAGTTGGTTGTACTGTACTGTGTGTGGTTGTACTGTACTGAGTTGGTTGTACTGTACCGAGTTGGTTGTACTATACTGTGTGGTTGTACTTGTACTGCACTGTGTGGTTGTACTGTACTGTGGTTGTACTGTACTGTGTTGGTTGTACTGTACTGAGTTGGTTGTACTGTACTTGTTGGTTGTACTGTACTGTGTGGTTGTACTGTGTGTTGTACTGTACTGTGTGGTTGTACTGTATTGTGGTTGTACTGTACTGAGTTTTGTACTGTACTGTGTGGTTGTACTGTACTGTGTGGTTGTACTGTACTGTGTGGTGTACTGTACTGAGTGGTTGTATTGTACTGTGTGGTTGTACTGTACTGTACTGTGTGTTGTACTGCACTCTGTGGTTGTACTGTACTAAGTTGGTTGTACTGTACTGTGTGGTTGTACTGTACTGAGTTGGTTGTACTATACTGTGTGGTTGTACTGTACTGAGTTGGTTGTACTGTACTGTGTGGTTGTACTGTACTGAGTTGGTTTTACTGTACTGTTTGGTTGTACTGTACTGTGTGGTTGTACTGTACTGTGTGGTTGTACTGTACTGTGTGGTTGTACTGTACTGAGTTGGTTGTACTGTACTGTGTGGTTGTACTGTACTGAGTTGGTTGTAATGTACTGTGTGGTTGTACTGTACTGAGTTGGTTGTACTGTACTGTTTGGTTGTACTATACCAGTGTTTCTCTAACTTTTTCACTCCATTCCCCCCATAAGGAACACTCATCATCCTCGTGCCCCCCTTCAGTTCTTTCCCAAGCCCCTCACAAATAATGATGAAAATAGACTGTTTTGGTTCTCTTCCTTTATTTTAATGTCTACAATCATCAAACAGAATCCATGTATTGTTACAGTTCAAAAGGATGGATGACATTGTTTTCTTTCAGTCAGTCGACTGATTCGATGTTGAGTCACTGATAAAGGACATAAATAAGTAGTGGAAAATGGCAAAAGGACTCGAAGTGCTATCTCACTAACTTTTGGTTATGCCTGATACATTGAGCACCAGAATACAGTCAGAAATATTCTTCATAGAGGTCTCTGGCAGCAGATTCGTTCCTGAGATCAAGGAATTCGCCTTGATCATCTTCGGGAATGGCAGAAATATAAAGAGCGCCAGAGAAAGGATTCCTTACCAATTTCCCCTCTTCCTCCTCGAATTCTGGGAAGTACCTTTTGAGCTCAGTTTCCAAGGATTTCAAGTGCTGAATTATTTCATTTTTGAGTGATGGGTCAAGTATATGATCCTCTTCAATCTCGTCAAGAACATTTATGATATTCTCAAACATGGCAACATTTCCTGCTCTGACTTTTCTTTGCCAGTTCTGGAGTTTAAGAAATGCACGAATACAATCCATGTGGTGAAACATTTATTTCCTTGCCTTGTAGCTTGAGCAGCTAAACAGGCTGAATAGCATGTTTAGCTGCTCAAATATGTCTGCCAAGTACGCAAGACGTGGCTCCCACAACACCTCGTTGAAGTGACTCAGTAGATCATCCTTCCCTTTCATTTCCAGGAACAACTTAGTTCTCCCCGAAGTTCGAACACTCTATTCACAACATTACCCGTGGAAAGCCATCGCACTTTGAAGTAAAAGAGGAGGGTTACATGCTCTGAATCCATGCCTCTATCCCTGGTTCTGGAAAAGGCGAGAGTTCAAATCTCCTGCTTTCACAAAGTTGACGCATTTTACCACTGCCTCCAGGATCTTGCAAAGGGCATCAGGGAGGGTTTTGACGCCAGTGCAAAGCAATGGATCATACAATGAACCCCTTTGGCATTCAGAGCCACTTCCGCGACGTGCTTCTGTAACCCCGATTTCGAGCCCAGCATCGCCGGAGCCCCATCAGTACAGCCTCCACAATTTATTTTCCAGATGATCCCGTTAGTTGTGAAGAAAGAAGTCAACTTTTCCACCACATCTAAAGCTGTTGTGGTAGTTTCAAGCTGTGTACATAACAGCTTTTCATCCTTGATATCACGCAAAAATACATACCTAACAAACACGAGTTGCTGTGTATAAGAACTCACATCCGTTGACTCATTCAATTGTATTGCAAACATACCAGTTGGAGACGATTTAATCTCCTGTATCATTTGTTCCCTGATATCATCTGACATTTCACTAATTCTCCGTTTCACCGCGTCGTCTGACAAGGAAATCTGCTAAATCTTACATTCACTTGCCTCTCCAAGAACCCGCTTTACCATCTTTGAAGCACACGGCTTAATTAAAGTTTCACCAATCGTGTGGGCCTTCTTCTTCTTAGTCATTTCAATGGAAACCTCATATGATGCCTCAACTACACTTAGGTTCTGTTGTTGGAAGGCAACACTCTCATCCGGTCTCTGTTTTCCCAAACTCCGTTCATGGCGCTTGAAGAAATCGGGGTCTCTCTCCGCATACTGGGGGTGGATTGTCGTCAGATGATACTTCAGCTTACTAGGCCTCATGGAATCGTTCCCCAACACTTTGAAACACAACACACACCGAGGTTTCTCGATGCCATCAGCGAGGATTGATGTAAATCCGCAGTTAATGTATTTATCATTGTACTTCCGCTTCTTAACAACACTGGCAGCCATCGCAATTCTAAGGAAATTATAAAAAAAAAAACAGACAGAAACAGACGAATGATAAGGGCTAAAAATTATAAAAATAAAAAACAGAAATATAAGAATCATGAATCTCTTGGTTTTACTAAACATTTGTAATCTCTCTCTCTCTCTCTCTCTCTCTCTCTCTCTCTCTCTCTCTCTCTCTCTAAATGTTGACTAATTCTTAAAAAAACAGAATGTCACAGAAACAGACGAATGATAAAGACTAAAAAGTTATAATAATAATAAAAAAAGAGAAATAATCCGAATGACAAATACACAAACATGCATGAAGTCCACACATACAGTCCACTCACAGTTCACTCACATATTTTCCTAATGATATCTTGAGCCAGACTGAGAACATGATCACCACTTGTAAAGCGATGACACACGGACATGTACTTCAGAACATGTGAGATCAGTGAATCACTCCAGCACCCGTCACCCTGCTGACAGGAACTAGAATCGTGCAATCTGAGCGAATCTGTTGGAAATGAAAACTAGCTGCTGCACCATACTGTGTAAATATTAAAACTGTACCGTACGGGTATGATGATTACACACAATGACAAAAAAACAGACAAATTAAAAAAAACGATTTCTCCCCTAACAAGGCAAAGGGACAAAAAAAAAAAGTTGTATCAGAGTTTCCACATTTTCTCCAAACATACTGTATACTACTTACACTCGCCCGCCATGCCCCCCCTAAGATCTTGCCGTGGCCCCCAGTTTGAGAAACACTGGTGAAGATGGACAACAGCGAACACCTCAGTATGGATATTATTATTCTTGTAAACTACGTATTCTGTGAAAATAAGTAAAACTAACGAATTCCACTGTTTTCATTCAAAATTGAGTGCTTTCACTACAAGTAAAACTAACTAAAAAGAGCATTTTAGTAGAAAAAGAGCGTTTTCCGTGAAAAGACGTAGTGAACTAAAATACACTTTTTTGAGCAGAAAACAAGCTTTTTTCCGTGAAAAGACGTTAGTGAACTAAAATACACTGTTTTGTGCAGAAAACAAGCGTATTCTGTGAAAATAAGTAAAACTAACGAATTCCACTGTTTTCATTCAAAATTGAGTGTTTTCACTAGAAGAAGTAAAACTAACTGAAACAGCATTTTCAGGAAAAAAAGATCGTTTTCCGTGAGATGTAAAACTTACTAAAATACACCGTTTTTGAGTAAAAACTGAGTGTTTCCAGTACAAAAAGTAAAACTAACAAAAATCAGTGTGTTTGAGCGAAAAACAAACTTTTTCCGTGAAAAGACATCAGTGAACTAAAATACACTTTTTGGAGCAAAAAACAAGCGTTTTTCGTGAAAAAAATAGAATGAACTATAATATACTGCTTTCTGCAGAAAACAAGCGTATTCCGCGAAAAGAACTATAACTAACAAATTCCACTGTTTTCAATCAGAATTAAGTGTTTTCATTAGGAGTAAAACTAACTAAAAATAACATTTTTAGGAGAAAAAAACATTTTACGTGACAGAAGTAAAACTTACTAAAATACACTGTTTTTGAGCAGAAACTGATGTTTCCAGTAAAAGAAGTAAAACGAACTAAAAGCAGTGTGTTTGAGCAGAAAACAAGCGTTTTCCGTGAAAAGACGTCAGTGAACTAAAATACACTTTTTTGAGCAGAAAACAAGCGTTTACGTTGTTACGCCGTCTCTTAATTTTCTTTAATATCCAGGTTCTAGGCGTAACCAAACAAAAAGGAAGTGAAGTAAATTAATAGGGAATAAAAATAAATTCAGTAAACCTTTAAGAACTTAATTAAATTAAATATTAACACAATAAAGAGCCTCGTAGGCTGTCAGAACAAATTGATTCACTATCGAAACTTTTAAGACACAAATGATACTAAAACACCGAAACATCAAAAAAGAAAATAAAGCATTGGATTACGTTAACACTGCATAAACATATAAAATAACTAACACTAAAATTAACTAACGTGAAATAACACTGAATTACTTAAATGTAACTAAGCAAACACTGATGGACACATAAGAGATATAAATAGGTACTCACATAGATATACTACATTGGTGGCGACAGGAACAACACAATAATAAAATAAGTATAAGTAACAGGTGACAGGTGTCACTCAAAAGAACGTGAACTGAATGACGAGAGGACTGGACTGAACTCCGTCATTATTATTTTATTTTATTTATTTTATTTTTTTTTTAATTGATTTGTAGGAATATTACCTCAGCGGACCTTAAGCTAAAATGCTGGTCCACCCACTGCTGGGATAAAACACCAGCGGCGTTTTGGTTAAATGCACATCTCCACCACTAGTGTGGGGGGGGGATGCTCGGTAAGAAACTGTAGGGTTTCTTGAGAGTAGTTGGTGGTTAGCTTTCTGGCAACCTTCTCTGCTGTGATAGGTGGTTGTATGTTTCTCCTAGCTAATTGTGTTCCAGGGCACTCTGTGAGGTAGTGCTGCAGTGTGTTTTCCGCTCCGCTGTCGCAGGTCTTGCACATGCGCTGCTCTGCTTGTTCCGATACAAGTATTTCTCAAATGCATGGGTATCCCAGTCTCAGTCGGTGGAAGTTGACTTCTTCCCTTCTTGTTATATCCTTCATGAATGGTGGTCTCTCATAATTCGTGACCAGATAGTACCACCTGGCCGATCGTGATACTGGTGTTAATCTTCTATGTTTCTCTATTTTCCACTGGGCAGTTCGTGTTATTGTGGTCTTCTTTATCTGCTGCTGACTGGGCGGGATGTTCATCTCAATGTTTCGCTGTTCTAACGCAGTCTTGGCAGCAGCATCAGCTCGTTCATTCCCTGGGATTCCGATATGACTGGGCACCCAGTTAATGATAACTTGCCGATCTTGTAGTTTTAATCCTTGCAGTAGTCCAATAACGGATGTTATGAGATGAATGTTGTCTCTATGCTCTCTGCATTGTAGTGCTTCAATAGCACATCGTGAGTCAGTGTGTATTACAATGCCTTGTTGACTGTTTATGGAGGCGTGTCTTAGGGCTCCAAGTATGGCAGCTAGCTCAACTTGCAAAGTACAGAATCCATCTGAAGTTCTCCAAAGGGACGTGTTACCTCCTTCTATAGTGAAGGCTGCTCCTGCCTTCGTACTGGTGGTCTCTACAGAACCGTCTGTGTAATACACTGTACTATTGTGAGGTGTTAGAGCCTTCATGTTTCTCTCTGCTATCTGTCGGAGCTCATGTGGGTTACAGTCAGCCTTTCTTGTCCCAGTTTGTAGAATGTTGAAGACTGCTGGCGGGGACTCCCACGGTGCTGGGGTGCTATAGTCTGGACTCATTGTATCAGGTCCTTTGCTGAGGATTGTGTCTTTCAATTTCAGTCGATTGTCTGCGTCAGCTGCTCACAATAGCCATGTTTTCTTGTTAAAGACATCTTTTAAGGTTCAGTGCTCGTAAGAGTCCATTCTTGATGTCACCCTTCCGAGCCCTGGTAATCAGTTTTGTTGCAAAGCACGCTGTTAATCGTTCAGCTCTGGTTTGGAGAGATGTGAGACCTGTCTCCATGTGTAAGTTTTCGATTTTTGTCCACATAGGTGCCTTGACAATGGCTCTCATAGCGTTATTCTGGACAACTTCTAATTTCGCCCACTGCCCCTCAGACAGTGTGTTAAGAGCCAGTGTCGCATAGTCTGTTAATGATCGAATGGCGTGTATATATAGCGTTCTTAGGACTACATGTCCCGCACCCACCTTGGGTCCTGTCATGGCTCTCATCATGTTGACTCTCTTGCCTATTCGGTCTCTTAGATAGTTTATCTCAGTGTAAAATTTGAGGCGTTTGTCAATCCAGATGCCCAGGTATTTGTATACATTGACCCATTGTAGGGCAATACCTTGTATTTGAAGTTGTGTCACCGACTCATTGTGTCCAAACCTCATGACTTTCGATTTGGGGATTGATATCTTGAGCCCGAGCCTCATACATTCTTCACTGATGAGGTCTAGTGCTCTTTGGACTTTGCTGATTTGGTTTCTGCCTTTTACTATCAGTGGTAAGTCGTCAGCATAGCACAGCAGTTTGGTACCCTCTTGAAAGGGGAGCCGACACAAGTTTTCCATGAGGATGTTGAAGAGAGTTGTACTAAGAACTCCTTCTTGTGGTGTGCCATTTTCCAGTCTTTGCTGACCTGAGACTTGTCCTTGCCAAGTAACTCTTGCTGTTCTGTTTTGGAGATAGTCAGCAATCCAAGCCAGTAGGTATCCTTTGACGCCTTTCCGGGCCAGAGTGGTTACAATGGCCTGTGCATTTGCCAGCTCAAATGCCTTCTCTAGATCAAGGAATACTACGATTGCCTTATTTTGACCAATCGATCCCAGGAGAGTGGCCAAACTGTGTGCAGTGCTGTGACCTTTGGTGAATCCAAAGATATTGTGGTGAAGTGGTCCAATTTTCCAGAGGAGTCGTGTAAGGACCATCCTTTCGGCGGTTTTGCCGATGCATGCTGTTAGTGATATTAGTCTGAAATTCGGGGGATCATTGGGTTTGGGAATAGGAACAATGTTTGCTCCTTTCCAAGCTGACGAGAGTTTGCCTGCTGACCATAATGCGTTTATAACTGTTATGAGAGCAAGTTCACCAGCAAGTCCTGCATTGCTGAGCATGTCTGACTACTAATTCTCTCTCCAGTTGTACTTGCTGTAGATGAAGTCTTATTTCAAGAGGTAGTTGAGCTGATGACGAGCGTTCTACAAAGTGTTCTGCCAAGCTGGGGGTGGGCTGGAGATCTGGGCAATTTTCCTGTTGCTATCCTGAGTTTTCTCCAGAGTTCACTCAGGCTGGTGTGTGCATTAAAGGTTGCGCACCACTCGAGCCATTTGTCTTCCCTAATTTTCTGAGTAATTTGACGAGCATGTTGAACAGCAGCTCTCAAGAGTTTCACTCCCTCAGGGGAAGGGTATTGTCGGAGATATCTTCTGAATGTGTTGATTCAGTGATTCTGTTCTCTGACTTCGTCATTGCAGAACCAGTAGTCTTTGTAGAGTTTGTTTTTGGTATTGCTTTCTCTGCTGCATGTTGTATGGCACCAGTAAGGTCCTGGTTTAGTTGGTCAATATCTTCTGCTGGTTCATAGTTCGAAAACCATTTTTGGAGTTCATCTTGATATAATTTCCAATTTGCTTTCTTGGTATTCCATCTGGGTGGCGGACGTGGGGGAGGAGGGAGTAGTTCCATTCTCAAAGTAGTTGTCGTTGCAAAGTGGTCACTGGTCAGTTCATCATCCATCTCCCACTGAGCTACTGGAACGAGCTCAGTGGAGATGAATGTGAGGTCCAATGTTCCTCCCAGTATGTGTGTTGGTTCCCCAGTATTAATGAGCGTTATTTCTGGAACATCTGTCAGCAGTTCCACTAGGTGACGACCATCCAGGTTCATTCTTGTGGTCGAATTGATCGTTGGATGGCGGGCATTGAAGTCCCCAGCAATGAGCACAAGTTCCTGTGTTGCTTGTGTCAGTAGTTCATCGGCTTCTAGTCGTTTGGTAGGCGGTTTATAGTTATTGTATACTACAAGACTGTCCTTTGCCAGGTGTATCCGAACAGCTTGTGCCTCTACTCCATCTCCACAGTGAACTGGTTCTACTTCTGAACTGGGGATGGTCGCCCTGACGAGAATCATGCTGCCATGGGAGTTGGGCCCCTTTGGTACAGAGTACTGTTGGTATCCAGGCAAGCGGCATTTTTTATCTTTGGACATCAGGGTTTCTTGTAGAATGAAGACATCAACATTTTTAGCTAAGGCTGCTGCTTGTACAGTATGCCGTTTGTTGGACAGGCCTTGTACATTCCACTGTGTTATCTTGAGATTACAAGGAGGTGGGGCTATTCTATCATTATCTCCTCGTCGCTGGTGCTGTAGTTGCTCTCGATGTTCATGGTCGAGTCGCTCTCCTCCTCGTCCGTTAAGAGTGGTGGCTGTTTCTTGGGCACCTGCTCTGAGGGAGGAGCAGGAGGTGGAATCTCGGGAGTTTTTTCTTCTCTCTTCAGGGTGCTGTCGCTCTTGTCTGTGATCGTGTGTTTGCCGACGGTCTGTGTTTGTTCTTCTATTCCTCGTGATCTGTTGCAAGGGGCTTGAGGTTTCACGGTTTTGAGTGATCTCTTGGATGGCAAGTTCTTCCTCTTGTCTGATATCTGTCTCAAGGGCGTCGTCTGTTCCACTCGTAGTTGTGGAGTTTTGGGGGTCTGGTCTTCCTGCATCTTTTCTGTGAGCTGTGTCATAACTGCATTTATTATATTTTCGGTGCTGGTATCTTGTTTCTGCATTATTGTAGAGAAAGTCACTATCATAATAGTGATCATCTGTTTTATTTGTTCTTCGGTGAATACCGTTTGTAGATTGGCAGGCTGGGGTGTATTCAGTTGGGTGGCCGCCTGAAGGGGTTGCAGTGTCCCAGGCAATATGGTGTTCTCCACCAATACTGGAGTGTTCTGTCCTTTTACTGCTACACAGCTCTGGAGATGCGGTTGAGGAGTCCACTGGTTTGTCATGGTTTTCTGCATGGACTGATTTTGTTCTGGTGTCTTCAATTTTGTCCTGTAGCCTGGTGGAGGAAGTGCAGGGAAGGAATCCTCTGACAGTTGGGGTGGAGTGGGTGTTGGGTTGACTGTATTCTGTCGCTGTTGACCCCACACGAATTTGCCCTGAGGTGCTTCTGTTCTGTTTTGTGGTTGAACTTTTGCCCTTGCAACTTTCATCCGCTCTCTCCTCTCTGGGCATGATGTGCTCCAAGCGTGATGTTTCTTTCCACAATTTGGGCACTTGGCTGTCGTGATGGTTCCGTCCTTGTGTTTCTGAATACACATTTCTGTCATGTGGCTTTGGCTGCAAATGCCACATCTCACGTTTTTGTGGCACCTGGATTGGTGATGTACAAATTTCTGACATTTGTAGCATCGTAGTGGTTCTGGGATAAAACGACGCAACTTGCAAGTCCCCCAGTTGCCTAGGTCTACCTCCTCTGGGGACTGTCCCCTTGATGTCCACTAGCACTTGCCTTGTCTGTGCTTTGTCCCAACTTGTAACACAGCGCTCTGCCTTGGTCAATTTTGAATGTTTTATGACGACTTCTAAAGGTAGTTCCAGAGGATATCGTAGTAGGACCATTCTGGTTGTTTTCTCCTTGGGGTCTGATGGTATTATCTTGATCGTCTTTCCGTTAAGATTGGTGACCTCGCTGAGGATCTTGGCTGTGTTGTGGTCTGGGGGGGGGGGAGTATCAAGTCTCCAACTAGATTGGGCTTCACACTGAACTTGATGTTCTTGTATTCTAGTTCCAGTGCTACTACTACCTCGTATGCATGGTCGAACTCGGTTTCCTTGGGAATCTTGTTCTTCATCACAGTCGGAATCGCGACGGTGGGTGGTTCTGCCACGGGGTAGATTGCTGGGGAAATATTGGCCATGTCGGAGAAGTCGTCTTCCTTCCAAAGCCTCTTGTGGCATTTTCCTTCCATTGGTTACGTCTCTCTCGCTCGTCTTAAATCAATAAATTGACAATGAAGGCTCACTATACCTACCTAGTTTCTCGTTGCCCCAGAACCAGTTCCGTAGCCAACCCCCTCCCCCCCCCTAACGGAGGTCGTAGGTTGGTGGCCTGACCTAAGGACAGTTCCCGCAGGGTTCGTTAATACTGGGAGAATCGGTGAGGGCACTAAGAATTGTGAGCAAAAAACACAGAGAAACAAGCAAGTCAATTCAACAGAGACGAGATATCCACGTCAAAGTGAAAGTGGCGTGTGTGGCAACAGTGAGTCTAGCTAGGCGCCTTCGTGAGCAAGTGGAAGCGCGTGGGTCGGGAGTAACTGCGACGCGCGACTTCTCACAGCGGTGGCTCACGCTGAACTGTGAACTCCGTCAGAACAGAACAGAAAAATGCTAGTGACAGGGGGGAAGGAGGTTCAGAGGAAGGATAAAGGGAGGATAGAAGTGAATTTTAGAAGGAGAGAACAGGTGCAGTGGCTAAACACCGCTTGCGTGAGGGGGTAGGCAAAATGCCCTGAGGGTGCACCAATCACAATCAGGACGAGGCAGAGGGAGGGCGGGAGCAGGTCCGGGCAAGCAAAGGGCCAACGCGGGTGCTCTGGTTGTCGTCTTAGCTTAGGCAGTGTTGGCAAAGCGGAGGAAGAACCGCCCCGCCACGGCGGCGGCGCAAGCCGAGAAGCGCAGGTGGACGGACGCACAGGCCACACACGAACAAATTAACAGAGAAGGTGAAAACATGGAAATTTTGCTAGTCGTAGGGTTGTTTGGAGAAAGATGAAGGTAAAGTCTTTGAGCTATGTCAAAGAGGAACAGAGCGAGTTGGAGGAAGGGTTTTGAATCTTTGAGCTTGAAATGTCAAAGTATTCATAGTAAGGAAGGATGAGCGTATCGTAGGAGAGTTTTTAGTAATAGCAGCAGACAGATTTGAGCTTTTTTGTCAAATTATGAACGGAGACGAGAATGAGATATAGGTTGAGTGGTTTCAGTCTTGAGTTAGGTCGATTTTATTGAGAATTGGATGTCACAGACGTTGGGTATGTTTGATTAGGTTCTGAGAGTTGTGGGTCTTTTAGCTATGTCAGAGAGAAATGGAGAGAGTTGGAGGAAGAGTTTTGAATCTTTGAGTTTGAAATGTCAAAGTATTCGTAGTGAGGAAGGATGAGTGTATCGTAGGAGAGTTGTTTAGTAATGGCAGGAGGCAGATTTGAGCTATGTCAAATTGTGAACGGAGATGAGAGTGAGATATAGGTTGTTAGGTTTCAGTCTTGAGTTAGGTCGATTTTGGTAAGGTGGCTTTGTCTGGCGGGGGGGGGATGTTGTGTTTGGAGATTGGTTGAGGGAGGGGGGGAGTTTGTGTTTGGGGATTGATGGGGGTGGCGGTTGTATGTTAATTTAAGGTGAATTAAAATTGCTTAAGGGGGGTTGTTGTGTGAGTGTGTATGTGTTTGCATGTAAATGTAAGGGGAGAGAGGGAGGGTTAGGATAATGTTATAAGGTCAGGTATGGTTCGGTTGTCGGGAGGAGGGGGGAGGAGAGGAGAGGAGAAGGGAGGCGAAAGGGGGAAAGGGGGGCTTTGGAGGTTCTTGGGTTAATTTATGGTATGGTAGGATTTCTTAGGAATGATATGTTTTGTGTTGCTAATGAATAGTTGTATTGCGTCATATGTTTTTATTTATTTATTTTTAGGAGGGATTGTGAGTAAGGTTGGGTGGGTTAAGTTTTTCTTTTGGGAGGATTGTAGGTTTTGTTAGTGGTTGGCAGAGTTGGGTTAATTATTGCATTCTCTCTTTCTTGCAGGTATTGTGAGTTCTGGCCCCATTCTTGAGGGAGAGGGTTTGTGTACAGGTACATTGCACCCCTCCCCGACCTTATTGGCTAAGAGAGGCGTTCAATGTCGTCTGCAATTTGGTACCGTTTTTATTAGGTACACCTCTCCGACCTTATTGGCTAAGGGAGGTGCCCATAAAACAGTGTTGGTAACATTCTTGAGGGAGAGGGCTTGCGTACAGGTACTGTGCAACTCTCCCCGACCTTATTGGCTAAGGGAAACGTACATGTCATCTGAGTTAGTATGGGATGGGTAAGTTAGGTATTTGTTTTGGGAGGAGTGATAGGGTGTGGTTAGTTAATGGTAGAATGGTTATTTTTTATTTTGTGTGGGATTGCTAGTAACGGCTGGGTATGTTAGGTTTTTATTTTGGGAGGAGTGATAGGGTGTTGTTAGTTAATGGTAGAATGGATATTTTTTATTTTGTGTGGGATTGCTAGTAACGGCTGGGTATGTTAGGTTTTTATTTTGGGAGGAGTGATAGGGTGTTGTTAGTTAATGGTAGAATGGATATTTTTTATTTTGTGTGGGATTGCTAGTAACGGCTGGGTATGTTAGGTTTTTATTTTGGGGGGATTGTTAGGGTCTTTTCTTTCTTTTGGGGGGAGTGTTAGTGGAGGTTGAGTGGGTTAGTTATTTTATTTTTATTTATTTTTTTTGTCGGAGTGGTCTTGAGTTTGAGTTGGTGGCGTGGGGTTTGGAGTGAGGGGGGGGAGGAGGGAATTGGTCAAGTCAGGTAAGGTTAGGTTAGGTTGGGTGGGAATCATTGGGTGTGGGGTTGAGAAGAGGTTAGGTTAAGCTTAAGTTAGGTTAGGTTGATTGGGTTAGGTTAGGTGGGAATCGTTGGGTGTGGGCTGAGGAGAGGTTAGGTTATTAGGTTAGGTTGATTTGGTTAGGTTGGGTGGGAATCGTTGGGTGAGGGTTAAGGAGAGGTTAGGTTTAATTTGGGGGGAAATTGTTGGGTGTGGTTATAGGGAAGTTATTAATACAAGGGAGGTGGGAGGGGAGTGTTTGGTCTGTTTAGTATGGAGGGATTTCTGTCTCTGAATCTGCGTGGGAGTATGATGTTGTCGAAATAATCCTGCCATTGATTGTAAGTAGTGAGGAGTGATTCTATTTGTTTGTCTCCTAGTTGTCTCCAGTAGATGTTAAGTGGGGGGAGGGAGCTGAGTTCATGTAGATGACTATTTCGGGTGAAGGATGACCAGTGTGTGTTATGGATGAATCTTAGTGCTTTGTTTTGTATGACTTGAAGTTTCTTGGCGCTTGATGGTGGTGCTAGCTGGAGTGTGTTAGGTGCATAAGTCAATAGTGGGCGTATGAGGGCTTTGAATAGGTGTGTTTTGGTTTTGATTGATGCGGTTCTTAATCTGTATATATTCCCGAGTGTTTTGTTTGCGATCAAAGCCTTCATATTGGTGTGTAGTGTCATGATGAGGGTGTCGTTGAATGTGACTCCTAGGATTGTGTTTGTTCGTTTGACAGTTATAGGTGAAGGGTAGGCGATGTAGGGGTTTAGGTAAATGTGACGTGGTTGTCGTCTTTTGGTGCCGAAGTAGGTGATTTGTGCTTTGTTCGGGTTGGTTTGTATTCGCCATCGGAGTTCCCATTGTGTAACTTGTTCGAGTTCCCTGTGTGCTTTGTCTGTTAGGTGATCAAGAGTTCTGTGTCTGACTAGTTGGGTTACATCGTCGGCGTACTGTATTGTCAGAGAGTCGATGTGTAAGGGGTCAGGTAAGTCGTTTGTGTAAAGAATGTATAGTGTTGGGGACAGGACTGATCCTTGTGGGACTCCTGCATGCAGTGTGAAGTGGTCAGAGTAGGCAGGTGTGACTTTTATCCTCATTTTTCTGTCTGTTAGGAAGTTACATAGTAATTGTTGTGATTTTTGAGGGAGGTTAAAATTGGTGCATATCTTATACTTTAATCCATCGTGCCAAACTGCGTCGAAGGCTTTTTGTACGTCTTTTGTAATGAGTGCTATCTTGTATGCATCTTTGTTCATGTGGAGGTAGTTTGTCATTATATTGAGTGCGTCTTGAGTTGAGTGGTGTGCTCTGAAGCCGAACTGCTTGTAGGACAGTAGTTGTTCATCTTCAAGGTGGTATCTGAGGCGGGTGTTGTATAGTATTTCAAAAGTTTTGCCTCAGACTTCTAGTATGCTGATCGGTCTGTAGTTTTGAGGATCTGTTGGGTTTTTGTTTGGTTTAGGTATCATGACGGCTGTGGCTGTCTTAAAGAGTTTTGGGAAGTATCCTGTAGCCAGTTGGGTGTTGTAGAGGTATGTAATGGCTGTGACTGTTTCTGGGGGCAAGTGCTTCAGGATTGCTTGACCAATATTGCTGTCACCTGGTGTTTTCTTTTTGGTTTTGTCTAGTGCTTGTTTGACTTCTGCTGGGGTGAAAGGAGCAGTGAGGGTGTGGTTCTGTGTGAGAGTGGAGGTATCTATTGTGTTGTCAGGAGTTGTTCTGTCGTGAATTGTTTGCATGTGTGTGGTGATGTTGTTTATGTGGTTTAAGATGTACCTTTGTTGTGTGGGGGGGTGTGGGTGGAAAATGTGTTCCCAGTGTTGTTTTAGTGTTTGTGCTACGTCGGCTGGCTCATTGATTTTCCTACCATTTACTAGCAGGTGATCTTTGGGGGGTTTTGCAGTTCCTTTCAGCTTGGCGATCCTTTGCCAAAATTCTCGGAGGTTATGTGTTCTGTGTTCCTGGGCAGCCTCTACGAGTTTTGCCCAGTGAACCTCATGGTCTTGACGGAGGCTGTGGATGATGTGTGTTCTTAGTGTGGAGATGTCTGTGTAAACTGGTGCTAGGTTAAGTTTGTTTAGTTCGAATCGTGTCCTGTAGCAGTGAAGTAGGCGTTGAGTTCTTATGGAGGGTGTGAAGGAGTATTTTCTCTTGAACCGGTGTTTAGGAATGTGGGTATCTGCTATGGCGGTGATGGTGTTGAAAAGGTGTGTCCAGGTTTCCTCAATCATCCTAGTGGGTTGGTGTTCGAGGTTGAGTGTGTATTGTTGTTCAGAGAGTGTGGTTTGGAAGGCATCCCAATCTGAGTGTTGATACTGGTATTGAGGTGTGGTTGTTGGGAGGAGGATGGGATTGTTGGAGAGGTGAAGAGTGATGGGAATGTGGTCTGAGCCTGATAGGGGGCCGGGAGTGATGTAGTGTTGGAATTGGAGGGCAGGGGTGTTGGTGATGACGATGTCTGGAGTGCCTTTGCCGTGAGCAGCGTAGAATGTGGGGAAGAAAGGGCCAATGTGGTGAAGGTTTTTGTGAGTGACCAAAGCGTGTAGTTGTTGGCCATGGGGGTCTATGCGGTTGTGTTGGAATGCGGTGTGGTGTGCATTGAGGTCGGCCATTAGTATTACAGGTAGGTGTGAGTTGTTAAAGATGGAGTTTAGGTCTGTGAAGGGGATAAGCGAGTTAGGTCTTGAGTATGTTGTGCAGATGATCATCTGTCCGTGTTGACTGTCGATCTTGACGGCCATGAAGTGTTTGAAGGCGAAGTTGATGATGAATTCGTGTTTCATGGAGGATCTGATGAGGATAGCAACGCCCTCGAATAGTTTGTGGGGTGATTGTCTGCTTGTGTAGCCGAAGTGCCTGATTTTGGTGTATGTGCATGTTGAGTTGAGGAGGAGGATGTCTGGGTTGTGTTCTTGTATGAGGAGAGAGATGGCGTGTCTGTTTGAGTGATATGCTCTACAGTTGTATTGCATAATGGTGATCATGTTGTATAATTTGTTCTTGGTTACTTATAGGAGATTGAAATTCTGGGGTGCAGGGATGAGGTCTAACTTGTCGAGTGACTGTGAGCGAGGTCTGAGTGTGGTGTATGCAGGTGAGGGATGGGCGGTTACGTGACTGTGTGTGTGGGGGAGTCGGGAGGATGAGTGGAGTGTGCTAGGTTCGTGTCGGGGTTGTTTCCTGTTTCCTTTGGGGTAGTGCCGAATAGATTTACTTTGATTATAGATTTTGTTGGATGTGTGTATTTTATAATTCTTTTGCTGTCATGTGTGTAGGAAGAAAGGGGGGAGGTGTTCTTCCTCTTAGGTCTAGTGGTCTTGACCACTAGTTCTGTGGGGGGATGGGCTGCCATTTTATTCTTGGGAGTCTGAGGTGTTAGGGGAAGATTGGGTTTGGTTCGGATTTTTGTGGTCCGGGAGTTCATCGTAGTCGTGTGGGAAAAGTCAGGTGTAGGCAAGGTCAAGGTGGAGGGGCCGGGAGGTTTTGGACTGATTACTCTGGGGGGCGAGGTAATAGTAGATTGGTGAGATAAGTCAGGTGTGGGCATGGCAGAAGTGGAGAGAGATTGCAGTGGTTTCTCTGGGGGGAGGGGGTGGCATGTTGGTCCGGTCGGAGATGGGGACAGTGGGGAAGATGAGGTCGGGACCGGTTCTGAAGGAATCAGGAATGTGTATGGTAGGGAGGCCGTTCGCCTTCAAACCATCAATTGCCAGTTTCAGAAAAAGAGACCTGTTTCCGTTGCTTAGGGTATGTGCCAGAAGTATGATGGTGGTGATTTTTGTGTCAATGTCGGGGGAGGGTGGGGGGGCGGTCAGGTTGTTGGTCCAGCAAGTGCGGGTGGGGAGGGTCGTGGCAGTAGGGAGTGAGTGGTGGGGAGGTGGAGGTGGTGCTGTGGGAGGCGCTGTAGGAGGTGAGGGTCGGCGGAGAGGGAGTGGTGTTGTGCTATTGTCGAGTCTGACCTTGCACCTGTTGCTGATGGCAGCGTGAGGGCCCCTACAGTTGCAGCATTTTGTTACCGTGGCAGTGCAGTTTCGGTAGGAGTGGCCTTGATTGGCACACTTTGAGCAAGTTATTGTGTTACTGCAACGGTTGGTGTTGTGCCCGAATTGGTAGCAATTGAAACATTGGTGCACTTGTATGAAGTGTTGGAATTCAATGTCTCTTGAGGGGATGATATTGTTGCCGATTTTTATTCCGCTAAATTTTAATCTGATGGCGTCAGTTTGTGTAGCTGTAGTGATTTTTAACATGGGGAGAGTTCCCATCCGGGCTGCATATGTCATTTGGGAGGTGTTGTGTGAGTTGAGTTCATTCAAAAGGTTTGGGTTGTCAAGAATAGGTGGGATTACCCTCCTGCATATGAGGGTGCATTTTGCACGGTACTCAGGGGAACTGAGGACCGTTAAGCCATTGTCTTTCAGTCTGTTGTTCATTGCTGGGGAGTGGAATTGGTCGGCATCTTCATCAGTTTGTACAAAGATTTTGATGATATCGTCGTTTGTGAAGGAACAGATCTGAAATATCAAGGTCAGCTGAAAAATGAATGAAGCGAGGTCTGTGCACGGTTGGATGGTACGGTCCACTTTAATTTTAATTGAAGGCATGTTAACTGTTTAAATTGGAGATTTATGGAGATCTCCCCTAACAGTCCCTGATTTCCTGCGCCCCTCACGTAGGGGAGACCCTGCACTATCACAGAGGTCCCCAGGCGAATCGGCAGGCTGTGCTGACCCTCCACCCTTCACACTAACACGCACTAGCGAGGTGTGGGGACAGAGGGCGTTTCCAGACGAATACTCCCCTGTACGTCAGCTGACAGGGGAATAGGTCCTTTCACGGCACGGAAGAGAAGGATTAGAGTGGAAGAAAAAGGTCTGAAAAGTCACTGCCGACTCTCTCTTCACACCAAGCCCCTCAGCAGCATTCGGGGTTCCTAAGGGAGGTCCGATACTGTAGGAGAGGCTCAATGTGTTGATCGAATCAACAGAATTGTCAGTTGGAGAACTGAGGTCAGG